>NW_017306332.1:1583432-1605736 GCF_000935625.1 Nanorana parkeri | reverse complement strand
GGAATCATTTGAAGGCAAACATAGTAGGAGATAGCTGGGCAGGTTGAGTTAGGGAGTTCCGGAAGATGGGAGAGACTCTAGAGAAGTCCTGGTAGCGAGCATCGGAGGAGGTGATGGGGGCAGGAGAGCAGGCGGTACTGGGATGAGCGAAGAGCTTGGTTTGGGTGATATTTTTGAGATGGGGTTGGTGATGTAGCTGGGGGCAGAGATGTGGAGCGCTTTGTTTGGTTTGTGGTGTTTGTATTTTCATTCTTATTTGTTGAGCAAGTGGAAGCCAGTGGAGGGATCAGCAGAGAGGGGTGGCTGACGTTGAGTGGATAGTAAGGTGGATAAGTCTGTAAGCCGCATTCATGATAGACTGCAGTGGAGATCGCCTATATATAGTTAGGCCAGTAAGGAGGGAGTTGCAATGGCCAACACAAGAGATAAAAAGGTATGAATAGGTAGCTTGGTGTTGTCATTGGTTAGGAAGGAGTGTATTTTGAAAAATATTGCAGAAATGTGTATCTATCTATCTATCTATCTATCTATCTATCTATCTATCTATCTATCTATCTATCTATCTATCTATCTATCTAATATGCTGTACTCTGTTTTTTTTGTTCACAGAGCAATGCTTGCATTTTTTTCTGTTTAGTTGTTGCTATCCTGACAGTACTAAACATTCCAATAATATAAAGCCTACGGTATATTTTATTTTATAAAAAGCAATGTCTGATATTTTTAGACCACCCAGTTTCCATTTATGTTCTTCTGTTCTAACTTCACTTAAATGCCTTGACAGGTCTGAGGAGTATCAGACATTTGAAATACTGATGGTGCAGTATGTTACAGTTTATATGTAGAAAGCCATCTGCTTCTTGGTCTGCTTATTGGTCTGTTATGTCATGCAATATGGTTCCATTGTTATATATTACCTGGTCATAGAACACGCAGTACCACAAATTGATAAAATATTGCAATGCTATAAACATATCGGATGAGTTTTATGGGAGCTCACTCTGATTAGATCCGAAGGAGTCTTGCTGAGTAAAGAGGATATAAACTGCATATCTATAAGTGGGAAGACAATGATGCTATTTTAGTAAGAGTACATCAGCTGGCTATTTGTCACCCCAGCCAAACTTTCAGTTCATTCAGGTGACAAAAAAAAACATCCTCTCTAAGGGCTTGTTCACATAATGTCCGGATCATTTCCAGACCAGAACAGTTTGTTCCTGGACCAAAAAAGCATTGCAATGCATCACTATGGTATTTCTAAGCTCTGCTCACAACAGCACAGTCTGTTTAGGACTAGACAAAAAAAAAACTGCTTGTCTCATTTTCTCTGGTCTGTTATGCACTGGAAGGCAAGGAAATGCATCAAAAACGCATAAAAACACATGCAAACGCACTGGAATTCACTGAACTGCACCCATTTTAAGCTAAAAAAAAACAGCTCTGGAACACAGCAAAATAGCATCGGAGTCCACCTTCACATCAGGAGACTCCATTCACATTAGGAGCCCCCTTTTATATAAGAGCCCCCTTCTTTCACATCAGGAGCTTCCCCCTTTACATTGGAAGCTTCCCTTCACACCAGAGTCCCCCTTTATATCAGAACCCTCTTCATATCCCTCGAGTCCTACCCTCGAGTCCTACCATCACAAAATTTCAAGGCACCCTTGAAGAAGTCGGCAGGCACGGGACCCTGGTTGAGAAATGCTACTCTAAATCATATCTAAGTGGATAAGAACTGGGTTAGAATATCAGGGAGCAGCCTATACATTCACCACTTGCAAATTAGGTGGAAAAAAATACTTTTGGTGATGATTTTTGTGCGTATGGGCACCTTGTGTGTGAGAATATGTAGCAGAAACTTTGAATTTTCTGTTCTAGTTCTGACCTGATTCAACAGAAACAAAACATTATTCCTGTGTCATTTTATTACCACCCCATGTCAGTTTTCAACAAACAATTGCAATACATTGGTGGATTAGGCAAAAGAAATTTGCAGATACCCAGCTGTTCCTCAGATCTGCGCTAAATGAGTTTACTGAAATTTGTGCATAGCAAATAGTTACAAAAGACACAGGATAACATTTGCAAAATGAATCTTTAAAAAAAATAAACAATTTTGCAATGTCATATAAAAAAAAGAAAATATTACCCTCTTCTAAACACACTTCCTACCTGTGCTAGGCACCCACAGTGCCTATACTTTTATATTATGCCTTTGCCACCACTTCCCCACAACTGCCAGTAAAATCCTTCTACTTCATAAGATATGCCCAGCCCTGTCTACCACCCCCTCCCCCCCACCACCACCACCATGCACTGCTTGGGGTCTGAGCAGCTCATCACTATTACCCAGCACTGTTACTTGTGTCTGAGGGTACCTACCATAGAGCATTTAATTATCTACAATACTGGGTATCGTCAATCATTGCTAGCAATATTTAGGGATATTTCATTGATGAGGGAAACTGGAGAGGTAGATAAGTGGAGATAATTATAACAAGGTAAGGGGAGAGTTTGGAATAATTTTACTGAATGATTTGCTTTGAAGAGGAATTCAAGAATAAAGTCTTCTGCCTGAGGGAAGGCAGGTTGTGGGCAGTACCTTAATGCTGAAAAACAGACAAGTCTTTAATTTTGAAGAATTTTTGGAATCATATGTTTTTATTTTATATCTTGTAAGTAGGTGGAAAGGAAAACATTATTTGTCTTTCATTTTCCTCAAGCAACCTTTGTGTCATTATTGTAAACCTGGAAATCAACCTCAAAATAAAAACAACAAAGGGCATTTTTTTTGTAATATAGCAGAATGGAAAAGTTCAAAGTGAAAATTCACCATTTAATTTAATGATTTTCTTTTTTCCTGTTTGGTTTTACAGTACGACCAATACAAATAATGAAACCTGCAGAGGTCATTAAAGTGGACCTTTACCCCTTTTACTAAAAAAACACAGCAGCATGCAGCTCTGCATGCTGATTTATAATCATTATACATTCATTAGTTAAACAAACTTTTTCATTTACTTACAAATACAGTTCATCTACTTCCTGGTCCAGTTCCTGCACAAATGATGTAATGCGCCCAAGCATTGCATCCTGGAAAGGTAAGATCAGCGGAGCATTGCTGAGAAATCTCAACTGTAATCTCATGAGATCTTAGGGAAAGGCACTTTCCTCCCATGAGATGATGTGCTAGTAATCTGCCCTTAGTTAACATGGCCACTGCCAGAAGACTGGGAAAGAAAACATAAATAAGGTATGCAAAGAATATAAAGCCTGCAATTATCTAGAAGTATGTGTTTGTAGTTTGTAGATTGTCATTGGTAAACATTTCTAAAGCTGTGTTTGTTGTTGTTTTAAAGATATGGGTAAAGGTCCTCTTTAGAATAAGAACAATTTGGATTTGTGTGGAGAGGAACAGTGTAATTTTCAAAGGTTTTTGATCCCAAAAAGGACCTCGGAATTAGAGGGGGGATATTTTTATTTTATCGTTTTATTTTAATTGATTTATTTTATTTATATAATTGTTTTAAATATTTAATCCTCCTGAGGAACATGTATGTTGCCAGAGGGACCTGATCCAGTGCTTCCACACATCTCTGCAATATTAGATTATTTTTGATAATCTATTGCTTGGTGTTATCAGCAAGCAAACTTTGCCATGACATGTTGCTGGAGGCAAAAGCAAGGCAGAGCTGAATCAGCTTTGTCCTGCTCAAATATGGCTTCTATAGATCTCAGGAAATCCTGAGGATGTCTGAGACAACATCAGCGATTTGTCTCTTTAAGCACAATGAAGAAACATGTACCACAGAGCACACTTACTGAGCTGCATTGTGACCTGAGGAGCTGGACCCCCTACCAACACAGACAGACAGTGATTCTTGAAAGAACATATAAAGCCCAACTCAATAACATTTACAGGGTTATCCATGAAGGATCCAGCCGTAGCTTCAGCTGATCCTTCAGCTCTCTTCGGCCGCCGGAGCCCTTCGGTTTATTGGCCGGGACCTGCTAGTTGTTGTTCATTGGCCGGGACCTGCTAGAAGACTCTAGCATATGCGTGCCAATAGGAAACAGTTGGGCGGAGCTAGATGTCACTGCTAGTTCCACCCAATTGTTTTTTTTATAATTTTTTTTCTTTGTTAAAATATCTTTCTTTTTTACTTTTACTATTCATTTACATTTCAATAATATTTTTTCAACCTTTTTTTATTTTATTTTCTATTCTGCTCAGTACCACGGAGGTACCAAGCAGAATAGCCGAGCCGAATGCCGCATTTTGGCTATTCACTCACTGCCTCTGTGAGAATTGGGGCGAACGACAGCTAGTTATCTGCCGGAGCTTCAGCTCAGCCTATCCAGATATCCAAATATTTCTAAAATAAAAATCAAAACTGTACTGGAGAGGTTTCCATAAGTTAGTTGAGTTAGATTGTGTGCTGATTTGAGTTTTCGGGCTGTGTAATAATGATATGGCGCACTGCCTTTACACACCTACATACATAGCTGGGAAGTCACATTTTCCTGGCCATGTGTATAATAACGCTAACAAGTGAAAAAATTAACGGCAGGACTCGTCTTAGTGCTTTGTAGGTTGAAAAGACCCAGAGCTTTGCTATATAATTTACTGAGCAATGCACTCTGCAAGCCTTTAGCCACTGGATTGCTCCCACCTCTAATTCAATTACAATATGTCTTGATGAACAGGCAATACTGTGTATGTGTCTATATTTCTATCTATATATATATACATATATATAGATAGATAGATAGATAGATAGATAGATAGATAGATAGATAGATAGATAGATAGATATATATTTTTTTACTTTAAGGCCATTGTATTGCACATTGGCATTATTGTCTCTTGTCTGCATCTTTATAAGACACACTGCAGCTATTTAAACTGCATCTTTCTACAGGGTTTACTGTAAATGTACCTATTCCCCAGCAAAACAGAGATAGTTAACAAACTGACTCTGCAGGTGGTACAACTGAATATGGAATGACTTAAAATGTATATTAAAGGAGAACTATGAGGTAAGTGATTTTCACTAATCCTCATAGTTAGAGCCGACGTGTGGCAATGAAACTGTCACACGTCAGCTCTATAGATCGGAAAGTGAGCGAACACATACCGTTGCTCACTCACTTCCCGATCATCTGAGTATAACCTAATAATAATGTGGATTTTACTGCGTGTTACTGTAATGTGCCAATGTGAAGGAGGCCTAAGGAAACTGTATCTTTCTACATGATAAGACAAGGCCAGTATGAATGATACAGCAATTACAGATACCATTCTGCATCTGCCCTTTTGTCTAGGCCCACTTTGTTATCCAGCACTGGGTGGCTGCAAGGTGGCAACCTTATTAATGTGGGTGCAAAATATCACAACTCTTCCTTTCCTAGATCCTGCTCTCTGATGATACCATCAATTTAGCCCACTAATCAGAAGCAGGGGTGCGTAGGATTATGTCTCTCACAATCCTGCTTGGCTGCTGTGTTGTAGAAGAATGGACGGTGCCTATGCACTGTTACATGTGCTCTGCTGTTTCTAATCACAAATTATACGGTAAAGGTACCTTTTTTGTTAACTCAATGCTTTATCATATTAAACTGTGCTTGATAGTCAATCTTTATATTGTAAGTATAGATCCACATTATTAAACAAAAGTGCTTTTTTTTATATACAGGTGAACCCAATGATAAAACTATAAGGTATGAATGCAGTATGGGGGGAACGGGCGAGAAGAACATACATGCCAACAATATTGCCCATTGCTGAAATCAGCTTGCTGGGACTATGTCAGAAAAGGTTATTAGCAGCTTGGCAAAGGTTCAGTTATAATATTACGTGAATCTGGAATGTATATGAACAGAATTATGGAAAATAGAGTTAAAAGTGAAGATTTCCTTTAACTACCCAGGCTACTGGCCTAGATAACCTTTAAGACTTTCCTAATAGTCACATTGCTAAGAACAGACCAGTGGCAATTGTTTGGACTCCTGACTACTTTACATTGTTAAACATATAATTGATGAATATAATGGCTTATCTTGGCATTAGGAAGAAACAGAACAAGGAACACGTATAATAACTACAGTATAAAGCTAAAAAAAGAGAAACTACCACAATTGTAAGTGAAACTTCTTACTGGTAGCTATTGGCCATAACACACGAGAAAGAAATGGCAGACAGAATACTAAAAAAAGCAAGATACTCAGCAAGATGCTAGAAGTCAACCTAATAAATAAGAATGCGGTCAATAACATCCCATCTGACGTGGGGATGACAATCATTAATGAAATGAAAAATCTGACAAGGGCAAAAGGTTGAGCATGTCAGGCTAAGGGTCATGCAGGGGACCTGATAGTGATTCATTTTATCTAGTCCTTGTTCACAGCATTTATGTACCTAAAATATTTGCACGCCATTAAAAAAAAGTGTCATGAAACAAATGTGGAATCTAATCGATGTTACATTTATAATTAGTGGGATGTGGCATCTATTATTGTTTAACATGTAAAGTGTTATTTTGTTATATTTTTTTGTAGGGACAAGCAAATTTGTCCAGGATTGGTTCTTGGCAATATATTAAAAAAACATCATAGGTGCTCTACCTCAGCACCCCATCCAAGCTTGGTTGGGAATCGTTGGTAGTTTTTTTAGAGGTTAAATAAACAGCTCCATAAAAAGTTCATTAATATATCCCTCTCCAAATCAAGAAAGGTAGGATTACAACAATTAATTAAAAAACACATGTGAATACACAAAAAAAAGAATATAATATTATAAGAATATAATTATTTAGCAAAATATAATACTATTACTACCATTACCCTTGGCTCTGAGGAAGGGGGAATCTCCCCGAAACGCGCCAGCCTTCTGGTAGCCTTGTGATTTATGTGTGACATTTACTGTTCATCGAAATGTGAGTAGGTACTTGTTAGAGTATTTGCATTCCATTTACTATAAAAAAAAAACGTTTTTACACTAGGAGTGGCCGCTGTCCCTCTTTTCTTGTTTTGCATGGTTTGTGAGGATACTTCCTGGTGGCCTTGAGGACAGCAGCCCCCTCCTGTTTAGTTGATGTGAAGGAACACTTTATTGAGCGCCGTGTGGTTTATTTTCATTTCAATAATGATAATACTACTGTATTATAATCCCTGTACATATTCCTCTTGGAAGGAGTTGATATCTGGTCACTCTTTTATTATAAAGGGAGCTTCCAGATTCTAACAATAAATCCCACCCATCTTACCCCACCTTATTTTTGGGTCAGGGTAGGTGGGATGAGGCCATTGTCACTCAAAATTGCATTCAAATGATGCCTTTTCCTTTGTAGTTAATTCTCTGCTCAGAGTTGTTCTGCAACAATAATCTGTTTGGGTATCTTTACTTAATAGCCTTAAAGCCTTTTGAAAATTCTTGGTGGTCACAGACTTTACACTTGAGCCTATAAATACATGTTTAGGTGACTATGGAAATTTGGAGCTCAATGTATTTATAGTGTCCTAAAGGAAAGTTTGAGTGTGTCTATAATAACTGATGATTAATACAATTCTTTCTTTTACTTCTACCCTACACTGGAAAATTGATGTCTGAAATTTGATTGTTTGGGACAACAAAGACATATCCCATGATATAGTATGCAATTGGAGGTGATCCTTATATTTGTATCGGTCATGTTTTCCCTACAGGGATTACAGACAGGTAGACAGATAATATACTGTATATTGATCATCCTTAAGATAAAGTAGATCAATGTGTGTTCTTTAGGGACCAATCTCAAGCCCCAAAGAAAGTGACCAGTTGATGTATTACCTAAATAGAATTGAAAAAAGATAAAAGGTTGCTGAGATGTAATGACATTATTTGTACTATGCAATACAAATATGAGCGGTAGCTGTTATGTTGCTCCTCTTACAATTACTCTCATAATTGTTCACAAACCAAAGGTAATATTATAACCCTGAGAGCAGCAAGCAGTGGCGGTATTGAGCAGAGATATAACTGTTTACTACCTTTTCCATCACATCTTATCCTGTACATTAAGAAGGCCATAAACCTTCATTGGGTCTGAATGATAAAAATCACTTGATTCCCCTAGCTAAAGAGAATGGATGGAGAAATCTCCCCTGCCACTGCCAGCAGCTGTCAGAATACCTGTTCAGACGACACTTTTCCACCCAACTCCTTTGACAAAAGATTGAATGTTGGATGATTCAGCAGGAATTGAACAAAATTTGATGTGTATAGCCAGCTTTAGTAATCTGCTCAGACAGTCCTGAGATTCACACACTTCTGCCACACTGCATAGCCAGGTGGATCATTTTTTCCTTGTTTGCACTTGAAGAAATAGGAGACAGAGCTACCTGGAACTTGCAGGATCTTGCATAGTCATGGCTATGAATAAAGCCGGCTCCAGGCGAAACTTGTAAACCCTGTTATTTTACATTTTTGTACTGTATGTTCTCTAATGAAGGATTATCAGCTTAACCACATAAGCCTGTAATCAGGGTGTGAGTAGGTAGGTGAGTAGGTTCCCAACTGACTGTTGGGAATGGTGAACTGCATGCATGGCTCAGTGTACAACTATAAAAATATGGCAGGCTGCAAAGAAGAGCAAAAGAGACGTACAAATATCTTCTTTAATAAAAGCCTACCTGCCCTTCCAGCAATTTGTAAAAAAAATAGCCTTTTGTTTCATTGCAACTGTTGCATTTTATAATCATCAGTGAAGAGGCAGTCAATACTGCATAAGCCATTGATTTAGCATAACAGACAAGGAATGCTAGCTGCCATGATACATCAATAACGTTACACATGACGTCATTACGCACGTAATGACGTCACGTGCACTTCAATGCTGGTGGCCATCTTGGTGATGGATGACAGCAAAGAGAGGAGGGGACATTTATCCGGCGGGATAAGGTATGTTGCCGGGTCCCCTCCTCTCTCGTGCAGCAGTCGAGCTCTCGGTCCATATCCATTTTCATTTTGTTGTCAACCCTCCTGATGGTGTCATCTGCCTTGTGACACCACTGACTGTTCAAGAGCTCGTAGGAAGATCAGCAGTTCTGACTTTCATGATCTACTTTTTTCCAGGCCAGTGTTTCACACAATGTGCTATTGGATCAGCATGGCAAAAGGACGTTAGAAATGACAGTCCAAACATTTTTCTTAGAACATGTTTCCTTTAGTTATATTATATTGTCTTTTATTAATAGGTTATTTTAAAGCTTTCTTTGCTGTGGGTTAACAGAACTTTCTTTTGGACCAGCATTTAGGTAAAGGTGAAGGCACAAATGAAACAGAAAGAAATGATACAGGAAACTGATTACACTAAAATGATCCAAATAGGCATAGTGTATGTAGTGTATGTACGTATAAAAATCCATTATTCAACAGATCCATAGATTGGATAAAGTGCAGCTCTTGAAGCATATAAAAATAGTCAACGATATTTATAGTCAACTGGCATGCATAAGACAGAACAAAATTAATGGATGATATATAAACGCACAATAAACCTGTGGAATGGAAGTAATGTCGCATATATTAAATATTCATAAAGCAGATCCCATCAGTGGTTTGAATGCTTTAGAAAAGAACAAACTTATTGCAAAGGGCAAACTATAAAACTGTTGTACCGTATGCAACAAGGCTAGGATCTGATTGCTGATCAAAGTGTATCTAAATGCATTTTGTTTTACATTTTGGAAAGAGTAGTAAGATGTTAGAACCCCTGCAAGTGTGAATTGTTGCCTGTGTCCCTGCTAGGGGGATTCACCTTCTCCGTTTGTGCAGGCTGTTACTGTTACTATTGAGAAGTGAGGAAATATTTAAAATGTTGTATTGCCTCTACAACGGCAATATAATCTTTCAATTGGTACACATTTACACCTTTATTGGTTACAGCTGTCTCAGAAGGCATTTCCCCCACTTTTTAGAGATTTCCTCTCACTTGCTGTTGTAGGAAGTTAAGGGAAATCCCCCAGTTGGCAAAAAAAACTGATGTGTTTAACCATAACCTACTCTATCCAAAAGTGAAGAAAGTTTTGGCTTTAGATGTACATTAAAGGAGAACTATGGGGTTAAGGCTTTTCCCCATAGTTCTCCTTAGGGTAATGGGAGGACCAAACTAGCGTCCTCCCATCACCCTAGGCTCAGTATACCGCGAGCTGTAGCTTGCGGTATACTGAGACGCCGCAGATGAAGCGGATCCCGACAATTGTGCCGGGATCCGCCCAGCTGCGTGACTGACAGCTGGCTCTGCCTATCTAGAGGCAGAGCCAGCTGTACCCACCCCCTCCCCGTCCGTTCCGCCAGTCAGCGCTGGCGGATCGGAGCGGGAAGGGCGGAATCCAGCCCCTCCCCTGTCACGGCAGAGAGCCTTGACAGGATCGAGAGGTGAGCGAATGCCGGTATGTGTTTGCTCACCTCCTGATCTACTGAGCCGACCTGTGACAGTCTCATTGTCACAGGTCAGCTAGAACTATGAGCTGAGTGAAAAGCACTCACCTCATAGTTCTCCTTTAAGAAAGCAATGTTTCATACCAAGCCATGTAATATTTAAATAGTGGTGAACATTGGGCATGCTATACATGTTAAATAAAAGCGTGTAGTACTTGTAGCATATGCTGCCACTCACATCCATTTATCGGCAATTCCTGGCTGTCAAAATGACAGCCAGAAGTTGCTGTGTAAATACAGTAGCTGTTATAGCTGCTGCTGTCAAAAAACAGACCTTCTGATACAGTGTTTAAAAATACTGTTCAGATGCAGGATATAGAAAGACAAAGTAATGATATGATGTCAGTTAAACAAGCCAACAAGCAAAAAAAGGTGTTTTAAAAAATTAATAAAATGGGTTTC
Source organism: Nanorana parkeri (assembly GCF_000935625.1). Classification (NCBI taxonomy): domain Eukaryota; kingdom Metazoa; phylum Chordata; class Amphibia; order Anura; family Dicroglossidae; genus Nanorana; species Nanorana parkeri. The sequence continues at coordinate 1,594,854 of NW_017306332.1, read as the reverse complement.
TAATTAACCCCTTATTCACCCTTACCTTTTAATCATTGCTTGTTTTACTGTTGCATTGAACAAAGTACATAATTGAGAAATGGTCTTTAATTCATTTGTAAATAACTTTGCAAAGCTTTGTACCAGAATCTTATTTTTTGTGTAATTACAGATTAATAACATTTTAATAAACTTTATAATTTGTATTACAATATACAAATAATACAATAATACAGTAACACTATTTTTTTTTTAAAGTAACGCTGATGAAAGTACAAAAATAATGCTTTTTTAGCTTTGTTACAATATTTGTATATTAAATGAATGAAAAAGTTTGCACATAAACAATATTATTCAAACTAAGCCTTGTTTGTCCTAAAAAAAGATATTGTGTTACTTTGTTATCTTAAGTAATGACAGAATTATTGCTGAATAAAAAGGTCCATAGCAGAAATGTAAAAATGGCAGTGGTCCATAGGGAGTATACAAGTGTAACAGTTAAAGTCACTATAAAGTAACCTACTGTATTGAAAAATGTGTATAGGCTACCATTGCTGATCTCTCCTACAAAATGCAAATAGCCTGGCATCCGGATTTTCCAAGTCACTGAACCAGAAGAACTGTGCAGATAGGACATTTTACTTCACTAGCTGCTTCCTTTTATGGCTCGGTGATTATTTATTTATCTAATATGTAAATTCATATGTTGGGGGGGCGAAAAAAAATTCTGCCCCGGGCGCCCAGAACTCTGGTTACGCCACTGTGACCATAGATCACCATTTTTTAACAGTCCAGGACTTGGTCTCTAAATGCAGAAAGGGATGAAGCTCAAAGAAGACATGATTGTTTCACAGCACTAGAGTTGCCAAAAATATCTGGCACCAATGTCCAGTCAAAAAGCCATCCAATGTTTGTCTGGTTATGTGTAGCAGATGTAAATAGTGAATTAATATTTATGATCCAGCAGGCTTATTTTTGGAGGCGATGGTTTATAGTCAGCCTCCAGTGGAGCTGCTTGACTGACACTTGAGAAACAGCCAGCCCAAGGTGGGGAGCAGTTAGTGAGTAGAGGCTGGAATCTTCCCTATACTGAAGATGAAGGTAATATGAAGGTGTATGGGAGAGGGTGTATGCAGCATGGGAGAGACTGGGAAGCGATCCTCTGCACACAACTGATCAGAAAAAAGCTTCTGAAGAGGAAAGAGGCTGAGATCATGACAGGCATGAAGTACTCAAGCTATCTGTCTCCTGTTTCTGCAACCCTAGAGGAAAGAGATCAAAATGCTGAGGGTAATTTACAGATTACCACTTCCCTGCACTTATGAAAAGGCACATTCACAATGGAATTGTATGCATAGTTTATTCATGTAACATGGTTTTACTGCACAAATGATATGAATGTCCTGAATTTTTTTTTTAACATTTGATAAATAGTAATATTATCTTATTCAAAGAAGATACCACAACATTAAACTATAACTTCTACTGCAATTGCAATGATGTCACTCTTTTAAATATATATTTTAGAGAAGTGATAGCTCTGCAATGATGCCATATTGATGGCATGACTGTTCACCTATCACAGTTGACTAGAGTGATTTCAGCAGTCATTGTTACACTTAGGAATGCAAGGCCACTTTTGCATGGGTTCCCTCAGTTCTGAACAGCAGGGATCCCCTGCTGATCATAAACAGATGTCAGCGTTGTAACCCATGTTTGTCTATGGGGAACCAGATGTAAACACAGACATGTGTCCGTTTACATCTGGTTTCCCCCGATTCCAGACTTGGCTGGAGTTGGGGGTAATTGGATGTAAACGGACACACGTCTGTTTAGATCCGGCTGCCAATAGGCTAACATTGGGCTTTCGATCAGATCCGACTGAAAAACTGACAGGTGGACCTGATCGGAATTGCTGTGTGAAAGGGGCCTAACAAATGTCCTCTTGTTTCTTTTGGAAGGTTCCCCCTATATTGCTGGTTTGCGGACAATAAAAAGTTTAGATATCCCTCACTTAAAGTTCCATTGACAATTGTCACTAGGAGTTGGTGAATCTTCCTAACAAGACAGCAATTCAAATTTGACAGGGATTCTAATCTATCCATACTCTATAGAAAAATAAAAAACAGAGAAAGTGTCTAAATGTGATATTAACATTTGTATTTAAAGAGCATCTTCACTGAAATCAGATTTAATCATTTTGGGTGGAATGTGGTAGGGTTTAAAGACTAATGTCATGTAGCGCTCACCCCTAAAGGAGCCGCCAGACTAATTTGGGTCATCACTAACCTGTCTAAGGATTTTGGTAACCAGCTGCCCCATTAGCATTAACCGCCCTCTTCTAGTGACCAATAGAGCTGATATCCTTTCCAGAAGAACTTTATTAACATATCTACACCGGGAGAGAGGGTATAGGGGCCTAGACATCCAGGGTAGAAAAGCCACAGACTCAAGACTCACCATTTCCTTTTAGTAATTCAGTGTAGATCCATTTGCAGCACAGTTGAATAGAGATTGGCACAACAGTAAGAGCCCCAGTGATTGGCTGGTGAACTGCACACACACTCACAGTGCGCCTCATTGTCTGTCCCACACTGCAGCAGAGTCATACTCCACTCAGGAAGCTACAATCAGTGCCAGAACACCTGGAATTAACCAGATATTTAGCCAGACTGACTAAAGCTCTGGCAATCACTACATTTCTAGTAGCCAACTCACCAAAGGTGATTGGGGCTACAGTCACTTTTGCAAAAAATAAATAAACAAACTCACACTGATTAAAAACAAAATCTTAATTATTTTTTCATTTTTGCAAAAAAGGCAAGAGGCAGATTGCCACCGTTATCAGTGCAATGCTTGGGCTCCTGCAGACTCTTCCTCCAGCTCCTGTCCTTACCGAAGTGCAGATTTTTGGTTACAGGGCTGGAGGACGTTACCAATGGACTAAAAGTGCAATGACATCAGCACATTTGTGTTCCATTGATAACTAACTGTCTCTCTGCAGGTCTTTTAATTTAAAGGTCCTGTGAATGAATCTATGAATAATAATGCAGCTGTGCAGGCAAAGATTCTGTTGGGAGAAGCACCCCACAATATAGTAAGAAAGGGGAAGGTGTGAGGGTGGGGGTCCGAATTGTAACCCTGTTCCTAAGTATGGGTGTTACATATGGGTGAATCATGGTCTGTAGGATAAATTAGGCTTTAATCCCTTACTGAGCCTTTACTGCTGTCTTCCCACCACCAGCCAGGCTGTTATAGAGTGAGCTCAGAAATATACAGAAATAAATGTATACTCTGTATAATCCTAAAAGGAGTCCATTGGTAGCTCAGCTCAAAAGCAGAGGTAAGTATATTACAGCTGTTCCAGGAGTTCAGGAAGATCTCCCATACAGCCACACAGACCTGGGTGGGTTCAAACACTATTTCCCTCCATGCAAGACAGAGCAATAAATATGGCTGGCATTGCCCCCTAAAATATCTTCTTAACACATGCAAATTGAAATGTTTTTAATGTTTTAGGGACAAATAAAACTTCTGTATCATTAAATGTGTGTAGCATACTGTGTATCCTGTAAATAGGTGACAACATAAAAGCTACAGTGTTTTCTTATAGAGTACTTTCATAATTTACATGGACATTTTCCATTATGTGAGTACATTTGCGGTAAAATTCCTCATGTGCTAGTAAAGATTCAATCACCCTTCTTCTAAATTACGCTCCATTTGTCCAGGATTCACTCTGCTCAGCAAATAAAGGATGATTTAGTAGTTTATGGTTCACATTTATCTTTTCTTTTGCAGTTCCTTATATGTGGAGTGTGCGGTATCTTCTGTGCAAAAAAGAAATCTGGCCTCATAGTAAGTGCCTCTGTTTGAAAGCATGGTTATAATAAGTGAATTAAACTGTAGTTAATTTTTAAATGATGCTTGCAATATCTGTGCAGAATTACAGGGTATTAATCCACCTGTCAGAGGTAGAATTGCGTGGCATAAAATAATAATTTCATCCAAAACTTTCATAACTTTCATAATTTCATCCAAAAAATAATAATTTCATCCACCCCTTACATCCTAAACTCAATTAAACTTGCTGTACTGAAACACACTAATAAATTGGATGTTTTTAACGAATAAAATAAAATTCCTGCACTTTAATAAATCCTAGCAAATGTGTGTCTGTTCCAGAAGAGGAAAGGTTGGGGATGTTACAAGGAATGCTGAAGAAGTATTTAATACAAACAAGTGTCAATAAGAATCATAAACACAATCTTGTTGTGAAGGAAAAATTAAAGTTTATGTGCAAAAGAGGAGCGGCTGACAGTGTGACACTGGGTATTTTCTACAGGACAAGACTGTTTGAGGGTATGACAGTGGGCCGTATCTGTAGGGCAGGAATGCTAGAGGGTGTGATAGTGGGCAGTATATACAGGACAGGGCTGCTAGAGGATATGATGGTGTGTCGTATCTACAGTACAGGTATGACAGTGGGCAGTATCTTCAGGCTACAGGTGGTAGAGGTTATAACAATGGACAGTATTTGATGGACAAGAGCCTTAGAAGAGCCCCCAGTATCTCCTTTCCAGCTCTGACCTGGATGTCCATCTCCTTTTATTAAGGTTTAAGAAATTCTAAAGCTATAAAACTGACACCCCTGACTAAAGCAGAACTCCAGCTGAAAAAATCTAAATACATAGCCCAGTAAGAGTAAAAATAAAAAATCAGCTTTTGCTTACTCACTTTCAGGCCAGAGCTGCCTTTGACAGTAATACCATTTTGCCATTAGATATTGCCAGTCTTTCAGGGTGAATGATGGCCAGTGTCATTCAACCCACTTCCTCTGAGCATTGAATGGGGCTCAGATGCCATTACATGAGCCCCACTGCAGTGCAGCAGTAAAGACTGCCCACAGCTGCTGGAAGAGGAAGGACTCATGGCATTGTGCAACAGGCCGGAGGACCTTTGGCAAGAAGTTATGTATATTTTGTTATCCCTTTTTTACTGCACAAATCCATAGATTAGTAATTAGCAGAAGATTATTTTTGCTGTATAAATTCTGGCCATAAACTATAATATTCCCAATCTCAAGCTGCACCTCTAACACCGGAGGAGGCTTAGGTTCCATTTACAGAAGCTTTTTAGGGCCAGCAGCAGATTCCTGTGGCTAGGTTCACAGGTGGTTCTGGACAGCTGTGGCCTCTGCCAGAATCTGCTCATTATTGCCACAAGGACTGTTACCGGCCTACAAAGCATGTGCGAATGTGACCTAACACGGATTCCTCAATACTTGCTGAAAATGGCTCATTTATTTAGGGAGACAGATGACAAAAAACTGACAGAGGCTCTAAACATCCCCTGCTCTATCCAAAAATAATTAAAATGTTGGACTGTTGCACAGTTTAGATCTCTCGACACATAATATAACCATGTTATACATTTAGAAAAACATTACACTTTTTCTGAAAGATTTTTAATTTTTCTAGTGTATTTATGTCTCTTTTTAAAAACATAAATTAAAATTTTTGTTCCTGTGAGTGACTACTCCTGCTCCTCGGCATGTCACATGAGCCTCCCATGATGTAATATTACCTTGCTCAATTCTTTACTAGCGGGTCTATTCACTAAGCTGCCGAGGGCAGCCGAGTGAACAACCGACCCCAAGTGAAGTGAGCCGAATTCACTGTTTGGCTATTCACTTCAGGCTTGTACGGCTGATTTAAGCCATATATCGGCTGAAATCAGCCGTACATCGGCTTGCTTCGCATGGCTTCGGGTCGGCCGAACATGCTCAGCATGTTCGGCTGACCCAAAGTGAAGAAGGAGTTCGACGTTGTTGGATGTTGGATGTTGGATCGGCTGAGCCGAACCTCCGGCAGGCTACTCACTGATGTTCGGCCTATTCTTATAGATGCAGTGATTGAATAGACGAATGCCGCTGAGCGGCATTCGGCTCAGCTGTTCTGCTCTGTCCCGAACCTGAACCGAGCAGAACAGAAAAATAGTTTAAAAAGTTTAAAAAAAAGTAAATAGAAAACGATTGTGTGGAAAACGATTGTGTCAGAATAAAGAAAAAAAAGAAACAGCAGTGTTTCTCTCCTTTGCGGCCGGGAGCAGGAGACCCTCGGAGAGCCAGGGAGCGTTTGCTGTTTGGAGATCAGTGTCCCTGGTTAGCAGGTAACCAGGGATCCTGATCTCTCTGCAAGTGGCCGGAGCCAGCCGTAAGATCACGGTTGGCTCCGCCCAGCTGTCAGAAGCAAGCTATCAGCTTTCAGCGCGGCTCAGCCAAGCCCATGCCTATGCGTTCGGCTCTACTGAGCTGCTCAGCCACGTTCGGGAGCTGTGCAGGCTATAGTGAATAGCCCGTACAGCACCCCTTCGGTTCTAGTGAACCAAAGGGGTCTCCTGGGGCCGAAGCTAGCCGAAGGATCGGCCAAAGCTACGGCTAGATCCTTCGGCAGCTTCGTGAATAGACACCTAGGTGTAAGCTTTTCTTTTATTCATCATGATGTAATAGAGGGAGTAGGTACAGACACATAAGGAGGGGTATAACAAAGGTCGATGCATGCTGAAATAAATGTGCCAATTAATAAAAGTGGTCAAGTCATGTCATTTATTTGTCACATGGTGATGTGCCAGATTTGTGCCCATATCTGGGGTAATTTTCTTCTGGGATCATCCTATATTTTTTCTTTTTGCTCTCCTTCCTGCATTGCTGCACCTTTCTGGCCGTCCATACACATCCCCCTCTCCATAACCCGTTGCCATGCTGTCACCCCTCCTCATTACAATATTTACATATTTACACCACTCTGTTAATGGTGTATATTTTAGAACAGTATTTAAACTGGAACATTGACACAAGTGTTTCCTTATTTTATAGAAACTGTTGCATAGCACTTTTAACATGATTTTGTGTGGCTGATGCAACATCACATAGAACTATCTTATAGCATTTTTAATTTGATGCACAGAAAACACACCAACATTTTCACCACAGAACTGATGATTTTCCCTTTCTTAATTCCCCTCATAATTTCTAAGGGTGTTATTCACCAAGCTAAAAATATCTGTTCAACAAGTGCAAAGAAAATAGCTATCAGGGTTATGTTTTGCTATTAGCAGCTCTTCAATTGTGTGCAATATTTTTACTTAGACCAGAGTTAAATTGTATTATCACTGACCTTTATATGTTCTTAGAAAGAATAATGAATCAATGGGGTTCATTTAGTAAACACAAACAGGCTGTTTACTTTGCAAGGGAATTTCCACTATGCAGTGGAAATTTCCCTTAGATTAGAGAATGTGGTGAAAATTTACTTTGCAAAGAATACCTAATCATGTGCAGGAAAAAGAACAAAAAAAAAAGATTTTTTTTCCCGGTACATGATTGGATGATGAAAGTCAGCAGAGCTTCACCTCATTCACTAATCTAAGGGGAACCCACGCCCCCCCAGCCCTGTAAAGTGAACATTCCCTTGCAAACTGAACAGCATATTTGCCTTTATTAAATTAACTCCAATGAGTCTGCAATTTTCTACTTACAGCAATGCACTGATGTGTTATTATATATATTGTTTTCTAGATGATTCTTTTTTCTGCCTGCTGCATCTGCGGACTCATCGGAGGTATCCTGAACATTCAATTCCTAAGGGCTCTGTCCAAGAGGTCCTCCCTGCACCTTGCCTCCTTGTCCCTGGCATGTATAGGTATCAGCGGATGCACCATCTCCACTTGGCTTACTTGTCGCTTGGCCAGTTATGAGCAAAGGAGGATGTTTCTAGAAAGAGAACATTCACTTCATCACTCCCATGAAATGACAGAAAAGGTAATTAAATAATAGGTTCTTACGTAGCTGGGCTACACAAGCCTCTGACAATTGGCACTTATTGTACTAAGTATGGGGCAAGTGAAAAGTTAGAGGGTAATCAATAGCTGAGTGCTCATTATTACTTTCTACTCTACAGAGGAAAGTGAGAGCTGGAATTTGATTGGTTGCTGCAGACAACTCTATAGTTTTATTTTCTCTTGCTTTTACACATCAGCCTGGTGGGCTTGAATAATAAAATCAGTAATACACTCTACCAATTGTTTGCTTGGTAAATAAATAAGCAAATTTAATTAAAAAAAAACATGCACATGATATGGGCATACAACCCTGGATGCAGCTAGACCATGTCCAAGAACATACAGCGTTAGGCATGCATGGGCATATGCAAGTAGTGTGGTATAAACCCCTGTACAGCCTCCTACACCTATTCACTACTACGGGCAGCTGTACGCCACAGTTGGTTATTGGAAACAGACAGAAATACACCCACAATTTAATTTTTTGTGTGCCTGTGCCGCATGAGTCCTTAAGGGTGGGGCCAAAAAATATGCTGTTTGGCAATATTGAGTTAAATACATAAAACACTGAATACATTATTTATAAACAGGGCTGCTGTTACCATAATGGCACCCAGAGGCCAGTGCCTAGGGCGGTGGTGTTAAAGTGGTCAGCACTAAAGCTATATAGAGCCATAGTTGGAAGGCTCTATATAGCTCAGGAAACATAAATTCATTCTTTCTTTTTCTTGTTTACTGGTCTGTGCTTTAAAAGGAGTTTTGCATATTAACCAGATAGAATGTTTCTCCAATATCACATTCTATCATTAATTACTATTAAAATAATCATATGACACAAGGGTAGGCCTTGAACAAAAGGGTGTAATCATTCAAATATTCCTAGAACAACATGATGTCTAAATACAGACTACAGCCTAAATATGGTATCAAGAAAAAGCCTCACCTCTTGTAATGAAGAGGGGCTTGATAAATCTTTTAGCATTTAAGTGGTAGAGGTGAACCCCAGGCAGATATAAAAGACACAAATTAATGCAGCTCTAATGCAGCATCATCACTACATCATTATTGCATTTTTAAATGTAAACTCTGTTGTACTGCGGTGCTCATGTGCTAACAGGGAGCAAGAGCAGAGTGACAGATGAGCTCATCAGTCTGCCGCTTTTCCATTCACTGCCCAATCACAGTTGTGGGGAGGGGAAGATACCTAAAGGGTTATTCACAAAAGAGCCGAAGGATCCAGCCGTAGCTTCGGCTGATCTTTTCGGCTCGCTTCGGCCGCCTGAGCCCTTCGGTTCAGCCGAACCGAAGGGCTGCTGTATGGGCTATTCATAATAGCCCGTACAGCAGCCAAAGGCAGCCGAGCGACTCAGCCGACCCGAACGCATATGCTTTGGCTCGGCTAAGCCGTAGTGACACCCGAAGCGGGGGAGAAGGTCGGCTGAAGCTGACCGTCCTTCCTGCAAAAGACAACAGCTGGGACAAAGCCAGCTATAATGCCACGACTGTCTCCGCCCAGTTGTTATCTTTCAATGACAGCTCAGCGTACTCGAGGACACTAGGCTGTCATTACATGTAAACAGTTGGATGGAGCTAGCTGTGATGTCACCACTAGCACCGCCCATATGTTTATTTTGCCGACATCTATCAGAATGCCATTCTGTGGCGGGAGTTCGTTGCGAGAGGACGGGTGGCGAGCGTAATTTTTTTTCTTTATTATTTCTATTTATTTTGTTTTATTTTTTATTTCGGTGAGTCGTCGTCGTCATGAACAACGCTGGACCTCGTGATTGACCTAAGGATTACATCGGTGAATCCATTTTTTGGGGTTTATTTTTTTAATTAAAGACAACATCCTTTTTTTTTTCTTCAAATAAAGGATTGTTTTAAAAGTCTGGTCTTTTTATTTACAATGTATTTATCCCTTTAGTGAATGGGTAGGAATACAAGTACTACTTACTTATTCACAAGGAGGAGGGGGGCGGAGCACCTGGGTGCCCCCTGCCCACAGACCTCCACAGCCAGTGCCCCAGGGCTTGTGCGGAAGAGACCCTTGTCCTCATTGACATGGGGAAAAGGTGCTTTACCAGGGGCGACCATGGAAAAGCACCCTACAGGTGCAAGGGCATGTGGCCTGGTATGGCAGGGAGGGGGGAAGGGCTGCTCGCTTTCCTCCCCATTTTCCTGCCCTGCCAGGCCTGTGCTCGGATCAAGGATCTGGTTGGGAATTTCAGGAGGGACCCCACATCTCTTTTTTCCTCATTTTTGGGTGTGGGGTTTTTTTTGGGGGGAGGGGAACCCCACACTTTTTTTTTTTTTAAATAGGGCCCCTCCTAGCTTTCCTACAATACCTGTATGGTTTGGGAGGGGGGCCCCACGCTGTTTTTGCTTCTTTAAATGTTTTTTATTATTTTGTTCACTTTTTTAAATGTTTCCATTTTTTGTACATTTATTTAAATAATTTGTAAAAAAAATGTTTTCATTTATCAACGTTTATTTCTATTCTGCTCGCTACCTCAGAGGCATTCAGGCTCGGGGCATTTAGCTATTCGCTCACTGCCGTTTGACCCCCATGAGAATAGGGGTGAACGGTAGCTAGTGAGCTGCCAGAGCTTCGGCTCAGCTAATCCAGATGTTAAATTGACTGAGTCGAACTCCTTCTGCACTTCGGCTCAGCCGAACATGCAGAGAATGTTCGGCTGACCGAAGGCAGCCAATGTACGGCTAATTTTAGCATGTACGGCTGAAATTAGCCGTACTGAGTTGAAGTACATAGCCTAACGTTGTTCGGCTCTGTTCACTTCGGCTTGGTTATTCACTCGGCTGCCTTCGGCAGGTAAGTAAATAACCCTCCTAGTGTTACTCAACTGCGGCAGAAAAAAAATCAGGTCTCCTGCCAGATGGGAGAATGCTGTGTAGTAGATCTATGAAAGAAATACCAATTATTTGCTTGTTTGTCAATAGTTCCTATATACTGTATGTATTTCATCTGTATATTTAGCCACTTTAAACATGTATAAAAAAAAGGGAGGGGTAGGGAAGTATCACCTATATAAAGTTTACTTGATTTCAACTTCCATTCGATATCAAATAAACTATTGCTAATTCCCCTACTTGTGGAGACAATCCAATCAACACATAAATCATGCCATATATTAAATTTGATGTCCATATGTATCCTTTAATAATTATTATGTTTAAGATGTCTATGACATCTAAAATGTTTCTTTCTAAAAAGAAGACTTTTTCTAAATGTTTAATATGTGTGAGGTTTTTTGGTATTTTCTACCTAATATTTATTGAAGGATACATTTGTACATTTACATTTAGTACATGGTATGATTTATGAATTGACTGCATCGTCCCTATAAGGAGGGGAATTAGGAATCGTTTATTTCATATTTAGCGGCTTGCCTGGAGTTTAACTTGAATGATTTGCACACAGAATGCTTAATGTTCACAATTATCCCTTATCTGTGTAGATTCTGCACCTTGGGTTTAGGGATGACAAATGTTCTACTTGATACTAAAGGACTGCTAGTGATTTTCTGTCTATTTGTCTAAGTCTATTTGGGTTACATGGTTCTCAGAAATTCTTCTGGGT
>NW_017306332.1:1580750-1583323 GCF_000935625.1 Nanorana parkeri | reverse complement strand
ACACAGTATACAGGGAGCTACTGAAGAGAATGGGGGACTGCAGGGTCATTTGGCCAGTTGGTGCACTCCTTGTTCTTGTAGTGGGTATATGTCATAATAAATTAGATATATGCTTAGTGTTATCGGGACAGAGACAGAAATAAACATTTCATAGAGGTTGTAGCCTTCCCCTAGTCTACTGAAGAAAAGCTGTGTGTGTTGCTGTTGGAGCACTACCCTCACTTCCTGTCTAGTAAAATGTTGTCAACAGGACAGGAAATGAGCGTAAATCTCTCTGGGCCTGTTCACACGATCCACAGACCACAACATTTTTTACCTGCACCAAAACCACATACTCAGTAATTCAAATGGTTTTAAATAAGGCTAGTTCACACAACTGCATTCAGTTCCAGAATGTTTAAAAAAAAAAGTACAGCATGCTTTATTTTTTCACACTGGAATGCAAATAAACACATGTACATGCAGCACAATGCACTAGAACACACTTAAAACCAACTGAGAACAAAGAAAGCAGCAGAATGCATCAACAATGTGCCAAAAACGCACACATGCACATGTTTGAAGGAAATGTTTCTACTGGACATAAACTTTAAGTATAGAGCTGGTTTTGTGCAGAGTAAGCCATTTAGGCTTCTTTGTAAGGCCTGAGTTACTATTAGATATAAAAAAGAATGAAAGTTTTTGTGTGCTATAATGTTATTATATTCTTACCGGTACTTAAATTACCTTCCTTATAATGAAAAAAAAGTCTATTTATATTTATTTATCTCAGCAAAAACTTTCCTGATCTGAATCTACTGAATCTAAACATCCCAGGATCAGCATTACCATTGCCAGCAGCAATGAACTGTGCAGAATATCAATTAACTCTAATGGAATAGAAATAGAAATGACATGACTCATACTTTGCTTTGCTATGCAGTGGAAGCATTGTCCATCACAAATACAAGGAATTTATTTTCTGCCGATTAGAAGTGAAATTATATGCTATTTGTAATAAAGTAAAAAGTGCCTGTAACATGGGACAAATGATATGTCCTGGGGAGAATATGTCACATAAACAATCATTGCAAACTATTTCAAAAGAACAACTACACACAATTTGTTGAAAGCGTTCATTTTTCATAACAAGTACAGATGAGTGACTGAAATGTGAATGGTAGAAGCATTTCTTCTACAAACGGAATACAACGGAAACACCTTGTCTCCAGTCAGACAAGGTCCTTTGTTGCTGGAGTTAGCGAACTGGCACACAAACAAGATACCTGTAGGGGCTTTTATACTATTGTTGAAATCAGAATTCCTGCAGACACAGAAACTTGTAATTCAGGACACTGTCCAGCACAGGTAGGAATCTCATGAAGCTAGTTTGTTGCAGGATACCACATAAAGGAAAACAGAGGAGCAACATAATCTCTAGGATTCTTACACAACAGCAGATGTAAAACAGGAAAGAAATTAGTTCCAGGTGTCACGTGGTAACAGAGATAAAACTCAGTGATACATTCTGGTGGAAATAGATCATTCATGACTCAGGCCTCAAGTCCTTAAGCCCCTCATATGTGACCAACACATGCAGGATCCGAAACTGCAGGCCTGCAGCCTGGTCCCTAAACCTATGCTTTCCAAAGGCTTTATATAGATAGTTACTCCCACAAACCTCAACCAATGCTTCAGATACTTAAACCCCTCATATGTGACCAGGCAACACATATTTCGCATTGCCTGATCTTCTCTCCACGATAAGAGATTTCAGGCCTGCAGCCTAGTCCCTCAACTCAAGCTCCCTCAAGTACACAGTGATATAGTAGCAAACATTTCTTGTTTCAATGTGCCATGCCATGATAAGTTCATCTACCTGCTCCTGTAGACTGTTGTGGGGAGTATTGCACTGGAAGTTTTATCATTGCCTGGGTTGAAAATTGAACATCTAATGGAATGCCAGACATGTAACTTTTGGCATTGCAACACTAGAGCTAATCATGTAATTATGGCAAAGGCAGAACCTCCTGCGTACAACTCATCTGTAAGAATTCAGCAGTTGCATTGTAATGACATATCTTCCTATCAATACACCAGAAGCAGGTAAAGAGTTGCCATAAAGTTTTTACTTTAAAAATCAATGCAGTTAGGTAAGCAAACTGGGATTTGTAGTGGATCTTAGTGCATATGGAAGAGTATAAGCCAATACAGTGCTGAATTAACAGACTTGGCCCACTTTTTATAATATTTTCTAACAGTGCTAAACGGTCCGTGCACCTTTTAACTTTTCTATACAAAATTACCAAGTAATTATTTTATATGTTAATTAAATATCAGTAAGTATTAAAAAAAAAAGAAAAATGCATAGGTACTTTAATCTGCCCTTATCTTAGCTTCATCTAATCCTCTGAATAGCAAGAGTCAAATTGAGAGAAGAAGGGGAAGAAGTCTATTAGACTGTACTGCATTATACCATGATGGCAATCTAGCACTGGTCACCTGCTGACAAGCAAAAAAGCAAACAAATTAGGTCACCTGCATAGTTCTGCTCTTTTATTTTCCTATCAGCAGGCTATATATATATATATATA
>NW_017306332.1:1550929-1580739 GCF_000935625.1 Nanorana parkeri | reverse complement strand
TATATATATATATGTATATCATTAAAAATATATATATACATATACATACATATCTGATTATGAGAATCTCCCACCAATCATATAAAATTAAGATTCTGTCCAAGTTACAAGCAGCATTCTTCTTCAAATGCAAGGTGAAAACACTTGTATATCCATATCAAATTAAAATGTTTTTGTATTAAAACTATGACAATTGCTGAGCAAACGATCGTTAACCACTTTTTCTCTCTTTGTTTTATCAGGAAACCATTGAAAACATCAGTAACGGAGGAACACAGCTTGTGTTTAATGGACGAGTGTAGAACAATTTTGTTTGATGCATAATGACCAACTCATTTTATACTAATTATAGAAGTGAAGACTTGTAGAACAATGTTTCTAAATTATCCAACAATTTGTCCACATTTCTTAGCGCATTGCCATCCATTTACTGCAACCTTCAAGAAGCATTGCTGTAAAACACACAAAGACTTGTAACAGGGTTTAAAATGTGTTCTTATGGAAATAGGAGACACTGAAAAATATGAACAAAACTATCAAAAAGCATGCTACATATGAAAGCACAGGGCTTCTAGAGATATATTTTGAATTACTTACACATCAACAAGTTCACACAGGGTAGGGCAAAGCTGAGCAAATTAATGTTTCCTGCACATTCTGATCCAACCTCAAAAGAAAGTATTAGGTATTTATTATGTATGTATTATGAGGTATCAGTGTAATGCCAATAAATGTTTTATAGGACAACTGTGCTTTTCCAACAATAATTAATGTGAAGCCCAGCCTGGAGCCACACAGCCATTGCTTGGAAAATGTCTCCACTGGGTCCTCCTCTTATTGAACATGGGTGCCATGGCCCTATTCATTCCCATGGGAGAGCCATACTCCTAGCCACTGTGTAATTGTCCAGTAAAATAATATCATCTTAGTGTCTTAAAGCAAACCTGTAGGAATTTTAAAATGAACAAGGTCACATCAGGAGGTGCCCATGCACACTCTTCCACTGAACAATTTTGTATTTATAAACATTAACTGCTGTAGATCTCTCATAATTGAGCTGTGGCCTGCCTCTTTCTTTGTTCTCTATATATCTCCATTTTCCAGTGAGGCTGCTCGTCACAAGGCCAAGGATAGTAGTAAGGGGTAAACTCTAGCATGAACACAAGAGATATGGCCAGAGATATAAATACACAGTTTCTTTAACCACCTTCCGTCCATGGCCGTTCGTGAACGGCCGGACGGAAGTCTGCTCAGAGCGGGTGGGCGTCTTAAGACGTTTATGTGTATTATTGTATATAGACTTTTTACCCAAGCAACTTGCTAGATCAGTTAAAAACATGTACTTTACACATATGTACTTAAAAGCATTTAAAAATTTTAAAAAACTAATCCTTGTAGTCCTGCAACATATATTTTTTTATGCACAGAATAGTTCTTCTGTCTTGGGGTCCCCAGAACAAGTCAATATTGCAGGTAGTATCAAATAGAGGAGTGTAACCTATCTCAATTGCTCAGTGCTGGTTTCTATGTGTGATAAAGTACATGTTTTTTTACTGAGCAAGCTTGTTGTTTGGGTATGTATACAACAATGCACATAGGATCACATACATTATATGTGTTTTGCAATGTATGTATTTATATATATATGTTGATAGTAGCTGGTTAAATCTACTGAAAGTAGTCTTAAAGAAATGGTGTAGACATTAGAACACAGCTGCAATCATGACTGTGTTGAGCAGTAGACAACCACTGGTTGACAGTTTCTTGGGTGGAAACTTCAATCTTACAGGTACCTGTATCTCTCTCCTCCTCCAAACTCCTTTTTTCACTGACAATAACATGAATACTCCGCCAGGAGTACATATTTAGGTACATACGTGGAAACTAAGTTGTAGAAGATTAGAATTCAATGCCTCCCCAAAATGAATGACTTACTCCACTTTCATCCTTCCCACTCTAGTGGACAAAGTAATTCCTTTGTCCCTGTAGAATTCTTTGAATTGCAGGTCCAGGCAATTTATAGGGCCCTGGCTTCTGTCTAAGTTAGCATCAAACCATGCACGTTCCTGACACTAATCCCCCCACCCATTCTGCGAGTGCTAGTGGGCAGGACTTAATGGCAACAGAAGTGGAAGCCCTGTATACTGCACTGACTAGAAATCCAAGAGCCTCCACAAGGGCAAAGCAATTTATTTTTAGGTTGTCACAGCACTTCAGCAGTATGGTTACCTTAGATATGGAAAGACCACTTTAAGGTCAGTTTGGACTCATGGGAATCCTGCAAAGATACAGAGGACACCTTGTGTGTCTGCTGAGAACAAAGACATTCATGCCTATACCTACCTAGTGCTAGCATGCTTGTCTAGCACTGATCGGAAAATAAAGTACAAGGTTGGTATTCAGATTGTGTAGACATATTGAAATTCAATATAGTTTCTATGACCATTTTTAGGTTCAAACTATGCAAGATAGTTATTTAAAAAAAATTGTAAAATACCAAAACTGATATAAGTCTACAAAAAGTATATATTTCTAAAAGGTAAAAGTGGTGGTATAGGAATGTGTCTAGCATACTGCAGTTCAGTATGGTCAGTACAGGTACAGTCAATTCATGGCAATAAGTGTAGGCTGTGGTTTAGTCCACAGTTGTCAAAGAAGCCTGCAGGGTTTTCGTCATTTGAACTGGTATAACATTTTTCCCTTTCGCCTAAATATTAATCAACCACTTCAAACAATGCATACAAACAGATCAAACAAACTGTCATTCACCCTCAGTCTGCTTTGGAAACCAACTCTGCATCAACATGGCACCACTGTAGGAAAGATTGGCATATTTTGGCAAGTAGAAAGCTCACAAATACACTTATGTGCACGCACGCAATTGCACATTTTTCTACAATTTGATAGATTGTAACATGAAACAAATATGATGAATATAAAAGCAAAATGAATTTTAAACCAAATCTATGACGACCAGTGTAAAAATTACAAATAGTGTATATACCTACAATTTATGAATGAGGTATTATATATTTTATAAGTTATAATTTTGCAACTATAGATCAAATGTGTTTCTTGATCTACTGGTTGAATCATTTTGTTAATAAAGCAATACTTAGAACTGAATGCATTTTATGAAAAGAGATACAATAAACTAGACTTTAAATACTGTACATTCCGTGTGTCCTAATTACTTGATTATTAGGAGTGCTACAAAATTAAATATAACCTCTCACCTTCCTTTCACCATGGCTTGTCATTCTAAAATGGTACTTGTACAGGGGTGGACAGACCCACAAGAGAGAATAGGGAAAATTGGCCTAAAAACTGATGGGTGGGGTCTGTTGGCTCCCCTCGCAGTAAGATACTGTATATTTGGGCTGGCCTGCCACACGTGCTGTAATTGAGAGCTCACTATATTGTCAGTCACAGATTCTGCCCCTTTTCACTGCTGTAGAGAGGCCCACCCAACACTCCAGAGCAGACCTCGCTTTAGCTGGCAGCACCGCCGAGTCTCCACCTATACTCACCAGTCTCAAATCGAACCATGGAGAGGATGAAGGGTATCTGCTCTGCCTTCTGTCCTCTGCCATGCCGCCCTGTGAACCCCCCTTTTATCTGTCAGCCAGCCATGGCCACCACATGACACAAGTGTGATGTGAGACATCCTCTCCGGGGAGGAAAATGTCTTTCCCTGAGATCTCATGAGATTACAGATGAGCTTTCACACCAATGCTCTGCTGATGACAAGGCATTCCCAGTGTGCATTGCTTTAGCAAACTGAAGTCATTTTGTTCTTTTAAAACAAGAAGTGAATGCTCTGCAAGTGTAAGTATTTCAAAATTACAGCATTTTACACCTGACATGTCTATAGTATTATTAATCATCATACATAGAGGGATGCATTGGTAGAATTTGATTTTTGAGTGTAAAGGTCCGCTTTAAGTCAATGCAATATTAGACGGGGTACAAAATCTGAACGTGCATCCTGGTGTTGGAACTTGTTTGTAGTTGTGCTACTTAAACTCCTACACTAATGCCACACCATGTTCTTCTCTTCTGTTTATTTTGTAGTAATTTAAAGGATACATGCAAATACAGTAAATAATACATTTGTTAATGCTATAATGGGCCAAGCTATACTCATATATTTTTACCTCACTGTCAGAAAACAAAATATCAGTCCATAAAATTATTCTAAACATGATATAAAAGGTCTACACATTTTCAAAGTTCATATAAATTAATGTAATTTCCAAAGCATTGTAGATTTCAAGTAAGCACAGTGTGACAGCTCTCTAGATAAGCACATCAGCAGTCTTAGCTGTGGGTCATGCAGGTAATTTATGTATCTATATGTTTCATCTCTCTATGGGCCATTAAGCTCTGATTCTTCGATGAAGAATTACTTGGTAATAAAATACACGTTTCTACATTACTGTTTGACAAGCCACGGTGCTAGATTTACACCTCTGAAATATCCAATATAATAATTAACATTAAGGAAACATATTTTATCTCTTTATTTCATGTATTAAAAGAAAAAAAAAAACAATATACTGACAATAGAAATGTCTATAAATCATTTCATTCACTTATTCACTTGAGGTCATGCTGAAAGAGCAACTTAGGGATTTACCTAGTGGGAGCCACCAGCAAAGTATAACAGAGTGCTAGGATAAAAAATGAGCCATTCATAAGGTAAGTTTATTGTACATTTCGGAACAGGTACATTTTTTAAGTGTAACTGCAGCCAAAAAAAAACATTTTTTTTTAGTTTTGGATAGCATAGGGAAGGGTCACGTTTGTTTTGCTGTCTGTTCCTGTTGTTCAGAAGATTATAATAGAATTAAAAAAAATGTATTTAAAATGACACACCCAAAAAAGTTTTTTTCTAATTTTAATGTTATTTTATAAACTTTATTTTTTTTATTTGCTTGCATGTTTAATTTGTATTTATTTAACTTTTTTTACTTTTCAAAAATTTTACCCTTTCAAAAATTGCGCTGAAAAGCTACCACCCTCTGTGTGAATGGGGCCTAAGGGGTAGTTGTTACCCCTAATCATTCACCAAATAAAAACAGACAAATTGTAAATAAACACACCACACCTTAAACAAAAGTCCTTTATTTGAAAAAAAATATATACTCTGCTCCAGAATGCTATTTGGGAGTTCCCCAATGCTATTTGGGTTTAGAAGCAGAGCGATCATATAGTCCCAAATAGCATTCGGGAGCAGAACTACTATCATTGACAGCTTTGCTGCCAAATGTCAACAAAAGGATGAAACAAGTCCCGTGACATCACAATTCACTTTGCCCTTTGTTGACATTCGGGTCAGAGGTGTCATTTTGCGGCGGTGTTCGTCAGGATCGAACAGGTTGGTGGGTGTCTGTTTATTTTTTTTCGGTGAGTCTGCGGTTGGCATGCTTTCTTTGACATGGATCTGCATTGCTGGACGACATGATTGACCTTTGGATTACATTGTTGGACTATTTTTTGGGTTGTTTTTTATTTTAATAAAAAACTTGTCGAAAACATTTGTGTTTTTTCAAATAAAGAAATTTGTTTACAGTGTGGTGTGTTTATTTACAATTTGTCTTTTTTTATTTTGGTGAATAAGTAGGGGTAACAACTACCCCTTACTCATTCAGCAGAAGGGGCGTGACATAAAGATAAGCTCCATGCTTTTAAAAAAAAATTATGTTTAATAACATAAATTTGTTTTCATTTAGAATGGCATTTGGAAAAAAATTTGTATGCATCCAAAATTTTTGTTATTACATTCGTATTCATTATTTTTTCATTCAGAAATTCGTATGCATTCATATGCAATTTCCAAAAATTCTACCAAATTTCAATTGTGAACAAAGCGAACCGCACATGTCTATCAGGAACTACAGAAGAGTGATCACGCTGTTAGAGTATCCAGCACCTATAAGAGGATGGGGCTGACTCAGACTACCAGTCACCTGTGCTTTTTCATGCATCATTCTTCTAAATGGAACCATTTTCTAAAAAAATTAAAAATAAATGTTTTCTTTGATTTTGCTAATGGTCATAAGACGGTGAGAGTGTATCACTTTCGGTTAAGTAATTTAATTGTTCAGCATGGCAGCCTACAGCTGCACAGTGGAAGCACACATGTTTAAGATGACTATGCAACTGCTACATTGTAAGTCACTCCTTTTCACTCCTCTTTTAGATCCTATGAGGACCACATTGATGGGGAACCAATAATAAGTGTCAACATAATGCAGGCAGTGACCTGGACACCTGAAGAAAGACCCCGCCGGAAATAAACAAAGTAAGGGGTAAGACTTTGTAATGATCTCTCTTTATTCTGTAACCTTATTTTTTTATTACCTGGTTAAACTTTTTTTTCCTGTCACCCTGTAAAAAGTGACATGGATAAAAGTTTAACAAGGTATTTTTTGAATAAGCCTAGAGAAAAAAGAGAAATCTTTAAAGCCCTTCCCAGCATAAACATGATGTTCTGGACCTGAGGTTTCCCCTCTTCCTTTGTTTACTTCTGATGCAGTCTTTCTTCAGGTGTCCATATCACTGCCTGCATGTAGACACTTACTACTGCCTGCCCATTGGTGTGGTCCTCTCAGGATCCAGAAGAGGAATGATGTCAGCATGAGGGGCCTGTGGTGGAAGGTAGAGGACTAGCAGTGTTGGATTGCATCTGCAGCACAGGATTAGTGGTCTCATACTCACAGAAAAGGCATCAGTGAGGGACCTGGATGGGTGACTTAGGTGAGTATATGTTGCTTCACCAGATGTGAAACAAGATGCACGGAGGGGGTACAGCAGATGTTGATGTAGGAGATGTAGTGGAAGTTGGGATTGTTACTACATGGATGTTATGTGGTGGGGTGTTGTATTAGAGCTTATGAGTAATCAGTGTGGTGGTAGGGGCCTGTCTTGTTAGATGATAAAAAAAAGATGTCTGTTATGGAGTTCTGAAGGGGAGGGAACAATTAATTCTTGCCTAGGAGCCTCAAAATGTGATCTTCCACATCTAGTCCTCTGGTTAACACAAGTATTCTACATTGATCATCCAGGCAAGTGACACATTTCCCAGTTCAGCAATGTGTCTTCCCAAATCACCTATCCCCTCCAGCCTAAAAACTGGACAATGAATCAGCATCCTCACCACCTCTGTTCAATACAAAGACAGGTGATCCCAGAAGTAGTATTGTACTAGTAAGGGGCAGAATGATCTTTTTGGCTTTGCAGTGCAGCAAAGGTGTGTAAATTACAAG
This sequence comes from Nanorana parkeri, assembly GCF_000935625.1. Lineage (NCBI taxonomy): Eukaryota > Metazoa > Chordata > Amphibia > Anura > Dicroglossidae > Nanorana > Nanorana parkeri. The sequence goes on along the minus strand of NW_017306332.1, from coordinate 1,573,468 downwards.
TCCGGCAAAACAGATTTAAGGTGCCCACACACCTTGCGATAATCGCGGGAAATCCCGCGATCATACAATTATTGCAAGGTGTGTGGAAGGCGTGCGACCTCTGCTACTGTAAGGTCGCACAACCTTTATCTTAGGAACATGTTCGAAAACCCGCCGAGAATCGTACGATTGTTGGCGGGTGTGTGGGACGTTCGTAAGATAAATGCCGCATGGGCCGGTGTGCGACCTAAGCGGGGCGGGCTTGCGATAATCGCAAGTACGATCTGCCTGTCCAAGATAGGCAGATCGTACGTTTTTTTAATTACCTTACAACCATCACAAGACAAAAGTATTGCACTGGTTATAAAGGTGTGCGCCCAGCATTACAATCCTTTGGCAGATAAAATAATAAGCATATATGCATTTCAGTTGTGTATTTTGCTCTTTGCCTGCAGTTCCACTTTAGGTTACACCTCAGTAGCAGTTTATAAATAGAAATAGATCAATGTCAGCAAACAAGATTTAAGTTATATAAAGGCAAGAGCTTTATTAGGGATATACCCTAACAACTCTGCTGTGTCTCTGTATAAATCTAGGCTTCTTTATGACGCTTTCTGTCCAATAAAGGGACATTTCTGCTTTCAAGTATCGAGTGCTGGTGACTTTTTGTTTTTTGCTCTGTGTTTGCACGGTGCCATCCGTGAATCGAGTCACTTCGAGCACCATCATCCTTTAATTGGCCGGGAATGCTGCAAGGTGTGCGGAGGGCTTTCTCCTATTTTTACATCAGCACACCAGAGACTTCTGTGGTCCTAATTTTCAGCATCCCTCAAAGATGTCGTACAGCTGGTAAAAATAACATTTGCTAAAAATCTCAAAGGATCTTTGTTCTCATCAGGAATCCATCATTATGCCATTAATTCCATGTTCTCTGTTTCTGCAAAAAAAAGTTCATTTTTCTGTTAGAAGTGATAATATATGACTTAATGTGCTCACATACGGTTTTATTATATTAGTGACAAAAAGCTTTGTGTTATTTCTCAAAACAGCACCTTGGAAATGTCAAATCAAATAACAGGTTTTGTTCACTGTTGTCGCAGTGTAAGCCTTATAGTGTGTGATAGCATAAAGTATATATTAAACCAGTAACTTGGATCTGGCCAAATACGCCGGCAATTATTTTAGTTCTCAAAATCGGGGAAGACTTAGCTCTTTATCCCCCAGGCTACTGAACAGTCCCACTAAAAATGCAGACTATATATTTCTAATCAGTGAAGTAGTGTAACAATTGTCATTTTCCCATCCAGAAGAGAACCGTCTACTGAGTAATAAAATCTGTAATGCTTACTTACTTTAAAATTGGGACCCATATCAAAATTATTGGTGTAGATTGGCACCTACAATATGTGCTTGCAGTAATGCAGTGTAAAAACGTACCTTTTACCGTGCATTGCACGGTAATGCACTAGAATGTGCTGTATGACATTGGCATTCATTCTAAATGACACCCCAATGCACCAGGGACGTGCGGTCAGGGGAGGCAGGGGAGGCAGAGCTGACAGCTGACAGCTTTTTCTCCATTCAGATCGGCATCTAACAGGTTACACAGCAGGGAAATCCTCCCCGCTGTGTAACCTGTCATGGACGGAGCGCCTCAGCAGTGAGGAGCAAGTGAGGGACAGGGAGGCTCCTCCCTTCCACTAGCTTAGGGACTGGTTAGGGGTGGTGCTTTGTCCTGCGGGGCGGAGCTTCTGTTGGTGGTGGGCGAGGCTTTGGCCGGTGGGGGCGTGGCTGGGGGGATGCCTCACCCAGAGCAAGAGGTACCGCATGTCACTGCAATGCACAAATACAGTATTTAAAAAAAGTCACCTCCACAGATGTGATTGGAACCTGCATTATGTGCTGTGCTACCCAAAACTTGTACCAGTGTGCTTTTTTATATGCAAAAATGTGACTGAAGCCAAAACTTTTTTAGTTTTGGATAGACTGGAGAGGGATTCAAAAGAGAATAGGAGTAGATGGAAAATCTTCCAATGGAAACACTAGTTCTGCTGACTCTGCTGACCACTCTGAATGGAGGGATTTACTCTCACTTCTTGTTGTGGTTATTGGACAGGACGTGAAGAGAAATCTTCTCATTGGAAAAATCTGATGGGGTTATTATAACCCTTCCTTACCTTCTCCAAAACTAAAAAGAAAATGTTTTGGCTTCAGTTCCACTTTAAGGCTCAATAATGAACCATTCAAAGTTCAAGGGCTGCCTTATTGCAAAACATGTCACTGCAGAAAAAAAAACACATAGTAAATAACGTGAATATAGAAAAAAGCATACCTATGTGATAAATATAAATATTTAACTGCTATGTTACTTCTCATAATCAGCCCTAATCAGTATTTCTTAGCAGTGCATGCTTTTTGCAAAGTGTCTGGAAGCATGCATAAAAGAAATGAGCTGAGAATGGGGAAGAAGAGTCATTTATGAAATATTTTCCAGTGGAACAAAACCTGTACTATGAGAAATATGCAGGCTACCATAGCTCCACTGTAAATGTTATCTGAGCCTCTGAGCTGCATCTGCACCCTATGAATTATTTTGAACATCCATTCGGGGGAAATGGATCCATCACACTTGATTGGTTGAGTTCCTATAATGACAGGTCTTATAGTGTGCTGCAGGGACTTAGCCGTGAGACATGATTGGGCAGAGTCATCGTGACATTTGTACTGAGCCCTGATTGGCACAGTCTTGGACTGTAGCCAATTACCGTTTTCGGACGGCACAGTGCATTGTGGGATGTGCCGAGGTCGAACAGACCGCGGACATCCCATAATGTTCGGCGTTCGGCGAACGCTAGAACATGCAATGTTCGAGTCGAACCTATGGTCGACTCGAACATGCAGCCCATCCTTAGTCTGGAGACATCAGGCCAAATAGATATCACAAAACAAGGGTCCTCGATTAACGCATAACTAAAACCAAGAACATAAATGTAATATATTGCAGCTTGCCAGTCCTTAGATGTGGTTTTTAATTAGTTTTAATTTTCCAGGCTAAGAAAATTTTCAGCAAGTACAGAAACTTGCTGTTGATCTTGCCAGAAATGCAGTTTCCTTGTAACTTCTTGGGAGCTGACCTGAAAGCATAAAACCATGTTATCTTTTTTGTGTAAACTACTAATCTCCACATACACCATGTCATTGAGATAAACAAAGGCAGACATGTTTAAAGACCAAACTTGGTGGCAACTACGGTGCCTTCCCTAGAGTGGAAGAGTGAACCAACCAGGGACAGGAAGTATATAACTTGCAGAATTACCTGGTAAGAATAAAGATAAAAAATATGAAACAAGAAATCAAATGCAGCCAACACATATGAGGACTGGTAAACTCAATATATTACATGTTTGTCTTGGGTTTCAATATGTTTGAAGCCTAGATTGCATTCCTGGACTGTGTTCTATGGGCAACACTTCTATCCTATTTACACTCTAAGGAGCACTGTAATATTACCATAAATGAGGGTCCATTCACACATACTCGGGCAACCTGCATTTTACTGCATTGGATCAACGCAGGTCACCACATGGACACATAGAAAACAATTGTTCCCTGTGTGTCCCATCCATTCACACTACAACTCTGTTGTTATATGCCGTGTTTTGCGGTACAATGCAAGATATCTTAACACACATTAAAGCTTGTCAATGCATATAAAAATGTGCGTCAATGCAATGTAGCTACGGATGTTCACATATCAGTTCAAATACCACTGCCGATACTTGGCATTTTCACAGGAACTATGAGGGTTGCAGAGGTTGCAGCTGGGACCTAGCTCTGGCGCTCCACCACTGTCCTAAAATCATTAGTCTGTATTGTTTTAGAAAAACTGTCACATGACAATAAACAAAAATGTATCAGTACTTGCAGTGGCGTAACTACCACCATAGCGACCCACGCGGCCGCTATGGGGCGCGGGGCAGAGGGGGGCCCTGTCATGGGGGCGAGGGGCTCAGCAGTGTAGGTGGAGGACGAGACCCGGCTGCTGCGGAGGAGACTGGCCGTGGAGTAGGAAGCCGGGGCCCGGAGGAGGAGGCCAGGGCACGGAAGAGGATACCGGGGATCAGCAGTGAAGTGGAGGATGCCGGGGATCGGTGGCGAGAAGGCCGGAAATTGGCGGCATTGGTGGAAGTGGAGGCCGGGGATCGTCGGTGAGAAGGAAGAGGCTGGGACTCGGCGGCGGCTGACAGGTAGGAACGGCTACGCTGCTTTGCTGTTTTTTATGTGAAATGTTCCCTGTGTTTGAGTCCCCGCACAGCCAGGAGGGCTGCATCTGGCAGAAAACATGCACCCCTCATTGCCATTCCCAGCTGTTCCACTCTCCGCCCTGCCTGCTACAGTTGGAGATGAGGGTCAGGATGGACATGAGGGTCAGGATGGACATGAGGGTTAGGATGGGGAGAATGGTCAAGAAGCTGAGGATGATCAGGTTGATGATGTGAGCATAGTGAAGATGGAGATGATGGTCAGGATAGTGAGAATTCCAAACAGTCTTATATGCACTTGTGACAGCTAAAAAATTATCCTCGCACACCGTGCTTCTCCTTTAAGGACTAGGGGACCTTGACTCGATTTCTAAAACAAAAACACAGAGCGCCCCGAGATGTGCAGGATAATTTTTTATTTTAATGGATAATGGATAAAAACCTACAAGGATTGCGGTACAACAAGTGTATTACTCCTTTGATCTGATATCGGAAATATCCCATAAAAAAGTGTTTGACACAGAAGACGCTGATCCGCCAGCTGGCATGCCGCCTCACGGTTGAACTCCTGTGATTATGGCTAAATGTTGTACTGCAATCTTTGTGAGGATGTTTTTATCCATTATCCTTTCAAATAAAAAATGATCCTGCACATGTTGGGGAGCGCTGTGTTTTTGTTTTAGGATGGTGAGAATGGTCAGGAAGCCAAGGATGGTCAGGAGAGTCAGAATGGAGATGATGGTGAGGATGGTCAGTATGGTCATGATGGGGAAGAGGTGAGAATGGTCAGGATGGCGGGGAGGCGAGGATGGTGAGAATGGTAAGGATAGTGAGGAGATGAGGATGGACAGGATGGTGAGAATGGTCAGGATGCGGAGGAGATCAGGATGGGGAGGAAGGTGAGAATGGTCAGGATGGTGAGGAGATGAGGATGGCTAGGATGGTGAGGAGGTGAGGACGGTGAGAATGGTCAGGATCGTGATGATGGTCAGGATGGTGAGAAGATGAGGATGGCTAGGGTAACTAGGGTAACTACCTCCATAGAGACTGGGGTACAGGGCAGAGGGGTCCGGTCAGGGGCCCAGCAGCAGAGGTGTAGGAGGCCAAAGCCCATCGGCGGTGGTGAAGTCCGAGGCCCAGCAGCGCTGGTCCGGTGTGGCGGCTGAGTTGGAGGAGGAGGCCAGTGCCTGGAGATGGAGGAGGCCGGGGACAAGCAGCAAGTGGCTCGGGGCTGACAGGGAAGAGGGGGGCAGTGTGCAGGGGTAGTGTGCAGGGAAAGGGACCCCGACCAACCCACCTGAGACCCTGCAGAGCTCACCATAGAGAGTTTTTGGTGGGCTGTGCAGGGTCACTCTCAGGTGGGCTATGCACGGTCTCTGGTATGTGTGGGGTCTCAAGTGGACTCTGCAGGGTCTCAGGGGGGCTCTGCAGGGTCTTTGGTGGGATTGTGCGGGGTAGTGAGCATCGGAGTTATCTGTTCTTCAGAGCCAGCAAAAGAACGTGTTCTGAAGGTAGGTGATTTTTCTTTTTTTGGGGGGGGCATACAAAACTTTGCTATGGGGCCCTGTGATTTCTAGTTACGCCCCTGAGTACTTGTATCTGTGAGGACTTGGACAAGTATCTGTACTTGTACTTGAAAAAATGGTATCGGTGCATCCCTAATATATATTTATTTGTAAAAAATTCATGCATTAAAACAGGGATGTACAAATCCCTGGAGCTCCGTATGCTCCTTAAAAATGACAGCTGCCTCCTAACTTTTGAATGTTTCTGTAGTCTAGTCTTGGAGCTGGAAAAGTACCTGTACACGTACTTGTACTTGTAGCGAGCACAGTACTTGGTATCTGAACATCCCTACAATGTACGTTGATGTGTAAATGGGCCTTGACTGGTCTATACTATAGCTTTGAAAAGGTCATAATGTAGGGTAATTATAAACGGCACCTTCCTGCACATCTCATGTGATCTATACAGTATATACAGTATGTTCATTGTGCACACCTGCCAATGAGCAACTCATGTTATTTCTAATCTAGTCACATAAAGCAAACATAACCCAACACAGTGGATGCCACCATAGGTTGCCACATAGCAGCGCAGCTCCTGAATGGAGCAGTGTTTTAGTGGATGGGCTACTGTGAACGGGTCCTTAGAACCGTAACAATGCCCCTGCCAAAATAACAAAATGAAAAAGAACAACATCTTTACTATCTGGCCAACCATAGAAGTCTAAGGATAGTTTCTATTTCTAATGCAGTTAACATGTCTACAGACATAAAATGCGAGTTACCCAATCTAATAAATTAAAGGCGTTCTAAACCCAACCACTAAAATCTCATATAAGCTTTAACATATCAATGTCATTTAAATCTGCATCTTTTAATAAAATGATACCTGCCCTGAATGTCCTTGTTCAGGCACTTCCTGTTACAGGGTGATAGCTGTCTCCCAATTTTGCATTTGCATTGTCACCATGTCATATGTGCCCCTGGTGGAGACTTCAGGTGGTTGAGGAAATACATATTGTGCAGGTATGATCTACAGTTTTCACTATTGGGATGCTGGTTCCGAGCAATGATGTGCATTAAATGATGGAGAGAGTGCATATGGACAGGGGGTGAAATAAAAAGGCTGGAGAAAATCACCAGTACTAAAATGTCAAAAAAGGATAAAGGTGAAAACAGTGTTTTATGGAAAAAAAAAACATGTCAGGTCTTCATGAAACACAGTGCTTTAGCAACCTAACAGGGCTATTCACAAAAGGGTGAAACGTTTGGATAAGACAGGAGAAGTGAACAATCTAGGTCAAAATAGCTGATTTGGAAAAATTCTACAACTCAACTCACTTCCCAGTTTAGCTATATTGTCCTAGATTGTTCACTTTTCCTGCCTTCTCCAAACTATTCATCCTTTAGTGAATAGCCCTGTTAATGGCATCCAGTAAGAGTTTAGGTCTACTTTAAGACTGATCAGAAAATGACTGTGGGTCTATGGGCACTGTCTGACCTCTCAGTCCCCTGGCTGAAATTCTGTTTTACAAATTAATCATACACATTCTAACCATAACAGTGAGCATGCTCATGGACAGATCTTTTGTACTGTTCATCCATGGTTGAGCACATTCTAACATCTTTTGTAGCTTTAGCTATTAAAATGCTTGGGGTCATTTTTTTTTTATATATGACTTTCAATCTTTTTTACAAATAAAATTCACAAATAATCTTTATTTTACAAATAAACATGCAAAATAAAGGATACCCATGACTTTGATCTTGCATTTTTCTGATGAGATGGTACAGCAGCTGCCTCCCCTTCTGACTCTCTGATTAAAATTGGAGAGTTTTACAAATGGAGAGTTGTACAAATAACGAATTCAGCTGTGTTTGTAATTTGAACTTCATCCATTTCGCTCTGTAAGCAAAGATCTATTTTCTGCCGAGAAGAGCAGGTTAACCTGGTGGAAATAATAAATATGAAGAATGAATGTGCAATATTCTAAATGTACTTACTAAAAAGGAAAGTAAGTTTTCATTAAGTTGCTAGGGCTCAGATTTGGGCACCATTAAGATGATTTAGTCACTTTCCATTTTCTAATGTAAACAATTAAATTAACAGTGCAGGACTGCATTCTGATTGGACTAGAATAGAATCATACAATATATTTCATACCATTACAAGTATTACATGTTTAAAGAGGCCGCCTAAAATAAATAATGACAATTTGAATCAACCCTTTATCACTTGTGGGCTCCATTCGTGAGTCTGCTTTATATAAATCCTCTGTTTCCTACTGCAGCCATTACAAGGGGCCGCATTATCAATATTTTGCAAAACACAGCATAAGGATTGCGACTTGAAGACACAGAGCAGAGTTATGAACACTGGTGAGGGAATCTGCCCAGGTTTGATTTGCCACGGGCCTGACAGTCTTGTTCAAATTTTATCGCACCCGAACTGAAAGGCAAATCCAATAGAAGTCTATAGGGGCAAATCTTGTTGTTAAATTCTAACAATTTTTAGGGCTAATGACTAAACTACAAAGCAAAGCAAAAAAGGCATAAGAAAGCTTGGCACTGTCAAGGAGAACATGTACCTAAACAAAAAATACAAGGTCTTTTCATGTAGCATCAAGAGCAAAGTGTACAAATCCTTTTAAGCCCCTGTGAACTGGCTTAACCAGAAGCCCCCTTATTGGAGCTTCTAAGCATGCTGGTCATAGTTCATATGCAATGCAGCGCATTGTGGTTGAAAGAACATTTTTCTGGGTGAATCTGCACATAAATTATTTTGTAAAGTGCTGCGCAAACTGTTGGCGCTATATAAATCCTTAATAATAATAATAACTTAGCTGAAACCACGAATTTTGAACTTGCTGGAAACCTATAGCAATGGCAAATCGGAACCGCACACCTAGTTGTGAAAGGATACTCTAATCATTAAAACAAGCCAACATCTACAGAAAATGTAGATTTTGGTGGCCTGTCCCTTTTAGTTACTGAAACTATTTTCATGTGAAAATGATGTCGGTTTATTGAGAAATATTTCTAACTGTAAGATGAACCGTTAAAAGGCATAATGCCAAAAAGAATTTTAAAAAAAACATCTTGTACTCAACATAAATGTAAACATTTCCACTAACAAAATGTAAGGCAAATACAGCAAGAAGACAGGAAATGATCATCGAGCGTGGTTACTATTTTTCGTCTTCCTCCAGGGATAGTTTTATTGCGACATATACTTCTTATCGGCAGTATATGTTTCAATATAATTTTATGTTATTATAGTTCATTTAGATCTGGGCTTCTAAAATACAATGAGGGGCATTTATCAAAACTGGAGCAGGCAAAATCTGGAGAAGTTGCTCATGGCAACCAAGCAGCTTCTATCTTTCATTTCAAAAGCTTAACTGAACAAACTGAAGGGAGAAGCTGATTGGACGTTATGAGCAATTGCTCCAGATTATGTCTGCTCCAGTTTTGATAAATTCCCCCCTATGCCTCTTTAGCCTGGTAAAGGCCACTACGGTCAAAAGGACACCGTGGCCTTGCAACAATAAAGTTGAGTACTGTCCATGATACTTTATGTGCACCAGCAGTTAAATTTGAAGATTTGTTTTTAACATTTTACTAAAGCTTTGTGTATCAGTAGTGCTTGACCTCAGAAGAAGGGGTTGACCCCCATGCTTGTCCCTAAAATGCAAAAAAAAAGAAAGAGAAAAAAGGTTACGGACAGTACACAACTGTGCTGCGGCTAGAGGTTTATACTACTTTAAAGAACTATACTGCTTTTTAAGAACTGTGAAACTGAAGTTGACATGAGCACAGCAAAAACAGCACAGACCAGTATTTCTTAGTAAACTGGTGATGTCGTCTAAGTAGATTGGTGATTGTTGTGTAGTTAGTCAGCACCAAATTGAGAATGAAGAGGACATTTGACATTGTCTTTTTTATGTAGATTGCTAGTGTCAGGGGGTACTTGGTGGTTCTTATGGCAACTGAAGAACAATTATTTTATACAAAATGAAAATTACAATGTAAGCTAGCCGAAGGATCGGCCGAAGCTACGGCCAGATCCTTCGGCAGTTTCGTGAATAGACCCCTTTGTAGATATTCATGGATTCATAGAAAGGAATTATTGTATTCTCCCTTACTTATTGCTTGTTTGCCAGCCTTTTTTAATACCTGATCTGGCTGTTCATGACTTCTCTTAAATGGTGTTAAAAAAAAGAGTTTTGAAAAATTCAGGAGAGTTAGTTAAATTGTGTCATTTTGGCATAAAGCATTGGAGTTATTGGGTAAGTGAAGGGGTGGGTTAAACTGCTGTCATTTTTTTTTCAATATTTGTGTCCTATTAGGGAGCAGCAAAGACCCTTCTAGGGGGTCAAATCTTGCCCTGCCACACTAAAAACGAAATAAGGTTTTTACAGACCTGCACTTTGAAATACAAAAAATGAAAAAATAAGCTCCCCACATTTGTAAAAAAATTAATTTCTAGTATATACTGTCTACTACACATTGTATTCATCAAATAAATGATGCCTTATTCCTGTTGTTCATTAGTATTAAAGGCATTTTGGTTTAGTAGTATAATATAGTACCTTAGTGTCAGTGCATGTGCAGCATGGAGCCATTATGCATTCCTCAAATATAAGAATGTATGTACAACAAAACACATGCCCACTCCTTCTTCTCACCATAAATCTTCAAAATACCTGCAGATAGGAGAATAGCTCCCATTGAACTTCCTTATTCACTTCAGCTGTAGGTCAGTGCTGTCGTTACATCGATGCCTCCTCCTGGCCATTTACAAAGCAAATGGTGCAAGGCTTCATTTTGTGATTGACCAGGATGAGAGGGGAATGGAGATGCAACCTCAGTGATGAGTAGACATGTGCACTGGCCAAAAATTAGTTTCGTTTTGATTTAGATTTTGCGTTATTTCGTTTTCTGGTATTCGGGTCAGAAATTGAATGCGTTTCGGGATTTGGATTCAGAAAAATTTGTTAGCGGTAGTCCGGTCGACATTTCGTTTTCGTTTTTTTTTTTTTACAGTCTGCAGAAGAGGAAAAAAAAAGCGTGAGGTTCCCCCCAATTCATACCAGACCCTTTAGTTCTGGTAGGAATGTTAAGAGGGACCCCCACCCCAAGTTAAAACAAAAAAAGTGCGTGGGGTTCCCCCTAAAATCCCTGCTAGGCCCTTTAGGTCTGGTAGGAATTTTAATGGGGTATCCCAGCCCCAAAAAATGGGGAAAAAAATGTGGGGTCCCCCTAACATTCCTACCAGACCCTTGATTCGAGCACTGGCCCGGCAGGGCAGGAAAAGGGGGGGTATGATAGAGTGCCCCACTCCCTGCGCCTTACCAGGCCATGTGCCCTCATCATTGGGAGGGTGTCCCCATGCCGATGGAGACAAGGGCCCCTTTCTCAAAACCCTGACCCGGTGGTTGTGAGGGTCTGTGGGCTAGGGGGCTTATTTGCATCTGGGTACCCCTTTAATTAAGGGGACACCCAGATGCCGCCCCCCCTTGTGAATGAGTATGGGGGACTTGTACCCCTACCCATTCACTAAAGGGTTAAATCAAAGGTCCAGACATTTTATAAAATCATTTTTTTATTATTATTGGAACCCATGGTAGTACAGTAACTGAATCCCTACTTCTAGTCTCATGAAATTAAAGTGGGATTTGGTGTTGTCACTGCTGTGAAGCTCACTGTTCTTGCTGGAGTTTCTGACATGAAGAAGCAAAACCCTTCCTCTACCAAGTTGACCACCGACACACACAGACACAGTGCAAAACAAGGAATAAGTCAAGAATGGAGGAAAGATCAGCAACAGCACCACATGCACTACTGTTGATTAGTCTTTTGCTCTCTGCCTGTCTTTTGCTGGCTTAGCTTCCAGAGTTTAGTTCCTTTTTAAAACTGCATTGTTGCATAAGAGTTGGATATATAAAGTTTGAATTTGATTTGTAAAAATGAGTCACTTCACGGAATTCTTCATTGTGACACGTATATGGGTTGAATGTAAGGTCGGAAAGAGAACATGCCAATTCAATAACTGTCCTGCCCCTGCAGTGTTGTGAAGGGGACTGTGCAGGTATCAACACAATCCTTCACTGTGTTCCAGACACATGCCTGGCTGTCTGCCTTTCTGCAGCTTTAGCCTTGTGTGTTGTACAGCCAGTGAAATCACAGATGGCCTGCAGAAAAACAGGAAGCCCAAGGAAATTCTAAAGATGAGGTTTCACAGGCTAGAAGTATTTTCCAAACTCATAAATTTAAACTTTTGTCTTAACAAACAAAAAGAATATGGTAAGATTCAGAAGCCTGACCAATGCCAGATGTTTTTCTTTCAGCTCCCTTTTTGGCTAATTTTTTCAAGTCTGTTGGCCTGGTAATGCTTATTTCAACCCTCTAAATGGTATTCCTTCACTGAAGATAAAACTGTTAACATACTTCAGACTAGAAGATAATCAATTGATGTGTTTATTATGATAATCATCACTTCCAGTTGTGGTTGCTTAATTTGTGTTTTAAATTCAGCTATATCTTTTTTTTCGGAATAATTGTTCCATATTCTCTCTTCCCAGTCCCAACTTCTCTGACAGGCCATAACTAGACTAAGCAATAACCCAATGTCATTTACTAGCATAATTCCAGATTCATAACTGCCATTTGAGTTAGTATCCAACCTGATTCTATCTATCTATCTATCTATCTATCTATCTATCTATCTATCTATCTATCTATCTATCTATCTATCTAGGTATCTATATTTTTATTCCAAGTATTTTATTACATTTCATTAAACTACAATTACAGGAACAATTTAGAAATTACAATAAAATATGCATTCTTTCACTAGCTTTAACACAGCAGTTTTTAGTTTTAGTACATGTTAATCCTGCTAGTAGGCCCGTCTTTTTTTCACATCTATTAGCAGGGTGACAATACTGCTAGTTTTGCATTGAAATTGCACATAAGCGTTGTCGCCCTGTGGACAGGAAAGTTTTAGATGAAAATATAGTTTTACATTAGCTTTAAGTAAGAGATAAACAAATGAAAGAATGACTCCAACTAACTCTCGTTAATTAGTTAAATAAACAGATTTTTTTATTAAAAAAATATTTTTAAAAAGGCAGGTGAAATTAAAAATATCTTATACTGTATACTATCATTACAGATATTAACCCCATACAGTTACCAGGATACAATATTTATCACTATAGTTTGCCAATAAAGTGTACTAAATATTTCCGTGATTATGTTTAAAATCGAGGCTGCCCGGCACTTTGGTGCTCTTATGGAAAACTTGGCCAAGGACACATGACTGTACAGCTCATAGCATGCAGCCAGAAATTAGACCCTATTTTCTAATCTATATTAAAGTGAGCCTCTACTCCGCCTTCCCTTACTTTTGAACTGCCATCATTAGTGTAATACTTATTGAAAATAAATGATATTTACTGATAGTACTTGCAAAATTTGTATCCATATAACTACATGCTAATGTTCTTCTTCTCCTCCTCCTCCTTGTAACCTATGCTGCCATCTTGCCTCATGCCAGTGGCCGGCTTCTTCTTTCACATTTTAGCTGTCAGGCACACTGATGAAGTCCAAAGCACAGTACGAGATCTGACGTTGTTACTGTTTATATGTTGCCATAGCTACAGCAACATTAGTAGCATTACACTACCCACACTCATCTTGCTGAAGCAAGTAAGTGGTAACATATAAACAATAACAAGGTGCATGCACAAGGGCAATCTCTTCACAAGATCTTGCAAAGTGTTGCAAAATCTTGTGACATCTCATACGTTAGGAACAAGCTCCATTAGGGACAAGAGTGCCATGTGGCTCCCTGCTGTGCCATTAGACCAAATGGACATTAGTCTTTGGCTAATGCCATAAAAGAAATGTACTAGGCATGCCTATTGCCCTAGAAGACAGTGGGGGGAATTTATCAAAACTGGAGCAGTCAAAACCTGGAGCAGTTGCCCATGGCAACCAATCAGCTTCTCTCTTCAGATTGTTCAGTTAAGATTTAAAAATGAAAGAGTGAGGCCGATTGGTTGGCATGCACAGCTGCTCCAGATTTTGTCTGCTTCACTTTTGATATATTCCCTTCTATGTGTTTTTTTTGCAGTGGGGGGTAAACAGTTTACCTGACTGTACCTCAGGTAGCTGGCAATGTTCATATAACCTCTATGTTTCCCTTTCATCACCTCCTTTTAGTGGATCAATGGCCAATGAACAACAGCAATAGGATTGTAGCTGTGAATTTAACCTATAGGCATGTACGTGCTATCCACTTGCATTGCTATTTTTCTGATAAGAGGCATTCTGCAGTAAAAGCTCATAGCACCGGGCAGGGCTGGTATCACATGTGTGCAAAAATATGCTTGGCTGTCTGCAGTGCAGACCTGGTTTTTAAACACATATAGGAATAAAAGTGCATGGTAGACATAGAAAACACCCGGCTTAGCATTTATGTACAGGATACCTCTCTTTGCTGTTTATTTGCAAGTTAGTGTCAGGTATAGAAATTAAGAGTAATATAGAAATATGCACTCTGCAAGTTGAGAAGAGCCTATTTGACAAATGATTCTTCCTCCTACTATCCTGTCCCCCACTGCTGTTATCCAGTTTAGTGACACTGTCCTACATAAGATTTTGTAGCACAAATTGAAACTCAGAGATACAAATCCCAAATAGTTATATGCTCCATATTAAATTACATTTCAAAACTTGCATGGCCCTAAGCATCTACAGTATATATATAGCAAAAATATACTGTACGTTAATGACTCCCAAAATCAATATGTGCTAAAAATTTTGCACTGAGCCCAAAAAGAATCCCCACTAAGACAATCCAGAAACAAATTCAGCTTTTCTGTGTATTTTTTTTCATTGTCATATTTATGTTTTAAACGTTTTAAGCTGTAAGGAATCTCAGAGAGATCTGCCTAACACTGACACTTATAGGGTTCGACACACTAAACCTCATTAAAACAAATATGCATAGTGATTCATGTTAGGAAAAAGTATCATATGCGAATGTGGCTGCAGAATTGAGAAAATATATATATATTTTATCTTCTTGATCTGTTTCATCAGTTTAGAATATTTCTATAGGGTCAGAGTAAAATCTGTAGCATCCTCATGTATGTAGATTGCATGAATAGTAGAATATCTACTGTAAACTCTAAGGTGTATAAGCCATGTCAAACTCAAGTGCCAATAGAATAGTGAGTACAAATGCCATGCCAGTCATGACTGATGGATCTGTCATCTTAGTTCTTTCCATTTTTCTGTTCCAACCTCTCCCCCCCCGGCACAAAAAACGATGACTAGGGTTGGGGTCTTTTTTACTTTCTATAGTAAAAAAGTTTTTAATAAGCGGTTATTAAATACTACTTAAAGAAAGGTCTATCTCTCTCTCTCTCTTTAATTTTGTTACAGTGCTGGATGATGGAGTTGTTCTTAGTCACAATGGCATGGTAAAGAAGGTGATATTACATGCCGGCAGTGAAGTGGTAATCAGCCAAATTGAAACATTGAAGTTAATAACAAAATTAGTATTATTGCTGCAAAATCAATTTAGCTGAAATTACTGCACTTACAGCTGAGGTGGATAGATAGATAGATAGATAGATAGATAGATCATTGTTGGTTACCCATAAGGCATGAATTCTCATTTCCTGTAACACGCTTTACTTGAATACAAAATTATGTTATTGTTTCATTTCTGTTCCTTTGGAGAATTCTGTGGTCATTGGGACAAGTGAACTTTAAACAAAGCTGCCATTCTAATGAGCACTTCTAATGAGCACAGTCTGTGTTGTTGTTAACTCATTTTCATGCCATACATTTCCTGTACTGGATTAGGGTTTTACTTCCACATAGATTGTCTTTTTTCTTCACAGAGAATGATGTTTGGGGGAATTTCAACAGGTCAGCCTGACTCAGCCCTGTAAAGATTACAGCTGGTAAATGTGAAAGTAAAGAACAAGGTCTAAGATAGAGTCATTCATGTAGGCTATGAATGTTTCTGCAATATTTCTAAACTGCTAGCTGTGTTAAAAATTCTTGCAGGTGTACAAACACATAAATTAAATTTAAATGGTAGATTATAATTTTCCCTTGGCAAGCTTTGCATTCTTTCCAGTCCCCTATGCTGTTTGCCTAGCCCCAGCCACTGTAAGATGACTGAGCAACACCTTGAATGGCATTATTGACAGATCTTTGTAAGCTCCCCACAAGAATCCATATTAGAAACCTGAAAGATGATAGTATTCCCCTTATATGAAACTGAGATTATGTTAAAATCAGTAAATTCCTCCAAAACATTAAAAGTTAACCGACAATTGCTTCACCAACTATTGTCTGGAGGTTACCTTTAAAGAAAGTCTGCAGACATGGCAGCGATGCAGCCTCGTGAGCACCGGCGGCAGTGGTGATTACAACTTAAACACCACACAGCCTGACTCGAAGTTTTGATTTATTATAAGGTGGACACCTTTATCAGGGATCCTTGTTACTCATATTCCTCTCACCTTGGGGTGTAGTTCGATCTTCTAAGTGAGGGGGGTCCTCTGAACCTGGTTCCTGCTTGCATCGTTCCAGTCATGTGTATGTAGATTGCTCCCGAACTCAATTTCCTCCAAAAAATCATATGATTTTAATACTTTTATAGGAATAAAGAGTTTCTGATGAAAGATTGTAGTAATTCTTGGTCTTATCACCAGGCACCTAAAAAAAACCCATATACCTACTTTATTTTTTACTTGCTTCAACAGGGGTGTGGCGCCACTCATTCAAGGGCCTTTCACAAAACTTTTTCTTGAAAAATCATATGACAATGTGTGTATGGGCTCTTGTGATTGGAATCTGTGTTAGATGAGTTGCCCTCCCCTTTGATGTTATTATTATTATTATTATCATAATTATACAGGATTTATATAGCGCCAACAGTTTGCGCAGCGCTTTACAATATAAGGAAGACATTACAATTACAATACAATTCAAGACAAGATGGTAAAGGGGCCCTGCCCGTGAGGGCTTACAATCTAAAGGATGTGTCCAGTTTACCCAATTGTGGATGGAACTCAAAAGCTAGTATATGAGCATGAACTTTAAAATATCCCTCAAACCATCAGAAGGACACCACTGAATTAATAAATCTGCCCAACTAAAGGTCAATGTTTCCACAAATATATTGGGAAGACATTTTCCTGCATTTGCATGCTGCCTGTCAGGACAACTAGTGTACGGTCTTGCAGTGCATTCTAAGGAACATTGATGCAATGGGACAATCTTTAATATGGGGGGGGGAGGGGGGGGGCTCTCCTGCAAAAAGTGGAACCATAATAGCAACCATAATGTGCAGAAATCAGCTAATACTGGCCATATATATTATCACATACCTTGCAGAACTCAAAGCTCAGGTCGGTGTCATTTTTAAACATCACCTACATTTCTTGAAGTCATGCTTGATCACAGCTCTTGTACCACCCATGCCTTATTATTGTTTCCTTCTTTTGGTGGACAGCCTCACCGGTCAAAAAAAAGAAGCAGGAAGGTTAGGGCCAAGCAAGGAACCAAAGATTCAATTTGCATAGCAAACCTTCTCTCCTCAAAGCTCTACAAGGCATGTGGCCTTTGACCAATGCACCTCCAGGGGCCTCCTATATACTGTATATCTGCCATTTGTTTGGGCAACACAGGTAATCACATAGAGGGAAATTTATCAAAACTGGAGCAGGCAGAATGTGGAGCAGTTTCCCAGAGCAACCAAACAGCTTCTATCTTTCAATTTCAAAGCTTAACTGAACAAACTGAAGAGAGAAGCTAATTGGTTACTATGTACAACTGCTCCAGATTTTATCTGCTCAAGTTTTGATACATTTTAAACCTTGATTACACAGTGGTGTCTAATAGCAAACTATTGTGGGTTACATATCATGTTTAGGCCTCCATTCACACCTATATCTTTTGGTGTGATTAGAGATTCCTGCGTCAGGAACTTGTGTTTTCCTACAGCAGGAATCCAGCTGACACCCATTCAAGTTAATGATCGGGTGACAGCCACTGCATTGGAATGCCGGCACACCGCATGTAATTGTATGTGATACGATTACATGTGGTTAGGAATAGAGCTGCAGCTAACGATTATTTTCAAAATCGATTAGTTAGCTGATTATTAGGTTTGATTAGTCGGTTAATCGGATAAACAATAAAATAAAGTTTAAAAAATGGCTCCAGTGATAGGACTGCTAGTTTGTATTGAGGTTGTAGTCCATCACAGGAGCAAGCTTGGAGCGGTGGAAGTAAAAAAGAAAAAAGATAGAGTGGTGTGCAATATAGTGATATGGAAAGTGTAAAATTATACAGCAATGAACGAGAATGGCACCGGCTATAGAGGACTACAAAACCCAGCAAAAGCACATTATACAGCGCAATGCAGAATACCGCCAGCTATAGAGGAATACAACAAATCGCAGCAATAGTACATAAAAGCTGGCGATATTCTGCATTGCGCTGTATAATGTACTATTGCTAGGTTTTGTAGTCCTCTATAGCTGGTGGTATTTAGCATTGTACCACTTTTTAATCTATTATTGCTGGGATTTGTTGTAGTACTCCATAGCTGGTGGTATTCCGCATTGCGCTGTACAATGTATTATTGCTGGGACTTGTAGTCCTCTATACAGCGCAATGCAGAATATCACCAGCTATAGAGGAGTACAACAAATCCTAGCAATACATTATACATACTGTGTATAATGTATTGCTGGGATTTGTATTCCTATGTATAATATACAGCGCAATGTACCATCAGCTATAGAGAAATACAAATCCCAGCAATACATTATAGAGTACCATGTGTGGGAAAGTGCAGGCTTACCTGAGCAGTCTTCCAGCAACTTGCTTCTGAGATTGGACCTGTCTATCAGCGGCTGTCATCCCCCCACACCTGCTCCTCCTTACTACATCTCCCCGCGTCCCTTGCCGATCGTGGATGTGGATGGGCAGGAAATGTGAGGCGGGGAGGAGGTGCGGCGTGTGGAGCGTGGATGCGAGCGGGTCTGGCAGCGGCGAGCGTGAGGTGGGGAAGAGGTGCGCCGCACAGCGTGTGGAGCTGTGAACAGGGCCAACTGACCGGAAGCCGATTAATCGATTATTGAAAAAGTTGACAACTTTTTCAATAATCGATTATAATCGATTATGTCGATTAGTTGTTGCAGCCCTAATTAGGAATCAATCTCTCTCCCTGGATGCACGATCGATGTCTCCATATATGTATTTGATTACAATCTCCTTTCTTTAGACATATGCCCTTTATTGCAGCATGTGTTTTCTTTGTTGCTATTCTCCATACTCTAACTCTCACTAAACAGGTGCGCCACCTACTGAATGACCAATGTCACTGTGCTTAGTGAACAGCAAATGTGATTTCACCACTACTTCCAGTAATCAGCAAGTGTAGGGCTGGAAATCGAAATCAAACATTCATGGCGACAGTAATCTGTTGCATTGACTGGAGAATGTTGCTGGCATGCTGAAGAAAAAAAAAACTAATTTCAGTGTAAAATTAGAAACAAGGCCTTAATAATTGGTTTACATGGTGCTTAAGTATTTTACACTGAGCCCCTTTCCAAATGCCTTTCCAATGTTCCAATGACTGCAAATCTTTGTCTCACAGTTTCCAACTGAATAAAATGAATGTATTGTCCATAACAGTGAAATGAAAATCTATCTTTCTCTATGCTGGCATAACAATGAATGTGTATAATAAAGAAGAAGACAAAAGGTTTCATTTAGCCTGCCTCTAAACTTTCCCTCAATAAACTGCAGCCTATGTGGCCTTTCCACACTGATGATACTAGCTTTAGCAAATGTCAGCCTGGCTTTAAATAAAGACATAGGTTGTGGAGTGCAATAAGGGACTTTCTATTATATAGGTAGTCAAGAACCAGCTGCACTCCTTACCGGAATAGTAGTAAACCTGCCAAGCAGGTGGGTGCTTGTAGTGACCACGGACGGCCCCGTGAACAATGCAGATCTAGAAAGGATTGTCACCAGCACACCAAAAGTTTTGAAGCAAAAAGTCCTTTATTGACAAATCGCCATCCAATACAAGCGCTTTCGGGGTCTCAGCAGTACCCCTTCATCAGGCTTTCTATTATATAGAACACTACACAGCTTATGTACGTAAGGCTATACCTAGGCTGGGAGATTTGTTTTTTTTTTATTTTATTTTAAAGTACTACTCACTTATGTAAACTTCCTATAAGCTTCAAAAGTAATTTTCAATATATTGACATCTGCAGCTTTCATTAAATTGATAACCTAATGATTCTGCTATAAAAGTTCTTCTTCAGGTACTTTCTGTTATAGGGTACTTTCTGTTATAGGTACTTTCTGTTATTCAGGTACTTTCTGTTATAGGGTGACAATGTTCTGACCCAGTTCGCAAGCTGTGCTTCTGCGTTGTCACTTTGTCACATGGGCTTCCAATGGAGATTACAAGTGGGAGTTTCAATTCACATTATGCAGACATGTCACCATCAGGAAACCTCCAGCTGAGAAATGTCCTGCAGCCATTGCTGCAGTACATACATGTAGATAGAAAGTGTCTGTGAACGGGCTGCAGCAGATGAGTAGCACTGAGATGAAAAAAGGGAAAACAAGTATTTTATTTAGGGCTGCGGAAATTAACGATTAGTTACCCGATTAATCGTTAATATTTTTGATCGATTAAAATAATTTTGATCAAAAATGAAAACACTCACCTCTCTGCCGGCTTCCGGGTCTTCTGTCGGAGATCCGGTGACATCACGGACATCAACGTCACCGGACTCCTCCCCCTTCCCCAAGTGGCTCCGTCGGCTAACAAAGGGAAGGGGGAGGAGTCCGGGGATGTTGATGTCCGTGACGTCACCGGACTCCTTCCCCTTTCCCTTCGTTAGCCGACGGAGCCACTTGAGCCGGTGTTCTATCTATAGTCCCAACTTATCGAGTTCTGGGACCGCCTGATTTCCGGTTTCCTTAGAACTACGAGGTTTGGCCAAGAAAGTTTTTTTGCAAGAACGCCATCCGCGGCATTGCCCTATACACATACACCACAGCAATAAAGTACTAAAATGAACTAGAATCACAGTTATCCAGCACGTTATTTATCTCAGGTGCCCCACTCAATATGGCCGCCGCTTGAGTGGGGCAACTCAGATTAATAACGTGCTGGATTAGTGTGATCCTAGTTCATTTTATTACTTCATTGCTGTGCTGTATGTGTATAGGCCAATGTAGTTGGATCTGTATGTGCGTTATAATTAATCGAAATTAATTGATTAAAAAAAATTTAGATTAATCGAACATGAAAATTGTAATCAGTAACAGCCCTAATTTTAGTCTAACAGAAATGGTAATTGTTTATGATACACAGTGCTTTATCAAACAAAATGTAATTCAGTTAGGGCTCCCATTTACTTTAAATACATATTAGGAAAATGCATTTAGAAGTAATTTGTACATATAACACTTAAAGGTATGTATTCTGAGCAAAATCATAGCATAGCTTTGGGGGACTGTTTTGTTTTGGAACCAAATCCCTTTGTACCTCTTTCCTCCTTAGCTGTCCCTGTCTTTGGTTTAATATATAGACCTGTAATGTACTATTTAACAACCCATTTTGGTATTTACAACACAAAACCTTTCATACAACATCTAAATGAATGCATTCATCCAGCATCATCTTTATGAAGGCATTATCAATGTTGAGCATCTAATTCCTTGGTTAAGGTGATGGCTCAGAGATTACATAATTATATGTATCTTGATGTCTGATGATATTTAAGAAACCAAAATCCCATCTACAGCTCTCTGCAGATCATCGCTTCCTCCCATCATCCACTATGAAGGCAGCTTAATAGCACACTACTCCAACTTTCAACCAAGGTGATTGGAATATTGCTCATCTAGTTCATCTTCCAGAATACTTAAAATCTCTACTTCTGCAACCCAACTATCTGTGATGTCATTGTACTACTTCTATGCATTCTCAAGTTGTTTTTAAAGTCTGCTTATCTGTGATGTTTTAAGTGATAGCTAATTTAGATGCTTGCTTCATGTATGTCAAACCATACATTTTGTTCCAGTTTATAACCCTCTACCCCCTTATCTGTACTTCAAGTAACCCCCTGCCTTTCGCTTTTTGTTCTTTTTTCTAAAGTTTTGCACCTTGGCTAACAGATAGAGTATTTAAGCAACCAAAATCCCATCTACAGTTCTCTGCAGATCATCGCTCCCACCCACCCCATGGTTCAGTTTACCTTTATAGAGATATATCAGCACTTGACTCAAGGACAATTCAGCTGCCGAGCAGCTGTTATTCATTGACCATTCTCCCAGATCTCAATACTATCCCGCTTTAACCTCTTCCCTACCTCTTTCCTTTCATTGTTGCACCCGTTTCATACCTACTACTCCTCATTCACTTTACTGTCTCATACTTCCTCTGCACAGCATGCGTTCTCTACCATTGCTTCTCACAATTGTGGCTTCTCTACCTAAACTGTATTTTCTCTACCCCCCTCTCCACCCCACAATTTATATATTTCTCCTTCTCTCCTACCCTCTCCCTATTACTGCACTCATCACCTCCTGCTCATTCTGAATACACATGCAAGGGTTACCTCCAAGACACTTGGGCATGTTCGCTCATGTAAAACTCCCTCTCATCTCACTTCCCTCACACTACTGCTTCTCCTGACTTCAGGGGATATCTCTCCCAATCC
>NW_017306332.1:1536661-1544644 GCF_000935625.1 Nanorana parkeri | reverse complement strand
CTCATCCACTCCCTTGTTATCTCTCGTCTTGACTATTGCAACTCCCTCCTCATTGGCCTACCTCTACACAGGCTATCCCCCCTTCAGTCTATCATGAATGCAGCTGCTAGACTCATCCACCTAACCAACCGCTCAGTGTCTGCAACCCCCCTCTGTCAATCCCTGCACTGGCTTCCTATAGCCCAAAGGATAAAATTCAAAATATTAACAACCACGTACAAAGCCATCCACAACTCTGGCCCCGGCTATATCTCCAACCTGGTCTCAAAGTATTGCGCTAACCGTCCCCTCCGCTCTTCACAAGACCTCCTGCTTTCCAGCTCCGTCATCAACTCCTCCCATGCTCGCCTCCAGGACTTCACTAGAGTGTCTCCCATCCTATGGAACTCTCTACCCCAACCTGTCCGTCTATCTCCCACATTGACTGCCTTTAGACGATCCCTTAAGACTCATCTCTTCAGGGAAGCCTATCCCACCTCACCCTAACCACTGAACACTCACTTCCTCAAACAATCTTCCCCGCGCAGCTACCTCCTCATGTATCACTTCCCCCTCCCTTTTAGATTGTAAGCCCTCAGGGGCAGGGCCCTCCTTACCATCTTGTCTTAAATTGTATTGTGACTGTAAGGTCTTCCTTATATTGTAAAGTGCTGTGCAAACTATTGGTGCTATATAAATCCTGTATAATAATAATAATAATAATGTCTGTGCAGCAACCTTCATGTTCTTGGCTTTGTGTATACATGATGTCTTATGGCACGGAATGCTACCTCCCCTCAAATTGTGACCAGATAGCTTAATATCCATTCCACTGACACTGCTGTCTCTCATACATAGAAGAACAGAACACTAACCAGAGTAATCAACAGGAACAGAGGACTTATGAAATGTTTCTTTCTGTCTGCAGCAAACTGATGACATCTCAGGATGCTCATCTAAGGTAGACCTTGAGGGGTTATGCCTAGGCACAGTTACTTGCCTGGAGTTGAATGTTTTTTTTAATGATAAACTGTATTTTTCTTTATGTATAAAGCTGTCCACTGTGACATTGGGAAATTGTTAATGCAAATAGCTGGATCTGCTTTAAAGGAAGCATAAGAGAGGAATGGAGGCTGCCATTGTTATGACTAAAAATGCTTGCTGTCATGCTGACCTTCTTGTTTTAATACATTGAATCATGTAACTGTATCAAGTATACAGGCCACCAGTCACCAGCCAGCTAGCATTTGCATGAGGGCATATGCAAAGGAAATGCCCATATTTTTTTAATAGTTTTACTTTAAAACCTTCCTCCCTGTTCTGATTGACTGAGCCAAAGTCTTATTGACTGATAGCTCCTCTGCTTCCAAACTCTGACAGCTGATATCAAAATAAAAACTATCAACTTGTCCTTTTACTGTCTGCTATAGTTCACTTTCTACCTATATCTTCCCTCTAGAGCAGGGGTGCCCACAATTTTTTGTGTTAAGATCTACTTTTCAAATGACGAGCTACATGACATCTACCAACGAAAAAAAAACTCCCGTGCTCTCTCTCTCGGCTGTCTCTCCTGGCTGTCATTCCTCGTTTTCTCTCCTGGCTGTCATTCCTCGTTTTCTCTCCTGGCTGGTCATTCCTCATTTTCTCTCCTGTCTCTCTTGGCTGTCTCTCCTGTCTGTCTCTCCTTGCTCTCTCTGTCTGTCTCTCCCCGCTCTCTCTCCTGGCTCACCTTGCTGTATTTTGCAAACAGTGCAGGGCAACAGGCTGTGTTAACGAATATTCTTTGATGTAATACATAGCACTTCAACCAGCAGTATCCACCAGGAAGGTGTCAGGGAGCTTGGCTCAGCAGACTCGGGCTAATAGGTAATCATACAAAAATGTAATAAAGGGGCCGCCATTCACACCCTTCGTGATCTACCAGCATCAGCTTTGAGAGCTACTGGTAGATCACGATCTATCTAATGGGCACCCCTGCTCTAGAGGCTTCCAGAAGATGACAGTAAAGTCTCACCTACTCTGAAACCATTCTATATAGTGAGCATATGTCAGCTGACATCAAGCAACTACTGTCATTCTTAATACAAAGTCTCATGAGCTGAATCCAGTACCATCTGCAGTTTGCTGTTTTGTAAAAAAAAAAAAATGGGATTTTTGTAAATGTCATTTTAAGACTTGCTAAGATATTTTGTCTTGAAATACATGTTTTAGCAGAAAAGTATATGGGAAATACCATTTGTTCCTGTTTCTTATTAGCTGGATTTAGTCATACATATTTTGCATGTTTGGCAACATTTGTGAGTTTTATTCGAAAAGTCTGCCAAAAACCTGGAGAAGTTGAAAATCCAGTGCTTAAAGCGCCACATTAAAATCAGCGGTATGAAGTAAGGACCATAGTGACACGCAGGATGTATCACATACTATATTTATCATTAAAAAGTAAAGCCGGGCATTGTAACTCATTGTTGGTACTGTAACTTTTTTCTTACAGAGGATGAATTGGTAAATATGAAAAACACTTTCAGGAGACTCCTTGGGGTTAACATTATGTTCAGAATCATGTGTCTCAATCATCAATGCCCATTTCCACACTGCTTATACAGCTCTCCACATGTATAAGTCCTGAGCTGTCACTCTGTTGCGCTTTGCTATGATAACTATAGATAGAAGGATGGGAAACATAAATATATTGCTCACTCTTGACAGAAATACGCCACACAGAGGACAATACTGAGTGGCTATAGAATCAATTTAAATGTACAGTAGTGCGTTTATTCTGGCTTGTTCCCACATTTAGAGCACTTCAGTAAAATACATGTTGGTTGAAACAAGTTATATAGGTTTTTGCATGGACAATACATGCTGTATCTAATCACAGGAAAACAGTGGCATTTATAAAAAAAAAAAGAAAATCTCCAGCGAAACGCCTTTTTAAAAGCTTAATTTTGAATCTAGCCCTTTTAAACCAAAGTGGATACCTATTGGACCCACGTTTCACATAGTTCTCTGTTGTTGGTCCATATTTAGATCTGACAGCTTAAAGAGGAACTCCAAGCAAATACATTTTCACACTCACAATGGGTCTATCCCTGCACTGCAAGGGCTAAGTGTTCTTTTTGTCTAGGAAGTGAAAATAACAGAGTTAGACGCCTTTCGCACAGGCTTCCAGATCAGGTTGGCCTGTCAGTTTTTCAGGAGGACCTGATCGGATGCCCAATGTTAGTCTATAGGCAGCCAGATCTAAAAAGACGGGCGTCCGTTTATCTCCGGTTACCCCTGGTTCTGGCCTGGTCCAGAAAAACAAACGGATCAGAGTTTTGTTTCACCAGACCTGATTGTGCCATATTGGGGGTAATCTGATCAAAACACACACAACAACGTTCCGTTTATATCTGATACCCCATAGACCAACATAGGTCCAGTAATTTCTGATTTTTCCCTCCATCTATCGCTTTGTTATTTTAGCTCCCTAGACAAAATGAGCACTTAACCCTTGCAGTGCGGGGGGAATTTTCTCTACTACTACTTTTTACCTGAGCTTGCTGTGTTATGAATGTTTGATAGCCTAGCCAATTAGTGGGCATGGGGAACCTGCTGATGTATGCTAGAGGCAGGCCTACAGGAAGCAAGCTGTGACTGTCCCCCACTTTTCCATGCTGTCGTGCCTTAGAAGGTGAAGACTGTGATATCACTAGAACCACAATTACCAAGGAGCCAGACTTCTGTTAGAGTCCTGCATTACTGGCCTGTGATTTAGAAGGTAAAATAAGAGACTTTACAGAAAGATCTAGGCCTAGTCAAAAGTAAAAGATCCACTGTATTTTTGTGGATATTCTGATCCAGACCTCACCCTCCTCCCCATAAATAAACTTGATCTTTATTCTAAAATCTACTAAAGGGTGTCCGGTGCCCATCATTCTGAACATCCTGAGCCAGGAACCACACCTGAGATTGAATGCTTTCGGGACCTACTTATAAAGCATAAACCTAGGCCTAGGGCATTTTTAATGTAGATGTTTGGGAACTGAAGATCAGTATTCATGTGTAAATATTGAGGATTGGTACAAATAACTTACACTATCACACATATTATACTACACTAAACCTTTCCTATAATCTCTATATTATTCTATTTGCTATTCTTAAAATCCAGTATACATGATAAGTGAAGGTGAAAAAAAGAACTTTTGGGTTGAAGCATATTCATTCTTTGTGGTCTGCATAACTAGAGGGGGAAAAGAAGGGTGTGTCCCTAAGGTGTCCCTCTTCCTCATCTCAGGAAGTTGGGAGGTATGCAAGTATGTCTATACTCCCAGCATGGAATATAGTGAACGTTTTAGGACCTGGATGTTTTCATGCCTAACTGAACTCCTGGAATATTCAGAGGATAAAACAATTGTGTAATGTAATTATCACAAACTATAGCGCAGCCAGTAACTCTGCAACCTGGCTGCATGATATCTGAGCAAAAATTAAAAAATCCCTCCAGGTTTCTCATTGACAGTATAATATATGCAGAGATAATAGGTAATCTACCAAGTACCACATTAACTTGTAAGGTCAGATCTGTCCCCATAAATCAAGCTTCAGGAGTTCCTCCAGAGAAATGGTGGAATTACATTAAGGCAACAGAAATCTATAAACTAACTTCCTCAGCTATAGGGTGCAGACATGGCCCTCTCAGCTTAATGAACGTTAACCATAGCACTTACCAAACTACTCCAGTTGTTAAATATCTGGTCCACCTTGGGGTGCTCTGATTCCTATATCACTACTGTGTCCTGTAATGACTTAGCAGCCAGTGGAAGGAACCCCAGTGCCCAAAGGGGGACCAGGAATCTAACACAAATGAAAGTGTTGGATAGCAAGAGCGCCTGTAGCCCTTTAAGAGCGGCTCTGTTTTTATTTTTTATATTTTAGCAGCAGGGTTTCTTTAAATACAGATAACAACTACAGAATCAGTCTGTGAAGGTTCTCATTCATCTAGGGCATGGTATATCGGTATTTTGGTACAAAATAAGTCAAGGCAACTGGACATGCTGCATTTTTCTTGAAGACGTTTCACTGGTCACCCAACCAGCTTTCTCAATGCAGAATGACTTGTGCAAAAAAACTCAGAGGAAAACATTGGCATTTATTTAAAAAAAAAAAAGAAATCACCAGCTAAATGGTGAATCTAGTTTGCCTTAGCCTTTTTAAAAGCTAGATTTTTAATCCAGCCCTTTTAAACCAAAGTGTACATCTATTGGACCCACGTTTTACATAGTTCTCTGTTGTTGGTCCATATTTAGATCTGACAGATCTGAACGGGTGTGGCCATCAAAATAAAGCTCTATCTGTCCCCAAAAAATGGTGTAAAATTCATTTCAGTACAGCGTTGCATGACGGAATAAACGTCAGTCAAAGTATCGCAGCGCTGAATACTGAAAAATGGCCTGGCCAGGAAGGGGGTCTAAACACCTAGTCTTGAAGTGGTTAAAGAAGAACTCCAGGCAAATAAAATGTCATCCCTGCACTGCAAGGGCGGAGTGCTCTTTTAGTCCAGGAAGTAAAAATAACAGTTAGACCCCTTTCACACAGGCTTCCTGATCAGGTCGGCCTGTCAGTTTTTCAGGAGGACCTGATCGGATGCCCAATGTTAGTCTATAGGCAGCCAGATCTAAAAAGACAGGCGTCCTTTTACATCCGGTTACCCCCTGTTCTGGCCAGGTCCAGAAATACAAATGGATCAGACTTTTGTTTCACCGGACCTGATTGTGCCAGATTGGGGGTAATCTGATCTAAACGCACACAACAACGTTCCGTTTATATCTGATACCCCATAGACCAACATAGGTCCAGTAATTTCAGATTTTTTAACAAGTCATTCTGAATTGAGAAAGCTGGTTGGACGACCAGTGAACCGTCTTCAAAAAAAATACAAAAAGTCCAGTTGCCTTGACTTATTTTTTACAGAAACTACAGAATCAATCTACAACTAGATTTATGTAAAATATGACCATGGCATATATAACAAGGAATTAAAAATAATAAAAGTGTATAGAGTCAGAGCTTTGGCCTGCTCCCTTTCATACCTCAAATGTGAAGCATGCTCTCACCGACCAATAATGTAGTAGACAGGACTGGATGGGCAAGAACTCCAGTTTAATAGTTCCAGGATGAGATGTGCAGAATAACTTCCCTGGGTTTCAGGAACCCAAGGACAAAGGAAAGGAAGTAAGTTCAGGCACCTCTATGTGCATTGAAAAGTTTAATGTCAGTTTACTGTTTTCAGAGTTAGTACAAGTTTGTTTTAAAAAAACACAAAATTATGAAGACATCTGCATAAATGTAAGAAGTCTTAGATGTTAATTTCTTTGGTAAATGATATAAGCGGTTTGGGTATACATAAAATATTCACATTACCACTTTATTCCCATGTGTTCTTTTACATAGCTGAATATCACATAAACATGGCATACAATTCTTATATGTACACAAATCCAAAGCCGGTGGAAAGAATGTATATGTATATTAAATAACCACAAGCTATTATTAACCGTTGCAAGTAGAACATTTCCTTGCAGAAAGCAAAAAAAACGACATGATTAATATATGCTTTGTCCTCAGATAGTCGTCATAATGAAATCCAAATGTAAAGTGGCACACTGTGGCTTGTAAACTAGAATGTGCAATCATACGTCAGCTTTTAGCAAACAAAATGTGTTTGTTGCGGAGTCAACAAAAACAAGACAAGAAAATTAACAACTCTTCAAAATCATATACAAAACATCAAAAAAAGAACCGCATGCAGAATGAAAAATCGTCCACATCCGTTGGTTAGGAACTGCACCGTGGGAACCTTTGCTTTGGTGAATTCTTTTTCATATGAATTAGGTTTAACCTTGTCTTTTACTTCCAGAAATGCAGTTGTGACTCTTATGCTCTAGCATCATCTACAGGCCAAGCAGCACAAAACAGGTTCAGGCATACTTTGCTGACATCAGTAACTATTTAGATTATAGCTATGAAAACTAGAGAAAATGTGAACTAAAGTGCAGCTGCCTACAGTAACCAATCAGGTTTTGTCTTTTATTCTCTGAGAAAATGGAACAAGAAATGACACTGGTCACTATTAACACCACAATAAGAAACAATTTGAAATGTATCTTGTCCAGTTTAAATATATAGGCCTCCCTTTCTGCAAGACATTATCAAAAATTAGTTTACCAATCAGGCACTGCTGTTATGTCTCTGTAACCACACATGAATGCTTCTTTATTACGAAGCAGCATGTATGTGCAAGTAAAATAGGATAGACTGTCGGCATTCGACATTACTCCAAAAATATTACTTTAATCTTCAGACATTAATACATTAGGCAACCTCTGACGCGTTTCTGTCTTAAAGGAGATCTATGAGGTGAGTGATTTCCACTCATCCTCATAGTAAGAGCCGACCTGTGACGAAGAAGCTGTCACAGGTCGCTCTCTCGATCGGGAAGTGAGCAGAAACATGCACAAATCCGCTTACTTCCCAATCATCTTCCTGCTGTGAACGGTGACTGTCAATCACAGCTCCCCGCAGGAATTCCCCCTCCCCTCTCTCCGATCCTCGAGCGCTGACTGGAGGATCGGATGGGGCATGCTGGTGGGTGGAAAAGGAGCCAACCGCATGAATAAACTAATAAAGCATAATCTGGGCTTCATCAGCTTCTTTAGGGTCCATAGGTGACATCAGGGGTCTAATAGATGCCTGATGTCTCTATAAAGAGGACCTATCACCAGGGCCATCCTTATAATGAGGCAGTCTGGGGCTGTTGCCTCAGACGGCATCTCTTCAGGTGATGTGGGGGGGCTGCACAATGTTTGCCACCGCCTTTCCAGCCAGCGCATCCCAGGTTGCTAAGAGCCAGCCAGGGAGATGTGTAAGGGCCATACACATCCCCCCGCCCAGTTCTTAGCAACCTGGGACGCTCTGGCCAGAGTTCCGCTCAACTTCTGACAACCAGTGACTGCTTGCCAG
>NW_017306332.1:1525613-1536634 GCF_000935625.1 Nanorana parkeri | reverse complement strand
CAGTGTCCCTTGTTAGCCCCCTATGTGATAGCAATAAAGTGTGATAAAAAGTTTAAAAACTAAAGTGACATATAGAAAAAATTAAAAGACACACAACGTTTTTATAACCCCTTCATGACCGAAGCCTTTTTTCCGTTTTTTTGCACCCATATTATAATTCAAATTTTAGGCCTAAAAATTATTTAAAACCCCCAAACATTATATATTTTCTGAAAGCCATGACCCTGTAGAATAAAATGGTGGCAGTTGCAAACTTTTATGTTGCACTATATATTATCGCAACTTATTATCAAACCCCCAAATTTAGTGAAAAATGCACTTAAAGGAGAACTATGAGGTGAGTGATTTTCACTCACCTCATACCCTGTTTCCCCGAAAATAAGACCTACCCCAAAAGTAAGACCTAGCACTATTTTTCAAGATTCTTGTAATATAAGACCTACCCAAAAATAAGACCTAGTTTGGTGGTAGCATGGGAGGGGGAACTTGAAGAGCAGGAGAGATTGTATCAGCCTGCAGGGACATACTGTATTAAGTGGATGACAGGGGACTCCCTCCAGACAGCGCGGTGACAGGGAGCACTCCAGTACCATACTTCACCAACTGCTGTCCCCCTGAAGGCACTGCTTAATGTAATAGGTACTGTACTGTAATGTGTACCGGTAAATAGTACCGTACTTTACCACGCTGTCCACTGTCTGATGTCCCCATCGCTGCACCGCTGCCCCTGGTGGCAAAGGAAGCCGGCGCTGTAGAAAGCAAGGCTGCGGCAGCGGAGGGAGCAGAGCCGATATAACTCTAGAGCGCCAGTTACTGTGACAGGCGGAGTGATACCAGATAACTTTGGATTGTTGTACATGAATAACTTTAGATTGTTGTACATTTTGTTGCACTTTAAAAAAATAAATAAGACATCCCCTGAAAATAAGACCTAGTGTTGTTTTTGGGGGCAAAAAAAATATAAGACAGTGTCTTATTTTCGGGGAAACACGGTTGTTCTAGGCGACCTGTGACAATGAGACTGTCACAGGTCGGCTCAGTAGATTGGGAGGTGAGCGAACACATACCGGCGTTCGCTCACCTCTCAATCCTGTCACGGCTCTCTGCCGTGACAGGGGAGGAGCTGGATTTCCCCCTCCCCGCTCATATCCACCAGCGCTGACTGGTGAGCGGACGGGGCGGGTACAGCTGGCTCTGCCTCTAGATAGGCAGAGCCAGCTGTCAGTCATGCAGCTGGGTGGATCACCGCACAATTGTCGGGATCCGCTTCAGCTGCGGCGTCTCAGTATACCGCAAGCTACAGCTCGCGGTATACTGAACCCAGGGTGACTGGAGGACGCTAGTTTGTGTCCTCCCGTTACCCTAAGGAGAACTATGGGGAAAAGCCTTAACCCCATAGTTCCCCTTTAAGTTAAATTTAGTGCCCCAAAACACAATAAAATGTTGTTGTTTTTTAAATATAAAAAGATGAGGTTACAATGAGTGAATAGATACCTAACATGACCAGGTTAATAATTGTGTGCGTCTGTGAAACGGTGACAAAATTCAGTACCCCAAAAAGTCTGTAGACGACGCTTTAAAAGCACCTACAGGTTTTCAGTTTTCAGATATGCATAAATATTGGATCTAGAATTATTGCTCTTACTCTAGCTTGCAAGCCAATACCCAACATATATAGCGCGATCGTCGTTTTCATACGCAGGCGTATAAAGCCCTTATGTGATAACAGATTGGTAGTGACTCATTAAGGTGATACTGGGGATCCAAAAGACCCCTAGTGTCACCTTTCCACTCTAAATAAGCTATTGAAGTGCAGATCACACTTCAATAGCTTATTGCTGGGCTTCAGGAGCCGAGCAATGACAGCTCAGGGACCGGACGTGATGCAACATGTGTCGCTCCCGGTCCCATAGAACGGGGAGGAAATCAGTGAACGGACGATCACCGATCTCCTCCCCAGCTTCCCACCGACACCCAAGAAGCAGGCCACGGGCCCGTAGGAGGGGCAGTGGAGCCCGGGAAACATGGCAGGGGTGTTGGAGGGGCCGGGGGGTGTCCCGTTTACCGGCCCGGAGAAGCGATTTGGCGACACCTGTCGCCAGAATCACTTCTATTGTAAAGCCGACAGTCACAAATGTTGGAGCCAGAGATAAAAACTCACCATTCGTCACTGTTAACCCTAAAGTGGTGACCGGTAAAGCCTTTTAAATCGTTTCCTATGTGCAATTTCGGGTATTGTAGGTTTTTACCATTTCATGGGTGCATGCAATTTTAAGGCTGACATGTTTGGTATCTATCTACCCAAAAACTGGGTATATGTTCTAGGGGGAATTCATCAAAACTGGAGCAGACAGAGACTGGAGCAAGCAACCATGGCAACCAATAAGCATCTCTCTTCATTTGGAATTTGAAAATGAGAGAGAGAAGCTGATTTGTTGCAATGCAAAGCTGCTTCGGATTTTGTCTGCCCATTTTGATAAATTCCCCCCATTGTTTGTGTGCACTAAAATTAGTTTTAGTGTATTTTGTCCCCCCAAAAAATCAATTTGATAAACATGTCAGAGATCCCAACCTGAAAAAAAAGTAATTTTAGGGAGATGCCATTCTCATTTCAGGGAGGTGCCCGTTGTCGCTCCCCATCCGCTGGGGACATCAGTTGGGATGCCTGCATTTGTGCAACATAAAAAATTGCAATTAGCATTTTTTAATAATGTCAGAATATTGTATTGTTATAAGTAAATAATAATTAATTTAATTGATTATAAACGTATTTATTAGGGCAGTGCAATATTCTGATATTATTTATAACTGGCATTTTGCACTCAGTTTGTACACAGCTGCTTGAACTATAGGAATTGGGGTATTTTAGATAAGAATACAGACACTTTTCTGTGCAGATAGTTTCTTTTATTCTACACAGCCTCTGCTAGTAGGGTTGCCACCTGTCCAGGATTCACCCGGACAGTTCAGGTTTTGAATGCTGTGTTCGGGTTTCATGGCACAAGGAACCCGGACACAAGATGTCAGGCAGACAGGGGCAACCAAAATTAAGATAGGGGCTACTGGCCCCCCCACTAAAAATAGTCTCAACTGTGATATTTACATATTAAATGCGTGGTTCCTTTTACATATGAATAAGCCACAACTAGGGTTGCCACCTGCCCACGATTTACCCGCACAGTTCGGGTTTTGAATGCTGTGTCCGGGTTTCATGGCAGCTGAAACCCGGACACAGGATGTCAGGCAGACAGGGGGCAACCAAAATGAAGATAGGGGCTACTGGCCCCCCACCGAAAATAGTCTCAACTGTGATATTTACATATGAATGGGCGGGGCTATTTACATGTGAATAAGTCACCACTCATTCTCCCCCAAAAATGTTCGTGCTTCGCTCGAGTGTTCGGGTTTCGCATGAGGAAAAGGTGGCAACCCTATCTGCTAGCATATATAATTTTTTGGTGATTTTAGGTAGTTTTTTAGCCAAAAATTCTTATTTTACAATTGGGGTAAAAATTAACAAATTGCTCCAGATATGAGTTGATTAAGGTTCTTGTCAGTAAAAAATGGACTCCATTAGTGAAAAGTTCACGTTTTGTCAGTAAAAACAATAATAGTGGATTGGCAACTCTGCTGGTCACCCTTTAGAAGACAACGGTAAATATTTTCGGTGACAAGAAATAAACGCTGCACTGTGGTCTCCTTCAAAATGGCTCCCCGATGAGACGGAGCGTCGAGGCCATGCATGGCCCCGCCTCCTGCTTTCACTCTAGTTTCCCGGGAGGAAAAAGTTGTGTTACGTCATCATCCACGGCCCGTTTTCCCTGAGACATGTGGATGCCGGAGCATGGCCGATAACGGTAACATTGCCAATTCCGCTCCGGGTGAAGCAGCCAGGCCGGTAGAGTCGTCTACAGTTGAGTCCAGGCCGCAGAACAGAGCCCTGTCTTGCCTGTTGCTGCCGTCATTCTCGGAGGCTTGTAAGTTGGTGAGCGGCGCTTACTCATGCCTTGTGCTGAGGACACACCGCAGACCCCTGGCTCTGTCTCCCCGGTACCTGAACAAGAAGAGGAGCGGGATACAGGAGCACTTAAACGCTGAACTTCTCAAGTACAGCTCCAGGTGATTGCGTTTATCTTATAGGGGAGGATTAATTGTGCCATGGCCAGGGCTGTCATTAGGTTAACCACTTGCTGTCTGGAGCAATTACTTAACCACTTAATGACCGAGGTGTTAAACCCCTTTCCTGGCCAGGCCTTTGCTCGGTATTCAGCGCTGCGGAACTTTGCCATTTATTCCATCATGCAATGCTGTACTTAAATTAATTTTATACCAATGTTTGGGGACAGATGGAGCTTTCTTTTGGTGGTATTTTATCACCAAATTTTCGCTACTTTTTTTATTATATTATTAAAAGATAAAAAATCTTTTAGTAATATAATAAAAAAAAATAGCTAAAATTTTGTAACAAAAACTTTTGCCTACATTATGTTATAAAACATTTATTGGTACCCACATTTTGTGGGAAAATATAAAAGATAGGGTCACGTCAGGTAAATAGATACCAAACATGTCAAATTCGCAGAAAACTACCATACCTAAAATTGTCCATAGGCTACGCTTTAAAGGAGAACTATGGGGTTAGGGCTTTTTCCCATAGTTCTCTTAAGGGTAACGGGAGGACACAAACTAGCGTCCTCCCGTCACCCAAAGCTCAGTATACCGCGAGCTACAGCTCGCGGAATACTTAGACGCCACAGCTGAAGTGGATCCCGACAATTATGTTGGGATCCGCCCAGCTGCGTGAGTGACAGCTGGCTCTGCCTATCTAGAGGCAGAGCCAGCTGTACCCGCCCCCTACCCCGTCTGTTCTGCCAGTCAGTAAAAGGAGGATCGGAAGGGGGTATCCAGTCCCTCCCCTGTCATGGCTCTCTGCAGTGACAGGATCGAGAAGTGAGCGAGCGCCGGTATGTGTTCGCTCACTTCCCGATCTACTGAGCCGACCTGTGACAGTTTCATTGTCACAGGTCGACTAGAACTATGAGGATGAGTGAAAATCACTCACCTCATAGTTCACCTTTTAAAAGCTTTTACCGCTCATCAGTTTAGTGTTTATCAGTGATTAATGGCCCTAGACTTATTGCTCTCACTCCGACGTTTGCGGCATATGTGTGGCGTAATAGTTGTTTTTGCACGTAGGCACACCTGAAACTTATTTAGGTTCATATGTGCGGGGGACCTAATTTTATTTACTTTTTTTTGTATGTGACAATTTTGTTTTTTAACCTTTTTTTTTTTTTTAAACTTTATTGCTATCACATAAGTGGCTAACACAAGCCCCTTATATTTGTTCTCACAAGCCCCCTATGTGACAACAAATATACGACAGGTCCTATTTATGGAGCCATCAGGAGTCTCTTAAGACCCCTAATGTCACCTAGGGATCCCCAGAGAACCTGATGAACCAGAGATCTGTTTCATTGACTTCTTCACTGGCTATAGCAGCCAGAGAAATGACTGCTAAAGGCGGAAGTGATGTAATACACATCCATTCGAAATTCAAGCATCGGAGGAGAGATCAGTAATGGGGAAATGCTGATCTCTCCTCCATACCTAGTGGGGATGCACCGATACTAGTATTCGTACTCACTCAAATGCTCCGATGCCTGGCCCAATACTTACGGTATCAGGAAGCCGGCTGCTCGGCTTCTGATTGGCCGGGAAGCCGGCTCCATGCTCTCTGTGACGAGCTGGAGCTGGCTTCCCGGTCAATCAGAAAGCCCGGCGCTGTGTAATGATGCCGCACCCTGCTTTCTGATTGGTTGGGAAGCCGGCTTCATGCTCCCTCGTCACCTCATGATGAGGGAGCATGGAGCCGGCCTATCAGAAAAGCCGGGCGCTGCGTCATTACACAGTGCCCGGCTTCCTGATTGGCCAGAAAGCTGGCTCCATGCTTTCTCGTCACCTAGTGACGGCTTCCATGCTAATTGGGAAGCCGGGTGGCGAGTCTTTACCCGCTGCCCGGCTGATCAGGAAGCCAGGTGGCGAGTCATTACACGCCACCTGGCTTCCTGAATGGGACTTCCGTACTCGGTATTTGATATCGGCGAGTACCGAAAAAAAATATCAGTACCCATACTCGGTACTGAAATACCGGTATCGGTGCATCCCTAATTCCTAGTGTAAGGTACCACTATGCCCTAGAGCCTTTAGCAACTTGGGACGCTTTGGCCAACCCTTACCCACCACCCAGTTGCTTCCTAATGAGACGCCATTAAAACCTTTTGGGTGTTTTTAAGGTTTCTGTCCAGAGTGGTATTGAGCTTTAGGCCCCGTTCACATTGAGCGGTTCGCAAATCGCGCGACAAACGCGATATCGCGCAAATGCTTGCATTGAGCAAGCTAGAATCGCGGCTAAATCCGCTCCAAAAAGGGTCCTGCTGTAGCGACCCGCGACACCAGGACCATTTGCCCCATTGAGAAGCATTGGAGAGCGATATCGCGCGGTAAATTGCCGCGATATCGCGGGAATTACCGCATAATAAATCGCTCAATGTGAACGGGGCTTTAGATCTGCTGTCGTCTTTGCTCTGACCACTTGTAATTTTCATTTTGGTGCTCCTTATCTGAATTACATTAGGTGAATTTCTGAAGAGCCCCCCCATAATCGTTCCCTTTTATGAGTAAAGCATATTCAAAGATATTCAACTAGACTGCACAATCTTGAAGAGATTTACTCTTTCATATGTTTAGATCAACTATCTATGTCCGGATGCAGTAAAGCTTAACTGGTAAATAATTCTGATAATCATTCCCATATTAAGCTTTAACTCTGAAATATTAACTCCAGCTAGACGCATTTAAAGGAGAACTTTGGGGTAAGTGTTTCCCCCCATAGTTCTCCTAAGGGTCACGCAAGGAAATAAACTAGCATTCTTCCGTGACCCAAATCTCAGTATTTAGCGAGGTACAGTATACAGGTATACTGAGACCGCCGCAGCCGGGACGGATCCTGACATTACTGTCGAGATCCACCCGGCTGCCGAGATCCACCCGGCTGCGTGAGTGCAAGCGGGCTCTGCCTATCTAGAGGCAGATCCAGTTGTACACGCCCCCTCCCCCGTTCGTTCTGCCTGTCAGCGCTGGAGGATCGGAGTGGGGGGCATCCCTACAGGGAGCCGTGACTGGCTGTCAGGGCTCGCTGCAGGGAGATGTTTGAGAAGTGAGCGAGCTACAGTATGCGTTCGCTCACTTTCCGATCTATTGAGCCGACGTGTGACAGTTTAATTGTCACATGTCGGCTCGAACTATGAGGATGAGTGATTTTCACTTGCCTCATAGTACTCCTTTTTTTTAAAAAAAAAAAAAGCATATTCAAACACCTGACAAAAGGTTTGTAATATGATGTAGGGCTGCAGCTAATCATTATTTTCATAATCAATAAAAAAAAAAAATTTATACCGTAATTTATTTAAAATACACAAACGTGGCTTTACAGACATAAAACTTACTTTAGAATAAAACGGTATGCACAGTTTTTGAAATTGCGCTGCCCTGGAATGCAGGGCATTGCATTACTGTACATTCTAGTGCGGGTGATCACTCAGCAGACGGTAGGGGCATTTGGGATCGATTGAAATTTATGGCAACGCACCTCCTCCATCAAAATATGTCAGGCAGAAACTGAAAATGAACACACACTCACACACACACTTAATCGATTAGGTGTTGCAGCCCTACTATGATGCACATACTCACTACCCTTTCATATGGCTGTGTAGAACAAGGTTGGAGAGATACTTTTCATGACTTTCAGTCCTGCACTGCCATCTTACCTCCTCTGTTTTTTAGATGACTGAACCACTTTGTCACCTACCCTGAGCTTTCTCTGTCTTGTCAGCCAGCTCAGTTTTCTCCCCTGTTCCATTCCTGAGCTTAAAGGAGTAGGCCCTCCTGCTCCAAGCCTGTTTTCAACATTCATCTAGCACATATAGTAAAATGATACTGCATATATTTAAATAACTATGTAATGAGTTTTGAAGGCCTATGTGAGTAAAATAAAGGTCATTATATTATACTTGCTTGGAGTTGTTCACTTGTTTAGTGTTGACAACTGTCATTCTTACCTTAATTCTTGATTGACAATTCTATTTATTTCCCTTAAAGATTGGAAGGTGTTCCAGTCGCCTATGATAATGTAAAAATAGTTGGCGAGTTTGGAGACATACAAGATGATGTTGGATATATTCACCTCAATATTCAAGCTGACTTTGTCATCTTCCAGCCACAATCTGGAGAGAAACTTGTGGTAAGCAGCAGCATATTTTACATCTTATATCTCCAATAAGGTTTTGTGTGTGGGGGTTTTTTTTTCCCCCAGCATTAGATCTCTACTCATTTATGCATACAAAAAAATGCCCAACAAATGCTATTACTTAAGAATAACTTTAGTTTTGAGGTGCCAAGGCTTAGTGTGGCCATGGAGCCCCAAACCTGGTAGACTCAGCTAATAGGCCTCATCTTCATCTCTATCGCAGATCTCTGGTATGGCTCCCACCATCCCACAATATACTGCAGACAGGAAGCTCCTGGTTACAATTAGGAAGATGTACTTCCAACTAAAGGGATCTACAGGTACCTTTTAGGTGCCTTCTCTTAAAGGCTGGTCTTTGTCAGGCTGGAAATATTGTTCAATGTCTTGTACCTTTTTACTGGTGGACAAAACTTACCATCCCGTGCTAGTCTTGTAGTGACAAGTGGCTCTGCAAAACATGGTGGGAGATGGGGTAGCGGGGGGCATGCATGTGTCAGAGCCCATGGAAGCCAACAATCTGCTTTCCACATGTAAACAGACTCCATTTACAGGGCCCTGCTGCTGCAGACCTATGGCAAATGGGTTGAAATGGTTGAATCCGTAACAATGCATTAAAAGGAACCTGGCAGCATTCTAGGATAGGGGATTTGCCATTGCGCTCTATAGGTTGAACTGGATGGACTTGTGTCTGTTTCTTATGGTGTCTGATCTTAGGTTATTATTTGTATCTTTTCTCTAAGGATTGGAAACCATTATGTGAATAACCAGTGTGTTCCAGGTCAATAACTGATTAGACAGTGAAACAAGGATTAGCATGACATCCCCAGACCTTGCACCTTTAAAAACAAGTGATCAATGGCAGTTATCATAGTTCTGTCCTAATAACTTGAAATTAACTTTCAATTTAAATTCGCTTAGGGCATTCTAGTGAATCACAAGAAAAGGTGTGCAAAGTCTTACAGTTTATGTCCTTTAGAAATCAGCTATAGCTTGTGTTTTGCCAGCAGTATGTAGATTGGGACCCACACTCTCTGTGGTGAGGCATTTATTTCTTTGCAGTGGTCTAATACACCCTGTACTGATTTAAGAGCCCGAGCTCTCCAATCAACATGAACATGAGCTTTTTTTTATTACAGAGCTATAGATCTGACTCAGTAAGGGTGTGTGTAGAACCTCTGAAATGAGACAGCTGTTTCCACACAGAGCTTCTGGCAGGGCATGGACTTTTCTACTTGGGCTGTGTCTTTTTTTTTTCTTTAAAGCACCTGGCATGTATTTAGCTGTAACCAGAAGGTCCAGTTGGGTTCTATGGTACCTTTTTGTCACGAATAAGCATTTTGTTTATAATATATTTTGCTTTCTTTTTTATTTAGGGTGTTGTCAATAAAGTGGCTCCGAGTCATATTGGTTGTCTGGTGCATGGCTGCTTCAATGCCTCTATACCAAGGCCCTTTAAGATGCCAGTTGAAGCTTGGCAGCATGTAGGAGTGAATGTCGGAGATCACATAGAGTTTGAAGTTTTTCGATTAGATTCGGATGCCGTGGGTGTCTTTTGCATCCGTGGAAGGATTGACAAGAAGTAAGTTGTGTGTAACTGTTGCCAGTCTAGCTGCAGAGAAAAAAACGAATATTTTACATTCTTGCAGCATTTGTTTTTTTCCATAAATTATTGTATTCACTTTCAATCTGCCTTTAAACTTGCTAGAAGATTTGACTACTCCAAGAAGAGTAAGTTGCCTAGCATAGTCCCCCTCCCTCCTTGCACGTCATGGTCCGTATCCTTTATGGGAGGCCAGTCTCTATGCTGCTCCAGCTTC
Source organism: Nanorana parkeri (assembly GCF_000935625.1). Taxonomy (NCBI): domain Eukaryota; kingdom Metazoa; phylum Chordata; class Amphibia; order Anura; family Dicroglossidae; genus Nanorana; species Nanorana parkeri. The sequence goes on along the minus strand of NW_017306332.1, from coordinate 1,526,506 downwards.
TCCATTCCTCCCCTCCCTACCTTTTGGTAGTAGCCGGGAGAGGAGTCAAAGGCAATAATCTAGAGCAGGGGTGGCAAACTCAAATTCATCGAGGGCCGCATCAGCAGTATGGTTACCCTCAAAGGGCCAGTTGTATAGGACTATGCATCTACTCACATGTGCCCATCTCTGCACCTCTGGATGATGACTATACATCCTTGTCACACGTTTATATTTGTCACAGCACACCACAATATTTACAGCAAAAAGTCCTTTAATGACAAATTGCCATTCAGTACAAGCGCTTTTGGGGTCTATGAAGTACCCCTTCATCAGGCTCATTCTGAGCCTGATGAAGGGGTACTTCTGAGACCCCGATAGCGCTTGTACTGAATGGCAATTTGTCATTAGAGGTCAGCAATGTGACGCGCAGTGCAGAGGTCAGCAATGTGACGCGCAGTGCAGAGGTCAGCAATGTGACGCGCAGTGCAGAGGTCAGCAATGTGACGCGCAGTGCAGAGGTCAGCAATGTGACGCGCAGTGCAGAGGTCAGCAATGTGACGCGCAGTGCAGAGGTCAGCAATGTGACGCGCAGTGCAGAGGTCAGCAATGTGACGCGCAGTGCAGAGGTCAGCAATGTGACGCGCAGTGCAGAGGTCAGCAATGTGACGCGCAGTGCAGAGGTCAGCAATGTGACGCGCAGTGCAGAGGTCAGCAATGTGACGCGCAGTGCAGAGGTCAGCAATGTGACGCGCAGTGCAGAGGTCAGCAATGTGACGCGCAGTGCAGAGGTCAGCAATGTGACGCGCAGTGCAGAGGTCAGCAATGTGACGCGCAGTGCAGAGGTCAGCAATGTGACGCGCAGTGCAGAGGTCAGCAATGTGACGCGCAGTGCAGAGGTCAGCAATGTGACG
>NW_017306332.1:1498387-1525587 GCF_000935625.1 Nanorana parkeri | reverse complement strand
CTTTGCAAACGCCCCCCACCGCCGCCATAAGCATTTAATCTCTCCCCTCTCGGTCGCTCTGCTGCTGCAGCGGCCAAGAGAGGAGAGATGAAGTCCTTGCCATGGCGGGGGGCGTTTGCAAAGGTATCAGAGAGGCTTGGGGGGCAATTGCCACCCTGCCTCGGGCCTAGTCCGCCCCTGGGTCAGACTAATCCAGCACGTTATTAATGAGTGCCCCACTCAATATGGCCGCAAGCGAGGGGCATACTGAGTGGGGCAACTCAGATTAATAACGTCCAAAAGATGTGGACTGGGAGGGGGGGCCTCTTTAAGACTGCTCAGAATCACACCGCTGAACGATCACCTCCTCTCCCGACAGCTCCAGCTCCAGGAAGCGGGCACTCAGAGAGGCAGCTATGATCACACCTGTCAGCGTTCCCTCCGCAATTTTCACTCGCCAATTGCGAGGGGGCGAGTGGAAATTTTGAGGCCTGACATAGGGCCATGAGACAGGGCGGAGGAGGAGACGGAGCAAAATGAGGTGGCTGCTGTGTGGGCCACATTACAAGGTCCCGCAGGCCGGATTCGGCCCACGGGCCTTGTGTTTGCCACCCCTGATCTAGAGGGTCACTTGAGTAACAGCTCTGTCTGTTGGGGGCTGCTGACATCACGACCAAGATGGTGGAAGCCAGCAGAAGTGTCAGGTTTTTGGTTGTCTCCACAAGGCAGGCTTTTACTGGTAAATAATATGCAAAATGTATATCTAATCATATGAGAAGATTTTTGTTCTAATGAATAGTATGGTGACAGGCTCAAAGGAATTTGTACCTCTGTAAGCAATTTCGAGGAGTTCTCTGCCAAACAGTTTGGTTGATTATATAACAGTTTAGATTTCATCCATCAGAAAAAAATAATCTAAGGTTGGCCATACACTGATCTATCAACCCGCAGGCTGAATTAAGAAATAGACCCGATTACTCCAACACAAACAGGCATGTCGATCGAGGAATCCCGCTGTTTACATTGTATTCTGACAGGTGCCGCCGGCACTTGTCAGAATACCCGACCAGAGCGGGCAGCTCATTGGCTGCCAGCACGTTGGCTGTCAGCTCTGATTGATCGAAGATTTTCTCACCGGCTTGTTCAAGCTATTCAAGTGTCATGTGCTTACAATACAATTTAATAAAACATTTTTTAAAAGGTGGGAAAAAGTAATTTTTGGTTTTGGCCTGACAAATTCTTCTGCGGGAGGTGCCTTGCATTCATTTCAATGGCACCCCAAACGCGCCTCCCACCAACAGTGTGATCGCCTGCACTGGAACGCACGGTACCGCAATGCCAAAAAATTGTACATGCAATTTTATTCTGAAGTAAACACTGCATTTGTGTATTTTATTTGAAATTAAGGATGGTGTTTTTACTTTTTGATTTTTTTTTTTTTTTTTTTATCTGATTAATCGAAAGAAATTATGTGGGTGGCCAGCTTAACTGTCAAATGTTCTTTTGTCATTAACAAGTTCCCTTTTTGTTCAATGATCAGTATATTTTCTAGCCTCATATGAAAGTGTTTAATGCTACTAAGAAATCTATATATTTAATTTACCATATCTATAGTTTACTATATGTAAAAGGTTCTTCACTCCTGACTGCTGAATGAAGCAGTAGAGGAGTGAGGTGAAAGTGTTGCTGCATATTTTTTTGCTTTTGTAAGTTTGTTACAAGACATAATTTTGTGTATACGTAGTTGCTTTGACCCCCGCACCACCACATGCATGTATGCTAAAACACAAACATACCTCAAATGCATAAACCTGCATAAAAAAACACTCAAAACATGTTAAAAGGGGTCAAACACATCTGAGCGTTCTGTTAATGTGAAGCCTTTTTGCTACAGGAAAAAAACATTTAAATGATAGTCTGTGTTTGATAACAAAATTTGTTTTTTTTTGTCCTGTCTTGTTTTATATAGGATGGAAAATGATGCCATAGAAAAGTTAAATGAGGCAACTAAGGAGCCAACAAAGGACAATTCTTCCGATACTGAAAATGCTGCAGAAGACTGGGCAGACCCTGAGCAAAAAATGATCCCCGAAGAGACGCCAAAGAAAAAAGCCAAGAAAAGTGCCTTTAAGGAAACACTTCTACAAGATGTTCCCGGAAACCCAGAGGTTTCAGGTGAGATCAACGCAACCTTGGAAGAAATACCTAAGAAAAAATGTAAAAAGAGAAAATACCAGGAAATAAATTCTCAGACTGACTTTGCTCAGGTTGATACCTCCATAGAGAATATTCCTGCAGTGAGCAGTGCTCTTGAAAGTTTAGACCAGTCGGTTGATAATATTTCTCATAAAGCACGGAAAAAGAAGAAACGACATGATAGCTTGCCTAGTGTCAATATTGACAATACCATCAGGGATGAAGAAATCCATATATTGGCCTTTGACAATGAATCCTTGGTTTCTTCTAGTCGGGAACAGCCTAAAAAGAAAAAGAAACATAAGGATAATTGTGATCGAGGACTTAATGAAAGTTTTCAGAATGGAATAGCAGAAGGGCCATCCTTTATAGAGGATACTGCGTTGGAGGACATGAAGGCAGAAGCTGAAAACTTGAAAAAGAAACACAAGAAAAAACACAAACAGTCTTCTTCCATTGACGACTCCACTCTAGAATCCCCTAACGGCGGAGAAGACTTTACATCACAACAATCTCTGCTCGATGACCTCACAGTCCATCAAGAGATCCCAAAGCAAAAGAAACACAAGAAAGAACACAAACTGTCTTCTTCCATTGAGGACTCCACTCTAGAATCCCCTAACGGCCAAGACTTTACATCACAACAATCTCTGCTCGATGACCTCACAATCCATCAAGAGGTCCCAAAGCAAAAGAAACACAAGAAAAAACACAAACTGTCTTCTTCCATTGAGGACTCCACTCTAGAATCCCCTAACGGCCAAGACTTTACATCACAACAATCTCTGCTCGATGACCTCACAATCCATCAAGAGATCCCAAAGCAAAAGAAACACAAAAGGAAACATCTTGCTAATGTGTTAGCTGATAGTGATTATGGTGCTAGCTTGGCTGAGGACAGAAACGTGTTGCATGCTGACAGCCAGCAGTTTGCAGAACCAAAAGCTAAAACGAAACGGAAAAAATAATTTTTTAGGTCTATTTCAGATTTAGAAATTTTGTTTCTATAGAAAATATATTTTTAATGCTGGCAGATTGTTGCCGCTAAAATATTTTAAAATCCAAATCATAAATATTTTGAAATTGTTTAATATGAATTATCATATCCAAATGTGTCTTGTGTGGGAGTCAAGACGTACCTGTAAATGCTGTAATTTTTTTTTGTTTGTTTTTATTCCTACCCTTTGTCCTCCATAGTGCTACATCCGTAGCACGTTTAGTGGCACCTGTAACAGAGTTACCACAGGCACAACATTGCTGCTCACATGATTAAATCGTTTACTTGTTAGTAAAGATCATTAGTGTAACAGACTTTGATTAAACCAGGGCTGGACAATTCCTAGGAGCCAGATGGCCAATGGTCCTAAAAAATGACAGCTGGTGTCTAACTTTTGTGGTTTTCTCTAGTTGTTGTCAATGGAGCTGGATCCTAAAAAAATGTTTTTAAAAAATCCTGCTGGCTCCTAGATGGGACACACTGGCTCCTGAATTCCATATTGATTTGTCCACTCCTGTATTAAAGAACTCTGGGCAAGTAAAATCTTAACCCTTGCAGTGGGTCTACCCCCGCACTGCTAAGGTTAAGTGCTCGTTTTGTCTGGAGAGCTAAAAAAAAGCGTTATATTCACCTGGACCAGATTCCGGCTGGCTGTTTGAGCGGTCCCTTCTGCCTGGCTCCCCATTTGCTCCAGCTGTCAGTGAGCCATCATGTGCTACACAGTTTATAGCAGGGGTAGCCAAGCTCCGGCCCCCCAGCTGTGGTGGAACTACAAATCCCTTGAGGCATTGCAAGATCCTCATGGGATTTGTAGTTTCACCACAGCTGGAGGGCCGGAGTTTGGCTACCCCTGGTTTATAGGATGTATGGACACCAACGGATATTCCATCTCTGGAGTGGAGTACGATAGAGCTTCAGCTAACGATTATTTTCAAAATCGATTAGTTAGCCGATTTTATTAAGTTCGGTTAATCGGATAAAAACTAAAATAAATTTTAAAAAATGGCTCCAGTGATGGATTACTAGTTTGTATTGCGATTGTAGTCCATCACAGGAGCAAGCTTGGAGCGGTGGAAGTAAAAAAGAAAAAAAGATAGTGTGGTGTGCAATATAGTGAAATGGAAAGTGTAAAATTATACAGCAATGAATGCAGAATGGCACCGGCTATAGAGGACTACAAAACCCAGCAATAGTACATTATACAGCACAATGCAGAATACCACCAGCTATAGAGGAATACAACAAATCCCAGCAATAGTACATTATAACTGGTGGTATTCTGCATTGCGCTGTATAATGTACTATTGCTGGGTTTTGTAGTCCTCTATAGCTGGGGGGTATACGGCATTGCACCACTGTATAATGTATTATTGTTGGGATTTGTAGTCCTCTATACAGCGCAATGCAGAATACCACCAGCTATATAGGAATACAACAAATACCAGCAATACATTATACATACAGTGTATAATGTATTTCTGGGATTTGTATTCCTATGTATAATATATAGCACAATGTACCATCAGCTATAGAGGAATACAAATCCCAGCAATACATTATAGAGCACCATGTGGGGGGGGTGGGAGTGCAGGCTTACCTGAGCAGTCTTCCAGCAACTTGCTTCTGAGATCGGGCCTGTCTATCGGCAGCTGTCACCCCCCCACACCTGCTCCTCCTTACTTCTCTCCCGTCCCTGTGTCGATCGTGGATGTGGGCGGGCAGTAAGCGTGAGACGGGGAGGAGGTGTGGATGCGGGCGGGCAGTAAGCGTGAGGAGGTGTGGATGCGGGCGGGCAGGTTTGGCAGTGGCGAGCGTGAGGTGGGGAGAAGGTGCAGTGCGCAGCGTGTGTTGAGCTGTAAACAGGGCCAACTAATCGGTAGTCGATTGAAAACGTTGACAACTTTTTCAATAATCGACTTAGTCGATTAGTTGTTGCAGCCCTAGCGCAGGAGCCAGCTGGGATTCAGCTAGTTATTCAAGCAGTTCAAAGAAAAATAATGATGTGTAGTAATTCATAGCAATCTCAAAATGGACTTGCCTTAAAAGTTTGTATACGAGAAGGAGGAGTTCTGATTGTTTGCTGTTCCCTAAACCCGTCTCTTCTCTTTGTTGTATGCACTTGTCTGTGTCCAGACTACTGTTTTGTTCATCCTGTCATTATAAAAGGTGACCATAGGCAGGCTTATTGCTGTGGCATTTTAGGGTCCCATTAAAAGAACAAAAATTGAAATACTAATAATTACAGGTTCTTGTAATGCAGGCATGGAAGAGCCAACTAGCCCAGATGTACATACAGGTTTCCTAATACAAGTTACTAGTTTGCCTGAGTGTGTAGAAAAATTGCGTTGGGATTATGTTGCCAGCATATGTGCAAAGTATATTTAATGGAGGTCTTTACACTCGTCATGTTTACATGTACTGCAAAATAATTCTTGATCAATGAATTAAGATTCTGTGATCTGAGCTATAAACCACAATTACTACAGTATTACCTTTCCATCAAATTGCTGCAACCTACTATTTATAGTTGATTCTCTTTTTAAATGTTGTGTTGCTTTTCTTTAATGATTATTTACTTGTTTTGCATTTTACAAAATGCCAGAAAGCCTTGCAATTAAAAGGGACATGAGGAAAAAAAAGTATAAAACTCCTAGGTCAGATGAGCATATTTGGTACTGTGGATGAAGTAAATGGTTTATATTTAAAGAATACTTGAATGGTTTACTTGAAATTTGCCAGTATGCCCATATATCCACAATCTGTATACACTCAAGTATATGTAAGCCCAATGATTGAAAACTAGTAATAAACCAATACCGGTTTTTCGGGATCGAGTACGATTACCGCTAGCATGGAGCCGGCTCCCTGGGCAAGCAGGAAGCCGGGTGGCGTTTCATTACCCACCACCCGGCTTTTTGATTGCCCAGGAAGCCGGCACCATGCTGATTGAATGGGAAGCCGGCTTCCAGTCAGAGGCAGATTTCCTGTAACCGGCAGTGCCGCGAGGTAACATGAAGCTGGCTTCCCGGCCAAATGGCAGGAAGCCGGGCTGCGAGTCCTTACCCACTGCCCGGCTTCCTGATTGGCTGGAAAGCAGGCTCCATGTTCCCTCAGGGCACTGCCGGTCAAAGGAAATCCTTTCTCTGACCAGAAGGTCAGGTATCTGAGCATTTGGGTGAGTACAAGTATTCAAATACCCAAATTCTCGGTTTCAATACTGATACTAGTATAGGTGCATCCCCACTAAAAACTCATAACTTTAACATGTTTTTGTAATTTTTAAATCCTCAAAACTATTCATCACAATAATACCTGGAGATCCTTCCATACCAGCCCTTGTTCAGGCTTTTTCAAGGTGCGTTACATGGGCTTTCAATGGAGAATATGAGTGGCAATTTCAACACATTTTGAAAGTATGGCCCACTGTTGCCACCATGAAGAATCATCATGAAGTCCGTAAGTGGCCACAAAGGGGCAGCACTGAGATGCCACAAAGGGTGGAGAAAAGGTTTAGTTAAACATGGCAATTCATTAGGATACATGGAGGGGGATTTATCCAAACTGGAGCAAATTCTGGGGCAGTTGTGCATGACAACCAATCAGCTTCTTTCATTTTCAAAGCTTAACTGAACAAACTGAAGATAGAAGCTGGTGATTTTTGGCAACTGCTCCGAATACTGTCTGCTCCACTTTCGATAAATTCCCCTCATGGTGTTTTAACAGTAATGTTAATTAGCAATCTGCCATATAGCAATCTGCAATAGGTCGGACTTGATGTGTCTGTCTTTATTCAACCTCAAATACTATGTATCTAAACCAAAGAACAAAAATGAAATATATTGGAGCTTACCATGGGGCGGTTGCGGTTTTCCTTTTTCAGGATCAGAACATTTTCAGCAGGTACAGAAAATGCCTGTTGACCTTGCCAGAAAGGCTGTGTCGTTGTGCTTCCTTTTAATTTCACAGGAAGTGACAATCTTATCAGACACAGAAGGCACATTTGCAGGTTATTCTCAGAAGGGTGAAGAGTTTGGAGAAGGCAGGAGAAGTGAACAATCTAGGACAACATAGCTGAATTGGAGAATGTTTCCAGTTCAGCTATGTTGTCCTAGATCAGGGGTCCTCAAACTTTTTAAACGGGGGGCCAGATTACTGTCCCTCAGACATTGTTGGGGGCCGGATCAGGAAGACAGGAGGCGGGTCATGACATACTGCCCAGCTTCCTGATTGGCTAGGCAGCAAGCTTCAGTTGGTAGGCAGCCTGGCTTCCTAACCAATCAGTAAGCTGGGCAGCACGTTCTGACCCACCCCCTGGCTTCCTGATTGGCTAGGAAGCCGGCTTCACTTTTTTCTAGGCAGCCTGACTTCCTGACCAATCAGGAAGCCAGGCTCGGGCCGGATGTGGCCCGCGGGCCGTAGTTTGAGGACCCCTGTCCTAGATTGTTCACTTCTCCTGCCTTCTCCAAACTCTTCACCCTTTTGTGAATAACCCTGTTGAATTCAAGCCTGTGAAAACAGCGTTTGCCCTGAAAAGGCTATGTGTGCCATGCTTTGTGTGCAGTTCGAATGCTTTTCAATAGTACACGCTGCATCCAAAGCAGATAAAATGGAATTATTGCACTGTCATGTACACCAGGCCTTCTTAAACTTTTTCCACACTTCTACTAAGCCCCCTCCTTACCTTTACGTCCAGCAGCTGTGCACCACTGCTGCTGGGTTAAAGAAAGTTCAGTCAATGTACAGAAAAGAAAAAACCTTCCTGCGCACATGTGCTCAGGAAGGTACCAAGTGCACAGGGGGGGGCCGCGACCTTAAAAACTACACTACACTGCAAATTATACATTGGCTTTGAGAGCTTGAAGCTGGCAGGGTGCTATAAAAATTAATGGTAAAGTAGATACAAATCCATGAGGAAAACCGTGTCATGTGACCTGTCAGTCACGTGACTAGCTCTCCTAGTTCACAGAGCTCTATGGGACTCTACACTGCAGCCTGCATTTAATGAATGGGTTGTAAGATGGGGACTAGTGCTCATAACCTAGCAGAGTATAAAGGAATGCACATAGAGATATCTGCTCCATTATAATAAGCAGAACTCCAGGCCAATCAAATCTTAACCCTTGGAGTGGGGCAACCCCTGCATTGCAAGTGGTTAACTGCTCATTTTCTCTAGGGAGCTATAATAACATACTCCGCTAGCTTCTACCCCGCTCCCTCCAGCCTGTCTCCTCCGCTCCAGTGATGGCATGTCCCTCAGCATCCTCAAGTTGCAAACACTGTATAGAACATGATGAATCACAAGACTTTAGACCGCTGGAGCCAGGCTAAGGGGACCAGTCTAAGAGCAAGCTAGGATTGTGCTTTGGGTGAGTATCACTGTTATTTTAGCTCCCCAGACAAAATGAGTACTTAAAGTGGATCTTTACCCCCTTCTACTAAAACTCACATCAGCATGCTGATTTAAAATCATCTTACATTTTTTAGTTAAACTTGTTTTTTATTTACTTACAAATAGAGTTCTTCCTGGTCCAGTTCTGGCACAAATTATGTAATTGTGCCAAAGCATTGCATCCTGGGAAGTTTACATCAGCAGAGCATTGCTGGTAAATCTCATCTGTAATCTCATGAGATCTCAGGGAAAGGCATTTTCCTCCCCTGAGATGATGTGCATGGTCACATGTCCTAGTCACATGTCTAGTCACATGTGCCAGAACTCCAGAAAAGGGCCAGAATGACCTCCCCTTAGTAACCGTGGTCACTGGCAGAAGACTGGGGAAGTAAAGAGAAATGAGGTGTGCAAAGAATACAAAGCCGGCAATTATCTGGAAGTATGCGTTTGTAGATTGTCATTGCTAAACATTCTAAAAGGTGTGTTTGTTGTTATTTTAAAGATACAGGTAAAGTTCCTCTTTAACTGCATGGGTTAAAATGTTATTGAAGTTCTGCTTTAAGCAAGTGATAAATTCTCTGGACTGGATTCATTCTTTTTCTAAACAGATAATTTTTATTTGATAGAAAAACAATCCCTTATTTGCCAGCATCATGTGCCTATTGTAGAATTCATACCAATATATAACAGTGGATGTTTCTTTCCCAGCACATTCCCTACACATCTGTCACATTTGCTTGGTGCACCTTCCTATTATAAATAGGGTGAATATCCAGCAAATGCACTGAAAAACAGTCCCTGTTGGTTTTGTTAGTGAATGTTTTATACGTGACCCTCCCTGGGTCTGCTTTACCATTCAGAGATGGTGCTAAAAGTGCATAAACTCATCCTTAGGGCAGGGCACATGCTAATAATTTTCTAAGAGGAGTTTTATAGTAAAAGTTTATCATTGCGCTCATAAAAGCTGCATCATCAATTTTCCAAATTTCTATTGGAGATGAGATGACTGCCAAAACCACCCCCAAAAAACATTCTACACTTCCAAACTACCGAAAGGAATTAATGGTAATACCATTAGTGGTAATTCCAAATATAACCACATGATGGCAGTGTTGTGCCATTAATATGACACATATCTTATTCTAGCGTCCAAAGATGTGAGTTTGTTCAATGTAATGTTATGTCAATTCAGATGACTTTTTCCTCATAATCATAACTGGATTGTACTAGGTAGACCGATCTTTTTTTAACGGCAAGCCAATTTTTGAATAGATGCTTATCTCCATTTTAAATGGTGATTCTTCACAAAGTCAAAATGCAGGTAGAGCATAATATTCAGCAATATAATCAGAAGCTATATACCAGGGGCGCCCACAATTTTTCGTCTGGAGATCTACTTTTCAAATGACGAGCTCAATGAGATCTACCAACGAAAAAAAACACCTGCATTCAGGGGCGAGAGGGGGGGCGTGGCGGTGCATTGAAGTCAATGGCACCGCAGGCAGGCCCCTCGCCCACAGTGCGATCGCCTGCACCCGCAACCCAGGCACATTAGTGCATGTGTTCAAATACAGTGCGATCCGCAAAAATGCTGCGAGCACTATTTTTGCAGATCGCACTGGACCGGAATGCAGGCACTAAGGTGCCTGGGTTCCGGGTGCGGGCGATCGCACTGCGGGGGGCATGCCTGCGTTGCCATTGACTTCAATACAACCCCACACCCCCTCCCGACCCTGAACATGGACCGGTACATAACACTGATATGTACCGATCCTCTGCCGCTCGGCCACGCACACGGGACTCAGCTTCTCCCATGGATCCCCCCTGCTCTCCCGGGCAGAGGCAGCGGGGGATCCGCCACAAAGCACTTCAGCCGCGGGGGGGAGGGGAGGAGCCGTTGTTACAGAAATAAGGCCGTGCGGTGAGGGGAGAGAGAGGTGCGGGCTGTCAGATCCAGACCGAGCGTCTTTTTCTCCTCACCACTCAGCATTAGTTCTGTGACAGCGGCTCCGCCCTCCCCCGCCGCTGGCTCGTTCACTTCTTCTCGGATCCACGCTGCATACAGATGGGGAGAGCAGCGGGGATCCAGAGAAGCCCCACTGGCGGGAGGAATGGACATTGCGATCTACCAGTGATCGCTGCGCAATCGACTGGTAGATCACGATCGACCTTATGGGAACCCCTGCTTTATACCCATGTACATGTACTGGAAGAAAAACATGTTCTGTAACATTTTGGGCTTATACTATCAAATAAAGCTATTATTGAAGAACATCCTGTCTCTTGGGAATCCTAAACTAGACATTGCAGCCAATTGTGGGCCCTCCTTCCATTGATATGCACTGTTTAACCCCTTAGTGACCGAGGCCTTCTTTTCGTTTTTGTTCCCATGTTATAAACCACATTTTAGGCCTGAAAATTACTTCAAATCCCCAAACATTATATATTTTCTGAAAGCCAAGACCCTGTAGAATAAAAATTTAGAATCCAAATGTTTATGTTGCATGATATTAGCGCAACGTATTATCAAACCCCAAAATTTAGTGTTAAATGCCCCAAAACACAATTAAATACCAATTTTTTAATAAAATATAAAAGTTAAGGTACTATAGATACCCAACATGCCCAGGTAAAAAATGGTGTGCGTCCGTGAAACTGCAACAAAATTTAGTACCCCAAAAAGTCCATAGATGCCCCTTTAAAAGCCCCCACAGGTCATCAATTTAGAGATAATCATAAATATTGGCCCTAGAATTATTGCTTTCCCTCCAGCGTGCACGGCGATACCCAACATGTGTAGCACGATTTTCATTTTCATACGTAGGTGCACCCAGCGCCTGTTTACTAAAGACGTGCGGGGATTTAAAATTTTTTTGTTGTTATTTTTACATTTATTTAATTTAATATTAATTTTAAAAACTGTTTTGATTTTTTTTACTTGCTATCACATAGGGGGGCTTACAAGCCCCCATGTGATAGCATATTGGCAGTGACAGGTACTCTTTAAGGTGATACTGGGGGTCCAAAGATCGTGTTCGGAAGCACGGGTGGAATCGTGGCGGGAAACCGCGCAATCCGCCCGCCGCGACTGGGGTGCGGTTAGAGAATAATGGCACCCACAGCTCGATCGGTTCACACCTTGGCGACTCCTGACAGCGCGGCAATCCGCGTGGAATCGTGGACAATTGCAACGGGGTGAGATGTCGTCTAGATGTGAACCTAGCCTCAGGGCTTGTTCACACCATGTCTAGATCATAACAGTTTTTTGTCCGCACCTGAAATGCATCCCAATGTATTCGTATGGAATTTCTGGGCTCTGTTCACACCAGTGCAGGCTTTCCGAGCAAAAAGAAATGCTGCATGCACTATTTTTTCTGGTCTGGAACGCATGTGGACTGCACTTGAAAGACCATTTTAAGCTAACAGAGAGGTGACCTTATTAGTCTTCTGCTGCTCTTTCACTGTCCAGTCAGCAGGGTGGGAGTGGAGAGAGGACACCACTGCAATACTTACGGTGGTGTCACCCTTCTGGGTGTGCTGTATAATGGGTTTGTGGAATTCTTAGGAATAGTGATGGGCTCGATGTTCGAGTCGACCAAGAGTTCAACTCAAACATCGCTAGTTTGTGTATTCGGCCCCACAAGGCACTACGCACCGCAAAGTGCCTTGTGAAGCCTTGGGGTGGCTTTGCTATATTTTTTCAGCATTTGCCTTTCAGGTTACAAGCTCCCTGCTGTTGCTAGGAGGATTTACTTCAGTCGCTGGGCAGATCTTTTGGTGCGAAAACAGCTGGCCAATGAGTGTAACTTCTCACCTCTTTAGTCCCTCCTTTCAGTGGGCGGGGTCAGAAGTTACCTCAGGCCTAGCAACCTGACTCTCCTCTCTATTATCTTCAGCCTTCCTTTTGGATCTTTTGACCTGCTCCCCCACCCTCCCCTTTGCTCTTTCCCTTGTTGTGGTCAATCTTTATGGGATAATGGCGCCCACTATGTGCTTTGCTAATAAAGGTTAAAGTCTATTTCACGTTTAAATTGCATTTAAACCCAATAAAAGGAACCACGGCCTACAGTTTTCCCGCAACCTTTGTCGTGTGTTTACTTTAATTTTTAGGTATGTTGTTATGGTATGATGGGTGTTATTGGGTTGTACAATCCCATGGAAACTGTTCACTTTGCAAAGGGACTGTTCACTGAGCTCATATATAGCATAAATCTAAGTTCACTCCAAGCAATCAAGCAGGGTGGCAGACCTCGTACGTGATCAGGCATTCAAAGTGAACAGAGGTTTAATATTATTATTATTAGGGATGCACTGATACCGATATTTTGCTGTCGGTACTGGCCGATTCCGAGTTTTGATACCGGTGCTTCCGCTGGCATGGAGCCGGCTTTCCGGGTAATAGCGGGTAATGACAAGCTGCCCAGCTTCCTGATTTCCCAAGAAGTCGGCTCCATGTTTGGCCGGCTCAAAGCTGATTGGCCGGGAAAGCGGCTTCACAGCCAATCAGCATGGAGCCGGCTTCCTGGGCAATCAAGAAGCCGGGCGGCGAATAATGACTGGCTCGATGCTGATTGCCCGGAAAGCCGCTTCCCAGCCAATCAGCATGGAACAGGCTGTTCGGCCGGCTTGATGCTGATTGGCCAGGAAGCCATCTTCCCCGCCAATTAGGAAGCCGGGAAGTGAGTCATTACTCACCGTCTGACTTTCTGATTCCCCGGGAAGCTGGCTCCATGTTCCCCTACCGCACTGCCGGTCAGAGGAAATCTACCTCTGGCTGGAAGTTCCAGTATCGGGGAAGGTATCGGAGCATTTGGGCGCATACAAGTACTCGCCCAAATACTCGGTATCGGCACCGATGCAGATACTAGTATCGGTATCAGTGCATCGCTAATTATTATTATCATTATTATTAAACAGGATTTATATATAGCTATTTATTTCTCTCTTTTATATCTAGATATTTATATAGCGCCAACAGTCTGTGCAGCACCTTACAATATGAAGAAGATATTACAGTTACAATACAATTTAAGACAATATGGTTAGGAGAGCCCTGCCCATGAGAGCTTACTACTAAATACTATTCACTTTGTCATGTGAATTTCTATTAGTAAAGCAACCCCAATGAATTGTCCTGTAACCTCAGAAACTATCCCAATCCCATTATATTGGGTTTGTACTTGTTGGACTTATTGAATACATTTAAAAAAAAAAACTTTTTAATAGTTGTGTTTCTTTATTTGAACACAGGAGGTCCTATAAGGGCGATTTACAGTCACGCAGGGATTTTGTTATGTTGCTTATCATACTTTTCTAGCATATGCGGGAACTTTCTAGCATATTTGCACATTTTTCTTTCATACGCTCATATGGTATTTGCATGGTTACTGTAAATGTGTAGAATTAAGCGGTGTGCATATTTTGCACTCATCCCTGTGTGAGTATAAATCTTCCCAGATTAGTTGGTTATACAATTTCCCAACCAAGTCAGTGTCTTTGTGGCCCTTTGGGGTCCCTTGGAATTCTGTCCGGTTGTAGCAGACAAGGCCCTTTTTAACGGTACAGGGGCATATTTATAAAGCAGTGAATGTGACATTTAACAAACAGGTGAATTAGCCACTAATTTAAAACACTGGCATAAGAAGTGAACCTGTAAATATTTGGTGAATGTCACATTCACTGGTTTAAAAAAATGGTCCTTAACTTAGGGCTTGTCAGTTGCAGGTCAAATGTACCTGCAATGAATTCTAAATAATCTCCAAAGTGTCTCAAACTGATAGCAAAAGAGAACTGTATTTGCCCATTGACAATAGCCCAAGGGCCTTGATGAACTAACTACATTGCCAGCTGCTTTGTTTCCAGTTTCTGCCAGTTCTATGCCTGCTCCTATATCAATTATGCCTGCGGGCACTGCTGGGTGATGTCAAAGGCCAAAAAGGTGGATAAAGAAGCTGATAGGGTCAGGTTGGCAGATTCAGAAAAATGCTAGCTGTATGTTTGCCTCCATTCCTTTTGTATCGGGGTGCCTAGTAAAGCAATTTGTGCCACCCTACTTGCCTTCGTATAGCATGTGTTGGAATTCTTTGGCATCCCATTAGAGGGAGGAGCTTTCTCTACATTATCATTGACACTATGGCAATGGAGTGTCACTTACTGCCAGAGAAGCTTGTACAAGTAAACAAATTACAACTCTGCTGAGCAAATTGAACTGTGCTTGCTGCATAGTGTCCAAGGGGCTATTTTTTGCAGATGTCTTGCAGTGGCTACTGTGGCAGGGGGAAGGTGCCCCATCATTATGTTTGGCTAGGCAAAGTACATCAGGATGATTTATGGGTGGGAAATACTTTTCTGGTGATCTGCAATGGTCATTCCCTGTGGGTAAAGGAGGCAATTTCCAACAGATGCAGCAAGCATATTTTCAAGGATGTTGGAGCACATGGCAATGGCCAGAGGCTTGGAAAGAGGTGAGTTTCCTGTGCAATCTTTTGTTGAGATTTTTTCATTACATAGTAAAAAAATATAACCCCCAGTGGAGATTAAATACCACCAAAAGAAAGCTCTATCTGTCCCCAAAAATGGTATAAAATTTCAGTACAGCGTTGCATAACTGATTAAATGTCAGTCAAAGTACCGCAGAGCTGAATATTGAAAAATGGCCTGTGCACGAAGGGGGTGTACACACCCCGGTCATCAAGTGATTAAGTAGGGAAAGGCAATAAAAAGTGTGATGGAATCACTGGAGGTTCCTGTTTTGAATGTTTTGCTTCTCCAATTTGCTACAACAGTCCGCATTGAGCCAGATTGCTCACTCTTATGGGAACAAAAACTGCCTCACCCACTTTACCACAAGCCCTACAACATTTCAGTCTTGGTGTTGGGATGTTTTAGGACCTTAGCGTCGCCCCTGCCTGTAACTTCACTTGTTGAATCTCTGGATCTATTGATCATTTTGACACACATTTTACACTGAAAACCCTTTGCTTGTGCATTTTTTATCATATGCTCTGTTTGTACCCTGCTTTGTGAACCCCAAGTTTTCTTTAAGATGTGCCTCTATAGTTTTTACTCTTTGCTTCACCTATGTTGATATAGATAGCACACACACAAAAAAGGAGAGACAAAGAAAGACAAAAAATCAATTGCAGTAAAAATGACATGTAGCATCTTACAAAGCCACTGAAAGCCAACGTTTGCAGCACAAATGCAGAATTTATACTCCATTGTGTGCATGTGCAGAGGAATCAAAGCCAGAATCTCTACTCTATATTCAATCCTGCCGTCCCGGCTGAAATAACTCTGCTGTTTGTAAATCTGCAGCCCAGTACATTTCAGGAGTTCCCCGAGGCACATTCAGTACTAAATCTCAAGCCATATATGGCCCCGTAGATTACGTCACTCTGACTAATTTATATGTTGTCTACCTAATTAATCTCCCTGTTTGTCTTCACTTTTTTGCCCTGGAAAAAAGTTTCATTCTGTTCACTTCTCATTTAACTGGTCCATATTTTTGTACAGAATTTGGCTGCACTGTTTCCCCCAGGATAATCTTGAAGCCCCAGATAGTTAAAAAACGTTTGAGTATTAAGATGTCTCTAATAAAACACAGTTCTACCCAAGTGGTGTGAAGAGCTTAGCACCAGCAGAACCTCATGGCATTCACTGAGCTGAGATCAGTGTACATCTCTCTGCAGCTGTTAGGAAAAACAGAGAGCTTTACTGAATAGCGCCACCCAAGTTTAGCACATACAATAGAGGGTGCAGCTCAGTTTAATCTATGCTATCCCATCTTGATCATGTCAGCAGCACCTTATGCTGTAAGCACTTTGGAAATGGGACACCTTTTCTGGTCAGGCTTGCTGTTATTAATTAATGGATTTTTCCATTATTGTTTCATGTTTTTTTTACCAGCCTCATACTAATTTATACTGAGGAGAATCGAGAGATCTGTACCACAAACACAACGGGCTATCACCACATGTGATATACATACATTTGTTCCACATTTCTAACACATCATCTGAGCTTTGTAAAGGGGTGAAGCCTGTCTTTGTTAGTTCATAGAGCAGTCAATAAATTCACAGCATAACATACCTGTTTTAAAGGAACATAATGTCTGCCCATTATTTCTAAAGCTTTCAATGGCGGTCATTTATCAAAGACTTTGTCCTGGTAGAATAATATGAGAATGCTGCGTATGGCTCTGAATTACAAATCTCTAGTGTTCCATGTATTTATGTTTTTTTAAACCACCCAGAGTACACACAGTTAAGATATCCAGAGTGAGGCTGAAGGCAAGTATTTTTCCATGTGGGTTGCACTCAGCTGGGGGGGGGGCTTCACTGCACTAACAGTTGTCCTTTAACTATCTTCTACCCTGCAAAGGTAGGGTAGAAGACAGTTAAAGGACAACTGTTAGTGCAGTGAAGCCTCCCCCCTAGTGTAAATGTAATTGCTACAAAATATCCATAATGAAAAATCAAATGCACTAAATATTAACTGTGAATCAATGTGATGCAATGTGCAAAGAATACCAACAAGAAAAACGCATGTGTGTAACTTGCACTCCAGTGAAAATAATAAATGGTTGAAAAATGTCCATGGTCCTGGATCTTCAATAGTCCATTAAGTAAATAGAAGATAAAACATTGGATGTAGAATAAACTTAGTCTCCTGTGACCATCAACAGAGAAATCTTCTGGAATGCACCTCACCTTTAGCAGAGACCCACCAGGGTCTGTATGCGCTGTTCCTCTAATTCGAAACAGGTAGAGGAAGCACCTGATGCCGAATACCTCAGACTCTCTTGCAGTCTCAGGAATTGGAAACAGACAGTTCATCCGAATGGCCCATGCATCAGATAAAATAAAAAGTGGAAACTCGTAGTGCAGATGGTTTTAAAAGGATACTAGACTTTATTAAAAAAAGGGAATACTACTCATATATCATAGATAAAATTGAGGTATTTTGTAAGCAGCTACAGACACTGTGTGCAAATCGCTCAGCTCCTCTACTCCACCCTACGTACGTTACGTCAAAGGGCGTGACTTCATCAGGGGTGTGATGAAGTCACGCCCTTTGACATCAAAGTTTCACATCATTCAAGCCTCCCCCCTAGCTGAGTGCAACCCACATGGCAAAATACTTGCCTTCAGCCCCACTCTGGATATCTTACCTGTGTGGCCCTATCTGGCACTGCACAGCCTTTGTTTTAAAAAGTCCCATCCAGGCCCTGCACCTACTGTGCATGTATGCCTCAACCTTATTCATTCCTACGTCTAGTCTGCACTCATGACGATCCTTGTCTTCCAGAGGAATATGACACCAGCCATAGGAATGCTTAAGGAAGTGCAGTAGATACAGGACACAGCAAAGGTTTGTTTCAGTCTATCTCCAGGTCCCAATTCTGCAGCTTTTTGTTGGGTTATAAATGATACATCTCACCAGATCACCATGTATTACTTCAGATTTGCATACCAGTCTCCATATAAATGCAACATTTTAGGACAGTGCAGGATCCCTTTTCCAAATGATTACTGCATATCTTAACCCTTAGTACTCTTCCTTTTTTCTCCTATAGTAAATCTTACTTGTTGTCTAAAATGTATCTAAGGCATCTACAGTACAGAAGCAAACATTTCATCAAATCTATTCCTGTGTCCCTATGGAGTCCCTTGTATCCTAGACTCAAGCTGTACAACAATCCTTGACATCCCTGAGTGAAGACTAAGCACCGCCTCTTCTGGTGCTAAGCTACACCTCTTGTTATTCAGATATCAAATGCAGAGTCACTGTTTTTCTGCAAGATCATGGTGTATGACAGGGAACCTGTTTAGTGATGTGGGGGTTGGAGTTAATCTCTCCCATGTTGGGACAGAGCACATTTGTGTGGGTACACCCTGCCATAAAAGCCTGAGAGATATTCTAAGTCTTCCTCACCCCCTTTTCTCCTTCTCTCACTGCAGACTTAATTATTCATTGTTTTCAGATTTTTAGGTTGTAGCCAACTGAACATTTTCTGTATCTTTTAACATTCAATGCTATTGGCACAAGGTGCTGTACATATTTATGATGTAGACCTCATTTAAAAAGGCACAGCCCCTTTTTGTACAAATGGAAACCAAACCTGGTATCTACTATTGTGTGAGCTTGCTGTCTTTTAATAGGTTGAAATTATTCTTTGAATTGTTCTGCTTATTTATTTTTGACATTTGAAGCATTCGTTTTATTAAACATTTTTATAGCTATGTCAACGTGTGTATTTTCTAGTCTAATTATCCCTTTAAAACGAGTGATTGCACGTTACATTTTTGTAGTTGCAAAGTGATTGGCTTGCCTTACTTCCTGACAGTGAATGTGTAGATAAAGTTTTTTTTCTTGCTCAAGGAATTTTCTTTGGAGATGTCTGGAGCATGTTTCTTACTAAGATTAATTTGTCATTGTAGACATTATAAAGGTTGCTAGGAACGATGGGGATGTGAATAGTACAAGAAACCAAGCCATACATTTTACTTGGCCAAGTTTCAAATTCCAGTGAAATTTTGTTGAATTAATTTGATTGGGCCAACTCAATGTCATTTAATATATAAGGTACACTAGAGCACCGACTTCAATCGCTGGATACCCAAGGGTGATAAGGTATGCATCAGTGAACTTTCCTTCGATTTCATGTGAACTTCAGCTATCATTATACCTCATAGTCCTTTAGGAACTCTCATCCAGGAATAGGCAAACCCTTTGATCTTGTGAGAAATGTTCCACAAATTTCCTGTGGTTCTAGGGATATTCTGGGATTCCTCTGTTGAACATTCCACAGAAAGCAAACACTAAAATTAAATTATTTTTGACATACCATTTAAAATTGCGAAGAAAGTACATGGTAGAAGAAAGCAGACTTTCCAATATTTACATTCATTTTTTGTTTTAAAGTTCTTTCTGATCTTTAATTAGCTGATTATTATAAATATTTTAAATTTCGTTTCTATGTTTTCTTCTTTGGCTGTAAATATACGCTAATTATTGTAATTCAATTACCCGGCTTCAGAAACCCCAGTTTTAAGACATTATTCCATAGTTTCATCTGTTTGAAAATCTGCAAGCAAGTAGCCCAACTTCAGGCTTAATACACTGCTTGAATACATGCGAATAAGCTGTTTTTCCTGCCAAAGATTTTAATTTTCACCTATCCAGCCCTGAAATTTGTATGCAGACAGCAGAGCCAGGTTAGTGACCTAAATTGTCTTGAAAGTAGTAAAGCAATATAGTTTGGTCATCTCCCGGTATTTAATGGGCTATTCAAAATGGTAGGCATGGAGTATTGTTTATTTGACCTGGTGGGTCTAGGTTATAGACAATAGACACTGGATCTCTCAGAAGAGCACTGGGAACCTTTGACGTGGGAAGCAGAGGCCAACAAGTTTATTTCTATTGTTGGGACAGATCTCTATGAACTAAAACAAGTGTAGAACACAAGTGTATTATGCTGCCTCTTTGATTGGTGGGTATGGTGAAAGATCTTTTTTTGTAAACTACATGGTTTATTGTGACACATTTACACATCTTCCTGTATCATCTTCCATCGTGGCTCTTGGTATTTGATCTCATGACATCTCAGACCTGCAAGTGAAGTTTGTGCTGAAAGACTTCCCTCTGCCAGATGCTGTGATTGCAGGTTTCACTGATTGCGGGTCTCACTTTGATCAATGTCTGAACGATGATGTAACTCAAAGACATCAGCCCGAAATATCTTATAAGAACTGACCCCTGCCCTGCAGTCTAGTCCTTTCTCTGGAGCATGTATGTACAATTAGTAGGTGCAAAAGAACACTATGATTAGTGTGCTAACCTGAGTTTAGGTTTACCCCCCTTGTTCTGCTACGGTAGTTTGTATATATGAACATATCTACACAGAGACAGCCATATTCAGACATTAGGTGTTTGGGTTTTTTTTTGTTTAGAAAAAGTCAGTGAAAGTTGTGACTTACTAATATAGTCAATATATCAATGACTACTCAGAGACTGATGAAGGGGACCCTGTGTGTCCCCGAAAGCGCTTGATATTCTGAGTGGTATCTACTAATAAATGGATTTGCACCGATTTGAGAGTCTCATCGTGCTGGTGACATCTGTATTCAGAAGTTGTTCCATGTGCGGTGCCATCCGCGGTCACTTCGAGCACCCTTCAATATCTTGGGATTTCCGGTAAGAAGTGCCACAGGACTTATGGATATTTATACTAATATAGCACTTGTAGTGAGCACACAGGCCTGCAATGGTTTTCAAAGTATACATATTTGTAATCCACAGAATTCCTACAATTAACAACATTTGTATGGACAAAGTACAATTTTAAGGGCTATGATGTTTTTCTGGTGACAGAAATTTCAACTTACATGGTCCACATTATCACGTCCAGGATGATCTATTTGTGCAGTGATGGGTTTAATCAGTAGCTTTCTCCTGCATAATGCAAGGGATTATTGAGGAACCTGGATCCACATTGTCCATTTTTATAATCACTTTACACAAACGTGATTAAGTCTGTCCTAAAGAACAACTCCAGGAAAACATTTTATTAACCCTTGCAGTGGGGCTTCCCCCACACTGCAATGGTTAACTGTGTGTTTTCACCTAAAATAAAAAAGCTATACTCACCCGAACCTTGGAGCTGGCTGGTTGTCACAGCTCTCCCTCCAGCCTGTCTCTACCTGCATTGCAGCGATGATATGTACCTCAGTGTCCTCATGTTCTATACACTATGTATAGAACATGATGACTCAGGGACCTTAGATCGCTTTAGCAGTGAGGGAGAGACATTGTAAGGGCTGGTCTAACAATAAGCCTGATTGGAGAATCAGGTGAGTATAACATTTTTATTTTAGTCCTTAAATGAAAATGAGCAGTTCATTTTTGCAGTGCGGGTGTAGCCCCAGTGCAAGAGTTGATAAAAAACTTTCCTGGAGTTCTTCAAATCCTGTTTAGAAACAGGTAGCCATAGCTGTGATGATACAGGAATTGGATAGGTAGCATTAGAGTGATAACCCCTAGAACAGCAATGTTTTTAGCACCTTTTCTGAAGAAGACCATGAGAGGTGGATGTGAAGGATGCAACAAAAGGTACCCAGTGTCACGTACCTGGAGTGAGACCGGATGGAGAAGGGTGGCGTCCCTTGCATCCCATATCCAACTTCCCTGGATATGGGGACAGGGAGAGAAGGACACAAGGAAGCACTGGTGCCTGGATGGTAGAAAACCAGATGCAGATGAGGTACCGAACCAGGAGACTGGAGCGGAGTTGGGGTCACAAGCCGGGGTCAAGCCAATCAGGAGCCAGAAGCGGAGTCAGGAACGAGCAGAGGTCAAGCAGGTATGAGCAGCAGACAGGAGAATGGTCAAGGCAAGAAGGGTCAATAAACAGGAATTTCACAGGATCACAGGAGCAGGTAACACAGGAATATCTGAGGATCAATCAGCAAAGGAGATGTGCCACAGATCATTTTAAATAGGGCTTCATGATGTCACTTCATGTGCGACTTGCGGGCGCTTTCCAAAGAGACTTCCGATGCGCATGCACATATTGCGCGTGTTTACCGTTTGACCCTGAGAATTAGTCTTCTGGACATGCGCATAGGGGCACAAGGCACACAGCACTCTGATCATTCTGGGCATATGCAGAATGTTTATTACACCTAGGGACACTGTAGAAAATAATATGTAGGAATTAAAGTCGATCTTAACCCTAAATAGATGCCATGTAGTTTCCAAAGGCATTTGGTAATGTACACAATTGCCTTTTTTTGTATTTTCTATCTATTTTGCATCTCAATGCTACTGATCACCTTCAGACTTTTTTATGCACTTCCTGTATACTGGCTTCCTGATAGTGACAATTGTGGACCACGGTCATGTGACAGGGGAATAGTGCAGGAGTATGGATGGCAGACAGCTGTTACCCCATAACAAATAGTGCCTTAACAATAGCCTTCACTTAAATATCACCTGGCATCATTTTAATAAAAACTGCATATTAGAATGTGATTCATTGGATTTTTGTAACTGGGTTTAGATCTACTTTAGGCTTACTGGGGTCTTTTTTATGTGAGCCTGGAATTCTAATATTAGTCCTCACCACCCTTTTAAGTGATAAGTAGGAAGAATTGGCCCTGTCAAGAGTTTAAAATATCTGTGTGTAATAATGAGAGCTCACAACAGTTGCAAATACTCTTTATCATATCTGACATTTGAATAAAGTTCTAACAAAAAAGTAAACAGTATGATGCTTCATATTATATGTGTGACCAATAAAGTGAAAATGTCTTCCCTTTGCCTCTGCCACCTCTAAGGCTCTACTGTGCCTAATGATAAATCCAGCTCTGTATGTATCTAAATAAATAATGATCATGTAAAGTATCTATGATTAGTATATGAGTGGAGTGTTACCCAGGCAGAAGGACATTGGAAAACATTTATGAATTAAATTGCTGTTTTGGGTCTGGTCAAAAACTGGGGTATAGAAATCTCAGTCATTTCTTGTAGTATAATACAACAACATGGCAATTCTTTCTTGATGAAACATGGTACTAAATCACAGGTTCTGTGTGGCAATTCATGTTGTCACAGTGTGTATTTAAACTACTTAATGATTAATTTCCTCAGGAGGTATGAGGATAACAACTTCACACCTCCAAGGTTTACCCTGCTCTAATACTGGCTCGAGCTCTATTGTGCAATCCTCTCCAGGAACTATTTCAGCCACTTCTAAATGAACATGCTGCTGTCAAATACTGGAAGTCATTACATGTTTGAAGGGTTTATTTATTGCAGATGTTATCCCTTCATAGAGCTAAATGGAAGAGCGGCCATTATGGAATGACTCCACACACCCATCACATATTACCCTGTTTGTGATTAGCCCAGGATAAATGTTGTAATCTGTTTAAATTGCTAGTATAAAAACCTAATTGACTGGCTGCAGCCCCACCGCCAATAACTTTCACCAATATATATATATAAATAGTATATATACTATATATATATATATAGTATATATACTATATATATATATATACACACACAATATATATATTATTACATATATACCAAATATTTCTGTAAGTTGACAGAAGAGCCGGAAATCAATTAATCAATTTTGGTCGATGAAGCAGAAGGGTGAAAATTTAAAGAGGACATGTACTTATTTTTTAGGGATGTAACTGGCCTGAACCTTTAAAGAGATCCTGACACCAGGTTACACATCCACATTTTACCCTTTATTTAATACTGTCAATCACCAACACTGTCTCATAAGGGTAAGGGGGGCAAGCCAAATGCTCCTCCATACTGGGAATTTTCTTTCTTTCCTCCTGGCAGCTGAACGGAGTTCAAGGGCAAAGCGCAGCTTTGCTTTAAAGAACACCACACTTTAGCATTTGGAGAAATGTTTTGAATTTCACAGTAGTCTTCCCAAATTACTATTCAAATACATTTGAACCAAACAGAACAATAAAATACATTTTTATTTGCTATTAGATCTTTCTGCTGCTTTTGACACTGTTGACCACCTGCTCCTCCTCAAAAAACTCCAGTCACTTGGGCTACAAGACTCTGCTCTCTCTGGGTTCTCCTCCTACCTATCTAAGTGCTCCTTTAACATCACCTACAATTCTAAATCCTCCCCTCCTCTTCCTCTTTCTGTAGGGGTCCCCCAAGGCTCTGTCCTTGGACCGCTTCTCTTCTCTATCTACACCTCCTCCCTTGGTCAGTTAATAACCGCACATGGCTTCCAATACCATCTCTATGCCGATGACACTCAAATCTATGTTTCTACTTCACAACTCACCCCCTCAGTGTCCTCTCGTGTCACTAATCTACTATCCGACATATCCGCCTGGATGTCGCAACACTTCTTAAAACTCAATCTTTCAAAAACAGAGCTCTTCATATTTCCTCCTGCCCGTGCACCTTCTCCCATCTTTTCCCTTGAGATTGTTAACACAACTATCCAGCCCTCCCCCCATGCCAAGGTCCTAGGTGTCATCCTTGACTCGGACCTCACCTTTCTTCCCCACATCCAATCACTATCCAAATCATGCCGCCTTCACCTTCGTAACATCTCCAAAATTCGCCCCTTCCTCACCAAAGAAACCGCAAAATTACTCATCCACTCCCTTGTTATCTCTCGTCTTGACTATTGCAACTCCCTCCTCATTGGCCTTCCACTACACAGGCTATCCCCCCTTCAGTCTATCATGAATGCAGCTGCTAGACTCATCCACCTAACCAACCGCTCAGTGTCTGCAACCCCCCTCTGCCAATCCCTGCACTGGCTTCCTATAGCCCAAAGGATAAAATTCAAAATATTAACAACCACTTACAAAGCCATCCACAACTCTGCCCCCGGCTATATCTCAAACCTGGTCTCAAAGTATCACCCTAACCGTCGGCTCCGCTCATCCCAAGACCTCCTGCTTTCCAGCTCCCTTGTCAACTCCTCCCATGCTCGCCTCCAGGACTTCTCTAGAGTCTCTCCCATCCTCTGGAATTCTTTACCCCAACCTGTCCATCTGTCGCCCACCTTGACTGCCTTTAGGCGGTCCCTAAAGACTCATCTCTTCAGGGAAGCCTATCACACCTCAACCTAACTGCTCAACCATCACGTTCTCAAACAATTCATCCCCACGCAGCTCCCTCCTCATGTATCTCTTCCCCATCCCTTTTAGATTGTAAGCCCTCAGGGGCGGGGCCCTCCTTCCCATCTTGTCTTGAATTGTATTGTGATTGTAATGTCTTCCTTATATTGTAAAGCGCTGCGCAAACTGTTGGCGCTATATAAATCTTGTATAATAATAATAATAATAATTTTTAGAATACTTGTGTTTCAGGATGTAGCAGATGGTTTGGTCAGTTAGGAAAATGAAAATTCTCTACTCATCAAGAAAATAATGTAATTAAAAGTTGGAATAACTCTTACTTATTGTTTAATATGTGATGCATTTTTTTGCATCAGGTTGTTTTTGTAATGAAACATTGCTTATAGTTACTTAATATGTTGATTTATTCTGTACTTTCTTATTTAAGACATACAATAAATCAGACAGAGGTGCAGTGTGAATTAAACAGGATTCTAAACTTTGGATCAAAGCCCCATGGAGCCCTGGACACAATATTATTTTTACATCATCAAGGTTCAGATTTCAGTTTGTGGGTTTGTCAATGTGGGACAAGCGTTAAATTATGGCTTCATCTACCACAGGCTTTAATATAATTAGTTCCACAATCATAAACCACAACAGTATATTAATGCTGATGGCAGTCAGAGCAGACACCATTACACCTAATTCGGAACCACAAATTCCAGCAAACCCATTACGTTTTCAATACAAAAGGTAAACGGTCACATAATAATATCTAACTGACAATAATGGAATGAAATTGAATATTTAACATAATACTTTGCACCTGTGGCCAAACTATGGACATTACACTATTTACATATTCTTATCAAGCATTTAAAAGGCTTTAAACTCACCCTCACTTAAACCTCTATTTGTTTGTACTGCGGACTTATTCCTTCTCAAAGATCCTTAAACTACAACTATGACCTCCCATTAAAATTAAGGGCTGCAGCACTTAATTAGACATTCATCTCCAGGTAAGAAGCAAGTAAACTGCAGATCAAATGCACCTCTCCATGAACTATGAATGATCTCATATGCAATGCAATATATATATTAGTGCATTGCAAAAGTATTTACCCCCTTGGTGTTTTTCCTGTTTCATTAAATTACAAACTTGAATGAAAACAATTTTTTTATTGGGTTGTTGTACAATGTGATGTACACAACATGCCTACCACTTTGTAGATGTAAAATATTTTTATGTGACACAAAGACTAGTCAGTACATGGTTGAGCCACCGTTTTCTGCAATTACAGCTACCAGTCTCATGGGGTATGTCTGTATTATGATAGCACACACTGAGATTTTTTGCCCATTCTTCCGGCAAAACTGCTCCAGCTCCTTGAAGTTAGACGGGTTGCGTTGGTGTACAGCAATCTTCAAGTCATGTTATAGATTCTCAATTGGATTAAGGTCTGGGCTTTGACTAGGCCATTCCAATACATTTTTCCTCTAACCCTTTCGCTGCCATCGCCATATCCCTTATGTCGTTAGCTGCAGGCCCCTGTAAACAGATTCACGGTGGCTGTAGCTCTGTTTATCTGTGTAAAGCCGACTGTCAGCTTTACACTTACACCTCAGGACCCCAAGATGCCACATGACTGTCCTAAAGTCAGCTCCCAGAAAGGTAAGTATACAAAAAAATTAAAAAGAGAATGCAGGGGGTGATTCAAGTAGAGAGGAATGCTCCAGTGTAGGTCTGCCCAGCCATGGAGCTGGGCTTTAACTACTATAAAGATAATTATTTCTGATAAAAATCTTTTCTCCTTCATATACAACTGATACGCCTTTGTTCTGTGCACAGTCCATGAGATTACAAATTAATCTGCCATATGCTTACATCAGCCTTGGATATACAGTATTTATTCAATTTAATTTGACCACATCTCTTTCTAACCTAGTTTTTCATTATTTCTTGTACAAATATTGTTAATTTGGCTGTTTGCCTTTTTACCTCACCATATCT
>NW_017306332.1:1401650-1498339 GCF_000935625.1 Nanorana parkeri | reverse complement strand
GTTTTGAATGCCTTCAAAAGATTTCATTCTTAATTTGAGACTGTGCTGAAATAACAGAGCTGGTTTTACTGTGCATTCAGAATAAAATGTTTTCTTTGGCCCCCATATCTTATCACTGCACTAACAGACAGTTTGTATGGCCTGTTTAATCACAATTAAGCCTTTTCACTCTAAACCGTCCAATTAAACAACCTGGTGATTTGGAAAAAAGGCATAGTTTGGAATGGATCCTAAATAAGGCCTAAAATAATAAATATTATCTGTGGACTTGGTATTGTAGCTGAATTGCAAGCGTGCACACAATTAAAATACAGAAAACTCAGAACAATTGTGATATTCAAGCTGAGAATAATTTGACTTTCTTGCTTTGAGAAAAAAGTAACATATTCCAAATGAAAAAGAGTTCCATAGCTTAATATATAAAATATTGGATGTTTTTACAATTTAATGACATCATTACATCTTGTGACCCTTCAACATGCTCCTTTTCGAGCTTCAGTTATGAATCTAGTAGGGATGCACCCGAAATTAAATTTGTAGACTGAAACCGAAAATACAAATTTTGTTAGGCCGAAACTGAAACCGAAAATCACTTTTTTTTCCCAACCTTTTTAAAATGTTTGAAATTATTTTGAAATTATTTTATTTTTGTTATTTTATTTCTTTTTTACTTTACTGTTAGGGGCTTTGGGGAAATATCAGGGGTCTATACTGAGTGCTCCTGTCCATTCATAAACTGTGGAAATAGTATGAGTTACTATGTCCACAATCATGAATGAACAGGAAGTGATGTAGAGCACTTCCTGTTCATTCATAACTGGGGACACAGTAAGCTTACAATGTCCTCAGTTATTTACAAACACAGGCTTGATTGCTGAGTGCTTGCAATCTGCTCTCCATCCAGACTCCTCCGCCTGTCATAGAAGGTTGAGTGGGGCAGTGCGGTAGGAGAGCTCTGCCTCCGATGACAGCTGACAGCTGCCTCCACCCCGTACTGCACCACCCAGCATCGTGAGAGGTGTCTCCTTCCTGCACTGACCCGCTTGGCCTTCCGAAAGCTTTTCTCCGCACCCTCTGGGTGCTGGCAGCTGGATCCTC
Organism: Nanorana parkeri; assembly: GCF_000935625.1. NCBI lineage: Eukaryota > Metazoa > Chordata > Amphibia > Anura > Dicroglossidae > Nanorana > Nanorana parkeri. The sequence goes on along the minus strand of NW_017306332.1, from coordinate 1,497,241 downwards.
TGTGTCCCCTCAGATCCTCGCCGCCTCTGCCGACATAGGCGGGGGAGAACAGCGGGCATCAGAGAGGACAGAAGCCAGTGTCCAGCAAGGAGGAGAAAAGCTAAGGATGCACTGAATTTTCAGCCGCATTTTTGGCCGGTATGGTACTATCAGCATTTTGCCCATAGTACCATTTTCGGCAGAAATTTTGGTGCATCCTTAGAATCTACCTTCAACTCTCCACAAGTGCTTGGAGAAGGAAAAATAATACAATGAAAAGGAAACCCAAGTGAAGTTTCCCTGAGTGCTCTGGTTGTTACTTGAGTTGACTTGAGTTGAGTTGATTGAGTTGTTGATTACATTTAATTAAAAAGCATTTTACCAGTTTGCTTGGTTTAGTCATTAGTTTTCACCTAAACTGAGTCTAGAAATGTGTTTGCACGATTGAAACAAGGAAATAAGTTGCTTTAGGCTAGCCTGATCAGACATCCCTCTTTACCAAGGACTGTCCTTAATTTAGGAGGCTGTTGCCGGATAATAAGTGTCTCCATTTTTAAAATGTCTTCCCCCAGCCCAGGAGCTGTGTGGTAATCTACCTGGCAACACTTCAGCCCAATTTACTCATTGGCTGACTGAGCTTGGGGAGGAAGGAGGGGTGAATGCTTTTAGCTGTGTATGAATTTCATTACATTATCTGCGGATATATGGTGATCCACCCTCCTGACTTGTGCAGGCTGACGAGTAGGTGGTGAGGAGGTGGTGGAGGTGAGGAGTAACACACGTTAGTCCTCTGGGCAAAGATATTTGTAATGCAAATGGTTAGCATTTCTGCCTTGGAGCACTGGAGGTCTGACCAGGTTCAAATCCTGGTCAGGGCACTATCTGCAAGGAGTTTGCATGTTCTCTCTGGGGTTGTGTGGGTTTCCTCCAGGTACTCTGGTTTCCTCACACACTCTAAAGACATGCTGGTAGGCTAATTGGCTTCTGTCTAAGTCCTGTATGCATGTGAGATAGGGACCATAGATTGTAAGCTCCTTGAGGGCAGGGACTAATGTGAATGTGCACTCATGTAATGCGCTGTCTAAACTGTCAGCACTATATAAATACCTGTAATAAATAAACGTAAATAAATGTGGATGAGTGGAGCAACTTGGCAGTGAAGTGAAGAGGGGTATAATCAGGTGCAAGGCCTGCATTAAAACAAACCTGTTACTTTGTTCTGCAAGGACAAAGAATATGTTCACTTTATGGAGCTGATAAATACTGTTGTAAAGCAATAAGGCAATTTTGGGGGTCCCTTTGTGGTATCTAAAGCATAAAAGGGCAGTCCGTTGTATGTTTTCTACTTTTGCTTAGCAACACAGTATTAACCCCTTCATGACTGAGCTAGTTTTCAGGTTCTGTTCATAAATGACTGACACATTTTTTACATTTTTGCTGTGTGGTTCTTCCACGTCAGTAATATACTTTCTTACTAAATGTACCCACACATATTATATATTGTTTTTTAGAGGACAGATAGGGCTATATAATTATATCACATATGTGTACCTAACCCCTCACTTAGTTTGAATAAAATAAAAAAAATGAGGAAAAAAACTAGAAGAAAACACTTTTTTCACAAGTTTTGATTATTATTATTTTTTTTTGAATTTTTTATATTAATTATAGTATAAAAAATATATTTATATATAATTTATATTTTCCTAATTTTGTTTTACACTTTATTTTAATTTTTTTACACTTTGTAAAAAAAATAAAAATAAAATAAAAAAACTTTTTTTTTCTTTGTCAGTTTATATCAAGCAATCACTATGACAGCTTGATAAATTAACTTTTTTATTTTATTTTTGGCTATTAGGCTGATCCAAACTTAGGAACAGCTAATAATAACCTTAGAGACTGATCCTGACTTTAGTCAGATTCAGATCTCACTAAAAGCTCTTTGATCGTGCCTAGACGATCAGAAATGATACATTTCACTCAAAAGATATACATTGTATCCTTTCAGTGAAATGTATCTAAACATCGGGCTCTCGAGCTGTCAAAACAAATAGCAGAGAGGTGAGGTGAGTCACTGCTGCCTCTCTGCTATTTTGAGCTGTCAAATACGGGATCGCAAATTGCGGTCCTCTATTTGCATGTAACGGCTTCATTCTTTCATTAATGAAAGGAAGAAGCTTTTACAAAAAGCTTAATTATTTCATTAATTAATGCCTCAATACTGAGACATTAATGAATGACTGTTAAATGCTGAGAATCAGCAAATACCGGCATTACAAAGCCTGATATAACTCGTCACGTACAGTGTACATGGCCAGTCATATAGGCACAAAGTGACAAGACGTACACTGTACGTCTCCCGTCACGAAGGGGTTAAAGTATATATAGAGAACTTGACAACTGACCTGTATCTGAAAATCTGAATTTACCACAACTGCCTTAGAGGTGCTTGGGTAGGTCTTTATCAAGGGCCAGATCAGTGTAAAATATCCACTGCATTTCTCATCCCGCCATAACCTATTAATTAATAATAGCAAAGTATAATAATATTTTGGTTAGACTGGCTTGTTAAAGCAGCAGGATTCGGCCAGTCTGACTTGTAGCAGGGAGTCTCCCATGTAAGTAGGCCAAGTCCCAGCATCACCTAGGTGATCCCTGTCCCTACACTGATTTCTGATAAGTCAATTTTTCATTGCAGATAATAAACATATTCTTTTGTTCAGTATGACATTATTTTGTTTAATATGCATTAGGGAGTTTTAGTACTGTACTCAAAAAAACAACCAGACTGAGTCTTTTTTTCTTCTTCTAAGTGTGACTTAATTTCCATGTCAAGCAATCTGTGTACATTCTGATTAATGATTTCCCTTTCAAGGCAAATCTTTACATAGCCATGTTGCCAAGAAATAATTTTCTTACATTTCTCAACTTTGTTTTTCTATCACCTGAATATGTACCGGCGACCTATTTTATGTCTCTCTTGGCATTTTTACCAAAGCACTTACTGTGATAGCTGGGGTTGACCTTACCAAATGATTAATGCAGTGTTAGACTTGATGACATAAATCTGTTTTAGTATGCTTTACATGCACTCTTGCTGGCTACATTTCTATAGTAATGTTGACAATGAGCAGATTTTTACAAATGTAATAACTTTCAATTAACCCATGTGTTAAGAAACTAAATAATGTATTTTACAAGTAGAGGGATAGGTATATCGTAACAGCAAGGCATCCCTAGAAGCTTCAAAATCATATCATGGTATCAAGAACTGCAAATAGTCCGTTCCTCTACAGCACCACCAATTGGGCAGACCTAGCAGAAATCTACAGCCATTTAAAATAGGAGATATGCAATGTGGAGGCAAAACCACTGCAAGGGGGTTTTTATTCTGCGTAGCCCAGCTTCAACCACTTGAATCCTGTGCCTTCTTTCACTATATTACAATTGAGCCCCAGAACTTTTTTTTGTTTGTTTCGGCAACGTCACGGTTCCACAACTTTTATTATATCATGCGTAACTTTTATTTGGGTAGATTGAGTTTTAACATGATAGCAGATTTGGATACATTTATTTTTATTTTCTAGGTTTTAATTAGGATAAAATAGTGAAAATAGTGAACATTTTTAAAAGAATGTATATTCCTGTAATTCTTTCCAACACAACTTTCATATAATTAGTGCAGCCCCAGATATGTACCCCAAAATAACCCTGGTAATGTCTGCTGATTAAAAAAAAAAAAGCTTGAAAACTCAAAGTGAATGTATACGTTTTACTTTAGTACAGCAATATTTCCCTTACGACACTACATTGCAATGCATAAGGGATAAAATAATCATTTTTTGTAAACTGTTGGCATAACATTCAAGTACAATCAAATCAGGTTGACAAGGACATAAATTAGCACGACAGTGACTTGTGCAGTAAACACAAATGTCATTCAGTTTAAGAGACTTCACTGTTGGAAAGTCTGGATACACTTTGTATTAGTTTATTTTTTATTTGTTTTACTTTTGAATTTGTTTTACTTTTATTTTTCATGGGGTGTATGATTCTGGTCAGTGGAGACATTCTCCCGCTCCCGGCCGCCAAGGAGAGAAGCACTGCTTTTTCTTTTTTTTTCTTATTCTGCTGCAGTTCTCCATCAGGACCACTACTGATTGACAGCAGCAGAGGGCGGCACAATGCTGGTTTGCCATTGGCTATTGCAAATGAAATAGCCAATAGGAATTTAGCAATGCATTCCTATGGCCCAAATTTAAAAAAAAAAAAAATTCTATTTTGAAACCGCTCCGTGTCAGAATAAGAAAAAAAAAAGAAAAAGCAGTGTTTCTCACGGGAGACTCCCAAAGCGCCCGGGAGACTCCCAAAGCGCCGGCCAATAGAAAACTGTTGGGCGGAGCTGGCTGTCATTGCTAGCTCCGCACAATCGTTTTCTATTTTTATTATTCAACTTTTTAACTGTTTTTCTGTTCTGCTCGGTCCCACAGAGAGACCGAGCAGAATAGCCAAACCGAATGCCGCTTGGCGGCATTCAGGTATTCACTCACTGCTGTTCAGCATCAATAAGAATAGACCGAACAGCAGCGAGTAGCCTGCCGGAGGTTCGGCTCAGGAGTCGAACTCCTTCTGCACTTCGTGTCGACCGAACATGCTGTGCATGTTCGACCGACCCAAAGCCACGCAAAGCCATCCGATGTACGGCTGATTTCAGCCGATATACGGCTGAAATCAGCCGTACCAGCCTGAAGTGAATAGCCGAACAGCGTTTGGGTCGGTCATTCACTCGGCTGCCTACGGCAGCTTAGTGAATAGACCCCATTATCTAGATCCCCCATACAGCTGTGCAGCAACAGAAAACTTTTAATAGTGATCTATTGCTGGCTACAATCATGCAACAATAGATTACTACAGGAGTGATTTGTTGCTGCAGGGAGTGGCAGGTAAAGGCTCCAAAGCACCATTACATCACTTCAAAATGTAAAGACAATGCAGAAGCCTGCGTTTAAAACTTGGGACTGAAGTGGTTAGGACTGCATAACATACACTTTTTTGTAAAAGTGACTTACTGTCTAGTATGGTGCTAGACACTAAAGCTGACCTTACACCTTGCAATCTGATTGTACAATCTGCTCTAAATCTGCTCTAGATCTACTACATAGTATGTAGTACTATAGAGTACAAGAGCCAACTTGGAATGGATATTTGCAGGTAGGGTTTCTATTACACAATTTTGGTAGATATTGTATAAAGATTATACAATAATACTGTATAGTTCATGGCTAGAATTAGACAGAAGCTCACTTTAAAGCCAATCATCACAGCTCCTAATACTTACCTTATCTTCGCTACTCTGCCAGGAGCAAGTAGAAGAACCCCTGTATAGGCTTCAAGTGGAGACTTAGAGCTTATGTGGGGATGAGTACTCTCTCCTCCCCACCATGTCACTGGGTGCTTCATTGACCAATCACCAGCATGGGTATGTAGAGAGGAGATGACTGAGTCACGTATACCGTAATACATAGATTTACTGAGTATGGAGGTTCCCAGCTTCACTGTAATGGGCACACTAGGGAAGGGAAGTATATGCAGGTGAATAGGTCAGAATTCAAGTGAACTTGTGCTTTGCCTGCATGAGCAAAGCACAGATTCACTATAAGGACCACCAACAGATTACCATTTACAGTATTCCAAAGTGTAAGAGAACACATTTTATTTTACCTGAGCTGCTGGCTGTGTTTGTGGAATTGATCCCTATAGACTTCTATGGAATTGTCTACTGAATGTGTTCAACCTCTGGATACAGTCCCATAGGTGTCCCTGAGTTCTCTGGAGTACCCTACAAGTAAGTGCCTGATTTAAATATTTACAACTATAAAGTAAACACTGGTTCGCTTCAATTCCATGTTTTAAAATGCCTCTCACACATACCTCCAAATCTGCTTTTTTGACAAATTTGAAGGCAGTTTCGGGAAAACCCCTCTTCGCAAATATAATTATCTGTATGTTTTATTTTTGTGGGGGTTTTTAAAGTAGACATGGCCTCCAATGGAAAATCTAACAAATTCAGATACATTTGAAAAAATTGCATGTCCTTGGTTTTAAAAAAGAATCTCTTACTTGCTTTTTTGTGGTTACATATAGGCTTTGACTTATATTATCATGAGAATTTTATTGTTATTCCATGGCAGTTGTTTTTTTTTGTATAAGACCCTCTCTTAAAATTATATACTCTCAAATATTTATTATTGCATGACATTTTGAAGTTCTAATTTTATGTGGTCAGGACAATGTTCCAAGTAGATAATTTCTTTTACAGAACAGAGACATTCTGGATAATTTATGTGTTTTATAGTTGCAAAACAATTACAGTGGTTTAAAAATGCCATCCAAAAGCAGAAAGACACAGCAGGACATAACTATGCTGAGAGGATCTTCTATGGGTGCAGAGGAAATATATATTTGTGTATCTGCGGAAAATATTTTTCACTTCGAAAATTTGAACTTTGAACTGTACAAAAGTGACACAATTAAAGCTGAACTCCAGGCAAACAGCTAAATAAACTGATGAAGTACATAGAAGGAAACTGGTTTATTTGCCAAATAATCTGTATTTCTGTCCATCCAGTCCTTAGATGCATATAGCCCTGTCATGCCGCACAGCCTCAAGTGACACCACTTTCTCTTTTAAAGCTAAGGAATACAGTGGCACCCCAGCCTGCTAACTGGACAGTGAACGGGCAGTAGCAGACTAGTGTGGTCAACTTTTTGCTCACACTGCTGTGTTATCCTATTAGCATGTTTCTTGTCAGCTCTAGGGATTGGGCAAAGTTCAAAAAAAATAAAAATAAATAAATAAATAAAGTTTAGTGGTGAGAGGGTTTTTTCATGTATTGAAAAAAAGAAAAAAGGGTATTGAAACTACACACAACCTTTAAATAACATGGGGATGCCTCAAAGTTGCACATTAAGTTACTGAATAGTTCAATGTAGTCCTTTAGAAGTCTAAAGAAAACAGTGTGGGGTTCCCCTTAAAATTTCTACCAGGCACTTATCCAGCTTGCAGGCCATAGCAAGCACATGTATCCTCGCTCCTGAACCATACTAGGCCATAGACATGTGCGATTTGTTTCGGAAAAATTTGTTTTTCGTACGATTTTTCGTTTTTCGGAGATCCATTTGTATCCGAATTTCCCAATAACAGAAATGACGAATGAAAACTAATCCGAATTTCCGAAAACAGATTGTTAGTGATAGACTGTACGCATTTTCGTTTGTGGACAAATTTTCGTTGCAGCACAGTGACATAAAAAAATAAAATAAAATGTTTAGTGTCACTTTGCTGCAAAGAAATGAACGAAACGAAAATGAAACGAAAAAACTTGTTCAGACTATTGCTAACAAATTTCGTCCGAATACGAATCCCGAAACGAATTGACTTTTGGACCCGACCCCGAAAAACGAAAAAACACAAAATCTGAATCATAACGAAACCAAACTACACAAATTCTGTGCCGATGCACATGTCTACTAGGCCACATGTCTGGCATACATGTGGCCCCGTATCGTCTAGGAAAGAGAGCACTCTTTGTATTCCAGAAAATTTTAAATATTGATTTTTTTTCCTTTTTTTTTAAACACATCTTACAATAAATGTCAAAACAGGAGAACACCAAAAATGGATAGGTGAAGTAGGAGGGGTGATATGGTGTATATCTGCTATGGCTCTTACTGAAGACCCATTCCAAGCGGCTTTCTGGTCTTTGGAGTTTGTCAGCTCCCTCACCCTGAAGCAAATCTTGCCTGAAAGAAGTCTACTGGAAAAGTTAAGATACTTAGAAAGAATTTGCCTGGTGAGTCCAAAATGCAGCTCAGGGCCCATTCACAACTATGGGATCTATTCACTAAGCTGCCGTAGGCAGCCGAGTGAATGACCGACCTGAAGTGAAGTGAGCCGAACACTGTTCGGCTATTCACTTCATGCTGGTACGGCTGATTTCAGCCATATATCGGCTGAAATCAGCCGTTCATCGGCTTGCTTCGCATGGCTTCGGGTCGGCCGAACATGCTCAGCATGTTCGGCTGACCCGAAGTGCAGAAGGAGTTTGACTCAGCCGATCCAACATCTGGATTCTTATAGATCCCGAACAGCAGTGAGTGAATAGCCGAATTCCGCTGAGCATTGCTAGATTCCTATTGGCTATTTCAATTTGCAATAGCCAATAGTAAACTAGCATTGTACCCGCCCTCTGCTGATGGACCTGATGGAGAACTGCAGCAGAGGGCGGGTACAATGCTAGTTTACTATTGGCTATTGCAAATTGAAATAGCCAATAGGAATCTAGCAATGCATTCCTACGCCCAAAATGTTTAATTTTTTTTTTCTATTGTGACATGGCTCCGTGTCAGAATAAAGAAAGAAAAAGCAGTGTTTCTCTCCTTGGCGGGCGGGAGCGGGAGACTCCCGGAGCGCCAGGGAGAGTTTGCTGTCTGGAGATCAGTGTCCCCGGTTAGCTGGTAACCAGGGACGCTGATCTCTCTGCAAGTGGCCGGAGCCAGCCGTAAGATCACGGCTGGCTCTGCCCAGCTGTCAGAAGCAGGCTGTCGGCCCGCCGCCCGGCCAGCTTCGGCTTTCAGCACGGCTCAGCCGAGCTGAGGCATATGCGTTCGGCTCGACTGAGCCGCTCGGCCACGTTCGGGAGCTGTACGGGCTATAGTGAATAGCCCGTACAGCACCCCTTCGGTTCTGCTGAACCGAAGGGGTCCTGGGGCCGAAGCTAGCCGAAGGATCGGCCGAAGCTACGGCTAGATCCTTCGGCAGCTTCGTGAATAGACCCCTAGTTGTTGGCCACAAAAAATGAATTAACACGTGCATTTTCATGTATGTGCTAACACATGTTTTTTGCCCTGCATTCATATATGAACCAAAAGATGTGGCTATCCCATTTTTTGCTAAAGACAATTCATATATTTATTATTATGTTCATTGCAGTGCACTGAGATGGAGGTGTGTTTGTTTGCTCCATGTATGTGTGTTAGGGTGCCACTGAAATGTAATGGCAATGCAGCGCAAGGTGCACATACAGCACTTTGTTGTAGCACACATTAACATGTGTTTGATATAGGATGTAGCATCCCAAAATGTTAACCAGCTGGTGTGCAAAGTTCATGTATGCAATTGCTGCTTGGATATCTTTTAAAAGTCAACTGAAGCTAAAACAGCTCACCTAATTTCCACTTCAGCATAGAACATGATATTTAACATGTTTGTGTCACTGAGTACAATATCAGACTGTTAATTGGAAATGATAGTGGTTGATATGTTTTGTATATATATATATAAGCGAGCTTGGAGTGGTGGCTACTTTACAACACACACACAGGGACCATGGGGAACAAAAGTAGCCACCCTCCAGAAGGAAAGACAGTGTCAGCGCAAATTCAGAGATGATTTGAGGATCTATAGCCCGAGTGATACACAAATAAGATACATTTTTGTTAATGATGCTTGAATGCAATTTCAAGATTTAACTCCTGAGTTTAGTGTCACTTTAAGTACAGCAAGCCTCTAAAAAACGTACATGCTATATGATGATATTATTAAATTCTTTAAGTATGATTCCTCACAGGCAAACAGAGCCATAATTTACAGAAATGAATATAAAGAGATACAATCCAGTCAGAAATAACATTTTCCTGGCCATACAAACTCTTCAGATTTCATTAACAAATAACAAAGAGGGCAATTCCAGACACATTTCCCAAGGCCAAAATATCAGTTTTGAGTGGACTGACCTTTTAGGATACAAATTGAAAACTATGAACAAATTTTTCCTAACGCTGGAGCATTGAAAGGTATTATTCAGTGGATGTCATTTTGTTGTTTTCCTTACTTCCAATGTAAAAAGCCATCAAACAGGCATTAAACTCTCATTTCTGAGCTGCATAGAAAGTCTAATGTCTACAGCAGATGCACATTCTACACAGCAATCTGTATATCTGACAAGTGAACTAGTGTTGATACAAAACAAACTCACCATGTTGTCTGTTGGTATGAAGTGAGAAAACCTAATTGTCAGTATGGTAAACATAATAAATTGTTAGCTAAACTGTAGTTGATCGGACCGTAAAAAAAGAGGAATGGGTATGTGCTACATAATAAACTGTTACTGTTCTCTACAATCAGTGGTGTTCCACTTCCTGATTAAGAGCAGACTCAAGGAATATATTGTAGCAGTTAATTACCTCTCACACCTTCCCAGGGTAAGCTTTCTGGGGCCTCTGAAATCAACATTCCCCTTTTCTGTGTCAAAACTGCAATCTACATTTTAGTCCAATTAACTTACTATTGTAACAAAACAAAAAAAGACTTAACAAACATAATATCATCTTTCAGTGATTTTTTTCCCCTGTTGTTGTCTATCCTGTGACTATCCTTTTAATAGTTTAGCATCTAACGATCGTATAAGGAGTAATAAAACAAAATGTAATTGCAGCAGGTGTTTTAGGTGTCATTATTTTTTCTCCTATTCACACTTGTTAAATTAAACCTCTTTTTAATCCTACCATGAACACAGCAGAATATGCAAAAAAATTAACATGAGAGACAGTGTCAATGTTATCTAATATCCTTCCTATACATGGCAAGATTATTAAAGTAGCTCTAAACTTACACCTGCAGCTCCCCCCCCTACATGACCCAATGAGATGCCATCTAAGAAATCCGCCTTGCGCCGCCTCATTATAGGGACAGCCCTGGCTGCCAATATATTTCCGCCACTGAGACAGGAGCTCTGGCTTGCATAACCTAAAATCACTCTGTCATTTATTTGCCCCTCCGTTCTCCTTGACCATGTACAGAATGGTTGGTAGTCTGTGAACCATTCTGGCTATAGTTCTGGTGTCAATTAATGTGTAAATATTAAAGAAATGAGAAACATATAACTCTTAAGACTTAACTTATAATTACACCACAGATATTTTTTTTCTTTGCCTAGAGTTCTGCTATGAAAACATAAAAAGCTGTGTACTAGGCAGTAAACTGGTCCAGAGTTTGGGTTGCTTTATTATTGATAAAAAGGCTCCTCACTTTTCAATGGAATTTTCCCTTAGCTTGGTAAATAAGATGAAGCTCTGCTGAATTCCATCATCCAGTCATGTGCAAGCAATATATTGTTTCTATTTTCTTTGCACGCAATTGGGTATTCTTGCAAAGTCAATTTTCACCACATTTACTAAACTAAGTGAAAATTCCCTTGCAAAGTGAACATCTTTGTTGCCTTTAGTAAATCAAACCCATTGCGTCCTACAACTTGTGTATAATGTGAGTACTGGAGAAACACACATGCATGGCAGAAGGCTGTAACAGGAAACCTAAATGTTTGTTTATTTCAGGTATTTATACAGCACCAGCAAGTTTATCCAGTTCTTTACATACATTCACATTAGTCTCTGCCCTAAAGGAGCTTACAATTGAATGTCCCTTTCTCACATGCATACGTCCAAGCACACCCATACTGGGGCTGACTTAAGGTGGCCATACACTTTACAACCATCGCAAGACCTTAGTCTTGAGATGGTTGTAAAGTAATTTAAAAAACGTACGATCTGCCCATCTTGGACAGGCAGATCGTACTTGCGATCGTCGCAAGCCCGCCTCCCTGAGGGACGGGCTTCCGATGACCGCAATGCTGAACGGGCAGTGTGTGCGTGCGCCCGTATGATTCTCGGCTGGTTTTCTAGCATGCTCCTTAGACAAAAGACGTGCGACCGTACAGTAGAAACGGTTGCATGTCTTCATTCACACTGCACAATTCTCGTACGATTGCGGGATTTCCGGCGATTCTCGTACGAGAATCGTGCAGTGTATGGGCACCTTTAGACTGGAGCCAATCAACCTGCTAGCATGTCTTTGAAGTGTGAGATGCAAACAAAGGGAGAAGATGCAAACTCATGCAGATAGTGTCCTGGCTGGGATTCAAACCGGGGACCCCCAGTGCTGCAAGGTAGAAGTGCTATGTAATGTGAGGAACAACTTTAGTCAGATAACACATTCCCTATTTTAAATTGAAAGAATACAAAGAAATGAGGTCCTTTGTACAATATAACCTCTCCCTCAATATTTCTAACAGGGTTATTCACTAAAGGGTGAAGAGTTTGGAGAAGGCAGGAGAAGTGAACAATCTAGGACCAGATAGCTGAACTGGAAAGTGAGCTGAATTGGAGAATTTTTTCTGAATCAGCTATGTTGTCCTAGATTGTTCACTTCTCCTGCCTTCTCCAAACTCTTCACCCTTTAGTGAATGACCCTGTAAATATATTTAGATACAAATGCCCAAACTAATAAACTGAATATTCCATTAACATACAATTCCTTCCTTGTGATTTACTAACTCAGACTGTACGTCATTTGAAATGAATGCAGATAACAGAGTATAAAGGTAAATTATTGCTCTGACCAATTGTAAAAAATCATCTTTTTTTGTGGAAAAACCAACACAACAAGCTATATTTCACAATTTGCAACCAGCAAGGAGAGACAGATTGTCTCCACTAGTTCTCACTGAGCCTTATCTTTAGTGTCCCAGCTCTGGCGTCAGAAGTTGGTCTCTTTATTCTTCTGCTCCCTAATGGCTACTACATCTCTTTAATATAAGATCAGCTGAGTGTTTAGCTGAACTGGAGAGCAGCTGCTATATTAATTATCACTGATGCAGTTTACAGCAGATCTATTACTGCTGATTTTGCTGAAAACACAGGAGATGAATGAATTCTCTAATGAATAGATGAGAGGAGTCAGTCTTAGTTTGCATTTATTAGCTCTTTTTGTAGCACCTTGGCAATAAGGTCAGTCCACCCAAAAATAATCTTCCGATGTAAGGGCAATCATTACCTGTTTTTTTACATCTCTTTAAAATGTAGTGAGAAGATCTTCCTACTGTGCTTTCCAGATCTTTTATAACCCAGCCTGAAGTTTCGATGTTTGCCCACTACTCCTGTTACATTCTCTACATCCATCCAAGACGGAAAGCAATGTCTCCATGTAATGGCCATGGTGGGTCCATGGCCCTGGGAACTGAAGTTAGATATCTTGCCACCAGATTCTTTAAAAGAGCTGGGTAGGTAGTCTATTTTTTCAGCATCTGTTATATAGTGGAATATCACTTTGGGTGTTTAAAGATTTCTCTATCACTAAACCTTCAGAAGTCGCTTATTTGTCTTTTGAGTTTGCTGGCTTGTAGTTCCAAATAGAAAATGGCCTTTAAAGTGACACTAAACTTAGGAGTTAAATCTTCAAAATGCATTCATGTACCCCTCAACTATTAACAAAAATGTGTCTTATGTGTGCATCATTTAGGGGTCTATTCACTAAGCTGCCGTAGGCAGCCGCGTGAAAGATCGACCTGAAGTGAAGTGAGCCGAACGCTGTTCGGCTATTCACTTCAGGCTGGTACGGCTGATTTCAGCCGTATATCGGCTGAAATCAGCCGTACATCGGGTGGCTTCCCGTGGCTTCGGGTCGGCCGAACATGCTCATCAGTGCAGGAGGAGTTCGACTAAGCCGATCCAACATCTGGATCGGCTAAGCCAAACCTCCGGCAGGCTTCTCACTGCTGTTCGGTCTATTCTTATAGATGGCGGCATTCAGCTCGGCTTTTCTGCTCGGTCCCTCAGAGGGACCGAGCAGAACAGAAAAATAGTTTTAAAAGTCCAAATAAATAAATAAACCATTGTGCGGAGCTGTCAATGACAGCTAGCTCCGCCCAATAGTTTTCTATTGGCCGGCGGTTCTGCTACCGTAAAAGAAAAACGAGAAAAAAGAAATCTACCGGGCGCTCCGGGAGTCTCCCGCTCCCGGCCGCCAAGGAGAGAAACACTGATTTGTCTTTTTTTTTCTTTATTCTGACAAGAAGCCGTGTCAGAATAGAAAAAAAAAATGTTTTGCCCATTGGAATGCATTGCTAGATTCCTATTGGCTATTTCAATTTGCAATAGCCAATAGTAAACTAGCATTGCACCCACCCTCTGCTGCAGTTCTCCATCAGGTCTATCAGCAGAGGGCGGGTGCAAATTTTTTTTTTTTCAATTTTGACACGGCTCCGTGTCAAAAAAGAAAAAGCAGTGTTTCTCTCCTGGGCGGCCGGGAGCAGGAGACTCCAGGAGCGCCCTGAGAGTTTGCTGTCTGGAGATCAGTGTCCCTGGTTAAGCTGGTAACCAGGGACGCTGATCTCTCTGCAAGTGGCCGGAGCCAGCCGTAAGATCACGGCTGGCTCCGCCCAGCTGTCAGAAGCAGGCTCGGCTGAGCCGCTCGGCTAAGTTCGGGAGCTGTACGGGCTATTTTGAACAGCCAGTACAGCAGCCCTTCGGTTCTACTGAACCGAAGGGGTCCTGGGGCCGAAGCTAGCCGAAGGATTGGCCGAAGCTACGGCTAGTTCCTTCGGCTGCTTCGTGAATAGACCCCTTAGTTGTAGGTCCTCAAATCATCTCTGCATTGGTGCTGACATTGTCCTTCTTCTGGAGGGAGGTTACTTTTGTTCCCCATGGTCCCTGTGTGTGTTGTAAAGTAGCCACCGCTCCAAGCTCACTCCTGTGGTAGGCTACAATCTTAATACAAATGAGTAAACTAAATGTGAGATTATAGTCCATCGCAGGAGTGAGCTTGGAGCGGTGGCTACTTTACAACAAACACATAGACACAGGGGATCTACAGCCGAGTGATACACAAATACATTTTTGCTAATTGTTAAGGTACATGAATGCATTTTAAGATTAAACTCCTAAATGTAGTGTTACTTTGAAGTATAACTATGGGCAGATTTAAAAACTGACATGTGTGATGCATTCGTTCACTAGCATTAACACAGCAGTGTTTTTGTTTTTCAGAATCCTCTCTGTACCATAGTTTTATTACCTGTTCATCCTGACATTAGAACACTTATTTCAATAGGTCAAGCTTTTGAGCAATCACGGCAGTTGGAGAGGTCGGATATTACATATAACACTGGCAGGGGTGCTTACAATGCTCAACTTTTATTCATATGGCTCAACCTTTTTAAAAACAACAAAAAACTGTTGTAACTGCTTAAAATGTGTTAACAGGAGTTGGGCTTTAATTTATTAGTCTCTTATTTAAAGTCTATTTAAAACTGCATATCCATGTAAGATTATCCCGTCCACAGATAATGCTATGCGATTTTACTGCAGAAATTAACAGGAAGTAGAGAAATAATGGATATAGTGGCAGGATCCACAGAAAGCAAATCTATTACAGGGAGAATCAGAAAAAAAACCAGCCATGTTAATGCAAGTGACACATTGCATCATATATATTATTTTTGCATCATATATAGTATTTGCATTATATATATTACTGCATCAAATATATTATTTATGATTGAACCTATGTTTACTCTTTAATATACCCACATCCACCGTTAAGTTCTTGACGTCCATGATATTTTCTAAGAATCAGATTTTTAACCTTTAATTTTAAATTTACTTGTAGTAGACATTTAAAACCATAAATTATAAAGTTAAACATAGTTATAAAGTTATACATAAGCTTCTTGTTATTAAAATAAGAACAGAACACATAGGTAAATATGTAAAAAAAATCAGTGATAACTGTTAATCCAGACATGTACAGTATTTGAAATAATGGTTTAAGAATGCAAAATGTTTACAGATTGGTGCATAAAAGAAACTATGCAGAGAATACAATCAATAATGCCATATAACAAATATTAATAGAGACAGGTCAATAAAACCCATATCTTTCATCTGTGCGGTTTAACATTTTTTTTTACTTCAGAAAAGCAGCAAGTTCCAAATCTGTCAGAGGTGACTTTCTGTCTTCAGGGCATTTCTGCACTTCCTAAATTTCTACTAAATGGGGATCCTGGGATTCCAAATAAACATGTCCAAAGGTAATAAAATGGTTTTCCAGTGATGTAGAAATGTAAGTTGTTATTTAAAGCACATAAAATCTGTGGAAAGTATTTTTTCCAAGGCTTAAAAAAAAAGTTTGTGAAAACAAGAATATATGATTAAAGTTGTGCTTATCGCTGTAACTGGACTGACACAGGAAAATAATCCATCAAGTCTTATAGTAACTAAAAAAAATGGATCTACAATGTCTAACTTTTACTATACGCAGTTGTTCCCAGAATGTCCCCCTACCAGGAACTTAGAAGCTTGCCAGTGTACCACATTTTATAGCCTACTGCAGTTTGCAAATCATAAGGACCAACTTAAGAAGTTTGCAAAAAATACAGCTCTGTAAGTTGGAAACCTGAGTGGGTTGAAGTGGGGCTCCCTGTGGAGTTCACTTGGCAGAGTTGAAACGCCTGGCTCAGCCCAATATTAAATGTGAGTCATCAGTTTACTCACACAGCAGGACGACACTTTGTACTTCTTATTGTGAGCAGCTCAGCAGAATGCAGAGATGGGCTTTACAATTAAAGAAAATCCTTGTTAAATAGATGTTTTAGCTCATTATTATGTTGTTTGATTTTGAAAGTTTAGCCATGGAAAGCAGAGCCAGGGCTGGGTTATGATGATACAACAAGTGAACAGAATGTTCCCTTCCTAACCTAGTTTACGAATCTGGTACAATGGCTTTCTCCTTAGGGGCAATCTCTTGCAAGATGCATTATAATAACCATTATCTGACGGCTCTATATGAAAATCTTAAAGGGATGATCCACAATATTGGTAAGTGTGGTACACTTTGGTGTAGCCATAATTTAAAGGACAGCTCCACTCAAGACTGTTATTTTACCACCGGGTGGACACTGGTGGCTTGAATTACTGTCTTCCAAGGTATTTTTCATAGACTCCAGTGGTGAGATTAACTTGCAGCAGTTTAGGAGTTTGTTATCCTGTCCCTCCCACAAGGCCACAAGGATGGTGTTAATCTTTTTGCAGCTGGGTTTTCCAATCATTTGCTCTATTGTTTATCTACATTGTGAAGAAACCACTGGGGAAGCGTGATACCATTATTTGGCTTTGTGATTGCCATTGCAGCTGGATGGATTCTGCTGGACATATCTCACCACTGGAGCCCATGAGAGATATAAGAAGCCAGGAAAAGATTCAGTTTGCCAGCGGCCACACAAAACTGATAAATGTGTTTTGGGTGGAGTTGACCTTTAAAGGAAATGTGTAGTCTTTTTATGTATATCTACACGTCATTTTATCAATATGTGCCAATGTTTAAAAATTTTGATTCTTTGTGTAGATTGTAATTATATATGTACATGGAGGCATCCATATTTGGTCATTAACTATGCAGACTCTGCTTCCTACTTTGCAGTGATTGACAAAGATTGTTATTTGTTTGATTTACTAACAAGTAGAGATTGTTCACTTAGCAAAGCAATTGTTCACCAAGCCTAGTAAAGCTAGGTCCACTTTGAGTACCCAATTCTGCGCAATGAAAATTAAAAAAACAAAAAACTTTTGCTTCCACATGATTGGTTGGTTAGAGAGAACAGGGCCTCACCTCAGTCAAACTATCTCTCAGGTGTCACATCATTAAGAGGTTTTGTTTGGGCAAACCATGTACACTTAGTACACAGAAACACCTAATCAATACACCGGCTGGTGGTTGAAAACCCTTTTCCCACACCTGATTGTTGTATTGCACAATTATTACCGAGGTAGTGACTACCGAGATCTATAATTTTTTCACAGTAGAATCTGAACTTAGTAACTTCTTCACGTCCTATAGAGTGCACATATTTTATTTATTTGTCGAGACCGAGCGTATCTCTCAGGAAAGTATGGCTGACGTCCATAGCACAAGTACTGCACGGATTGCTGGAGGTGATGCTGTGCATAGAAGCCGATTAGGGGTGCGTGCGCATGCACACAAGCGCATTCCAGTAGGTTCCACACAGCGCAAACGGAACATGTGTAGTGTACACGCCCATTCCACCTGTTGAAGGCGGCCTATTTAAGCATGATAGTAACAACTGCCAGTTACTGGAAGATCATCAGCTTTAACCTGTATTTGTTATTCCTGCTACTGAGATCTTGGATTTGACCCAGCTTGTCTCTGATCCCTGCTTGTCTGCCACCTGCCTTCTGACCCCTTCTTCACCTGCCTGTTTGACTACTCTTCTGCATTCCGATTTGGCTCTGATTGTCTGCATGGTTCCGACCCAGTTTTCCTGTGACCACGTCTCTGCCTCGTGCTTCTGCACCTCATTGCCTGCCAGTTGCTGACGCTGTCTGTCTGACTCCGATTCCGTCTTTTCTGCTGCCTTCAGGCCTGCTGCTGATCATCTGGTTCCAGAGTGTCCTGCATCCAGCTACTCGCATCACCTCATCAGCACCAGCTGGGTCTTCTTCATCTACAGCCACTTGTGCCTCTCACTGTTCCATGCATTCCCTGTGCCTTCTCCAGGGGTCTCTGACGAGAGCTGAAAGAGTTAGTCTCCCTCATCACTTCAGATCATACCAGGTACATGATACTATCCCAGAACTCAAAAATGGCTTGGAAATGAAGGGGTATAAAATGCTTATACTCAATTGCAGTGGCGTCACAAGGGGGATGCAAGGGGATTGGCCTGCACCAGGTGACACCTTTAGATGGGGTGACACCACAATGACTGACAGTCATTGTGGTTTCACTCCCTCTGAATAGTCGGGCACTCGGTCGTGGACCGGATAGGAGAAGCACAAGATAGGAGAGCACCAGACGGCATACCTTTTTTCCTGCTGGATCAACATCCCCTTCTTTTTCTGCCAACATCCATCACCGAGATGGCTGCCGTCAGCTAAGTTCACGTGACCTCATTATGCATGTGCATGATGACGTCACGTGCGTGTGTGATGATGTCCCAGCGGGTGACACTCGGTTGCCACTCCAGGTGACAGCCGGATTGGGGACGTCTCTGCTCAAGTGCTTGAACAGTTCTGTGGCTCACAGTTGGGAGATCTCTCACTGATATCCTTGCACCCCCTACCTGACATCAGCTGTAACAGACCTGTCCAAGCTATGCAGTAGTAACATTTGTGCTGTCGACCATCTGCTGAGTTCTTAATTGGTTAACTGGTATCTTTTTACATGATAAAGCATTTACTTTAATTCTAAAAAGTGACTCTGAATATGGTTGTACAATGCTTAGATACAGCTACCAGTACTCACCCTTGCTTTGCTCTCCTGCTTCTCTGTTCTGCTGCTGAAAGCAATAGATGATATAAGTTGCTTTAGGGCTTGTTCACACCATGCGCGTTTCAGGAGCAGAGCAGTTACAGACCGGATCAAAACTGCGTCCAATGTATTCCAATGGTATTTTGGGCTCTAGTTCACACCGCAGCGTTCAGTTCCAGAGCATGTAAAAAAACTGCAGCAAGGCCTATTTTACCTGCTCTGGAACGCATTCAAATGCATCAAAAACGCATGCAAAGCCATGGAACGCACTGAAAGCCCATTTTAAACTAAAAAATATATATTTATTTATTTTTTACCAAAAACGGCCCGGAACGCTTAAAAAACGCGGCAAAAAACGCGGGGTAGTGTGAGCACAGCATGTGTATTGGTGTGTGTCAATGTCAGGTTGTTCTTACAGGAAATTAGCGGAATGGAGTGTTAGACGTTCTCCCCCGAATAGGACCAGTGTTGCTGGTCCAAGGAGAAAACTGAGGAGAAAACTGAAAGTAAAGTTTGGGCACCTGTATTTTTAATACAGGAATAGTGGTGACATGTTAATAA
This sequence comes from Nanorana parkeri, assembly GCF_000935625.1. Lineage (NCBI taxonomy): Eukaryota > Metazoa > Chordata > Amphibia > Anura > Dicroglossidae > Nanorana > Nanorana parkeri. Next base: position 1,477,539 of record NW_017306332.1, on the reverse strand, counting down.
AATAATAATAAACAAAGTTCCACTTTAATTATTTTGGGCAGATGTGCCCTTTAAAAGTGACCCTGTAGATTGTAAGCGCTCATGGGCAGGGTCCTTCTAATTGTTTTGTATGGTATTGTAATTATACTGTCTCCCCATATGTTGCAAAGCTCTGCACAAACTGTTGGCGTTTTATAAATCCTGAATAATAATAATAATGATAATAATTTATAATAAATAACCTACATTGTTATTTCCAACTCTCACCAGTTACTAACTTCATTTTGCAGTCGGTTTTCATACTAAAATCATCTCTTCTTCAATTTGTGAAACAACCTCTTTTACTGCTGGCTGCCTTCATTTTGCATCTGGTGTCAGTAGCCACAGAGCTCCTCACTCCTGTGATGAGTTATAATATTATCATATAATATAATCATTCTCCACATATGTAGTTTCTTCATATCTGTTCATCGCGAAAGCAGTTGAGCCAGGATGGCAAGCAGCAAACCCACAGTTCCTCTGTGGAAATGTTGGCGGGACAGTGATGTGTTTTCCTCTTCTTGTTCATGCCATCTATACCTACTGCAGTTGTAAGGGCATGCATTTCCGCCTGCAGCCTCTGCCCTGTCAATAGACATTGAGAGGATCTAGAAAAAGAGTGACGATATGGTGGCCAGGGATGGGAGCAGCCAGAGTGAGAAGGATCCAACACACGCAGAAGTATTGGATCCTAGCCATTTTTTTCAATGCCCACCAACCTGTGGAAAAAGTCAATGCTGCGTAACCAGAAGTGGCCAGCAGTAAGCAGGATGATTTCCTTATAGAATGTGTTTAAAGACTATTCTAAAATGTGGTGACAGCACCTCTTTAACTATTTAGCAAAACAAACAAAAAAATGGTTAGGGTGGAGGTCTCCTTTTGAAAGTTTGGTTGCTTAGTTACTGACTTTCCGACTTTCAAAACGAGAAACAACTTGAAAAATTTCCCATGTGCAAACTATTGCTGATAGGAATCAGAGCTCTGCACAAATTAGATTCTCATGATTACATACACGGCAAAGACAAATTCTATATGAATGATGAAAACGAGAAGTGTAATTATTGTTTATTGTCAAAGTGGATTACATTTAGCAGGAGAATTCTAAATGTATATATTCCATCAAAACAACAGAGGAAGAACGGATTTCTTTATATCATATTACCCTTGCTCAGCGTGGGAATACTTCAGATAAAACACTGCATGATCTGTGTTCACACACTGCCTACACTAAATAAATGCAAATATTTTCTAAACCATTAAACATTATACCCTACTAAAAAGGTGTTTCATAATTCCTAACTTGCATGATATGGCCTATAATAATGCTTAATGCTCTTTAAAATGGTTAGCAGTGCAGTTAAAGTATAGTTAAATTGCAACTTGTTTCCAGATGAAAGGAAAAATTTAATAAGATCCTTGGAATTGGGTTTGTTTGCTCAGAAAAAGACTATTCCCCGAAGGGCACTAATTCTTGGGGTCACTAAAATGGTCCACAGCTAGATACAGTACTTACCACCACAGTATGTTGTACATGTTTGAAATGCTGCAGAGCAATCTGCAAAGGGAACATGTTCGGATAACTTTTCTATAGCTCTAGTTTTAAAGTGTAGCTAAATCCAAAAACATATTTCTCTATTTTTTCTAAGTCCTTAGGGATGTGTTGACTGCATTTTTTCAGGTTCTTTATCCTTTATTTTTACCTTATGATCTTACCACACTTTCTTTCCTAGTGTGACCACGCTTACTTGATGTACTGTATCTATGAAGGGCTGGTGTTGTCACACTGGGCTGCTGTCTGGCACTGGACTATAAACACCTCATCCTTACATAATGGGAGAGGGGATTGTAGCTGGCAGAAGATAGCTGGCAAAGCGGATAACTTAGTATGAGACTTCCGTTCAGTACATAGGAAGTTGCAAGGATACAAGATGTCTGGAAGTACAAACTTCTTTTTTGCTGTACTAGCAGACAATATACTAACAGAAATCTAATGCAGCCACCACATCTAAGGGATGGTAAGCTGCAATATATTACATTTTTGTTCTTGTATTTTAATATACTTTAAGCTAAATACTTAACATACAATCTAAACTCAAACTATAAAATCTTATATAAACTTTAACATATCAATGTCATTTCCAAAGTTTTCAATCTTAATAAATGTTCAACTTTTATTTAAAGAATACCTGGTTATCCTTCCATAAGGGTTCTTGTTCAGGCACTTCCCGTTATGGAGTGACAGTTGTGTCCTGCATGTCACCCAGACACACACCCCTGGTGGAGACTACAGCCAGACATACCAACACAGGTTATGCAGGCATCGACCAGCGTTGTCACTATAAGGAAGTATGACTAGAGAAATGATGCACACCAGACATTGCATGTAGACAGAAAGTGTCTTTAAAAGGCTCTAAGAAACCAACAGCACTAAGATGCAAAAAATGTCAAAAAAACGGTGAGGCATGCATCTAAGCGTGATTGGTTGATAGGACACTGGCAACCATTTGACAAAGATCGATTTTTCATTCAACTTTTGAAGGAGCACAGCCAAAAATTGCCATATAGTGATTCCATATAGTGACGTGACTAATAAGAACTACTTGACAGTCAGGCAAAGTAGAGAATACTGCACATTGGTGACAGGTATGAAGTGCAGGTGCCAGCATTAAAATTACAGAGTCTCTTCAAATCTAATACTGTCAAAACGGATATGGCTTTTGCTCTTTCAAAGCTGTGCAAGTTCTAGAGAAGCAGTGAATGGCAATCATATGCTGGCCTCAAGCTCCCCTCCCTCTACCAACATAAACACACTCAGAGCTAGGGAGGTAAGCTCATTTAGTATGAGTTATTATAGGAATCACGAATCCTGCAATCATTGGCACCTTTATCTGTTGCTTTTGAGAAGTTCAGTCTAAAATGAATATAAAAAGAATTCTTTCAAGCAGCCCATTCAAATCTAAATTTATTTTTTATTTTGATGTAACTGCGTGCTTCCCTTTTTTCAAGTTCTTGATAAAATATGCATTGTATATATGAACTTGCCCATAATTGCATTGCATAGTTGACTATGTACATCGATGAACATTGCACAAGTAGATGTACACCCAGGGTCCTGCAAAATGCTAACTATGGACACCCATCTCCAATACAATACACCCTTCTGAATTGGTGCATTGGGTCCCCTTAGGTTCTCCACTGCTGTCAGCATCACTAACAGTGGTTTAATATGCTGGATTGGGGATAATAAATGTTAGTGTTTAGTTCCGGGGTTATGTTAGTGTTAGGATTAGTTTTTAGGGGTTAGGGTTGGGGGAGGGGGGTTAAATGTTAAAGCAGAACATGCACTTCCAAGCCACCCTCCTTCTATAAATGCTGCATAAAATGCAAAACAAATCACCTCCTCCCGTTTCAGGAGTGAATGGGGTATCATCACCATCCTGCTCACAAGATCCTGATGAATGTTGAGTTTTCAAAATCCAGGACCACCCTCTTATGGGAATTGGTCTAACAAACAAGTAGAATGACATCACCATTGCCTAAGTGCCATGGGCAGAAGTTAGGCATTTAGTCCTCAGTAGGGTTAGGTGTAAAGGGAGGCATTAATGTAGGAGATTCTTTATTAGGTAGTTAAACATATGGGAGCTACAGTATTCACATTAGATCTCAGTAACCCCGTGCTGAAATCTGCCAGACTAATGGCACCAAGAACACATTTATCGAAGAGTATCTTGACACTTACCCTAAGCTCTATCCCATATGTATGCCCATCTAAGTAGTTCTCCCTCTCACCTATCAACTTGCAGATCAAGCATTACAACTGCAAGCCTGAAAACATAGTGAACAGTAGTGTATATATGTACATATAATGTTTGGGGGGAGATTTGGCAAGGATATGAAACACGACTATTTTACTTTTTTAAAGCCTCTAAGTTCATTTTTCATAATGCTTTTTTCATAAAGTTTCATTATTTTCATAATGGACTGGAAATATAATCAAAGCAATGAATACAAATATACCAATAATAGGTGCTCAGTTTGTCTCCAAAGCAAACAATATATTTGCAATTATAGTTTTATTTAGCAATTTCTTTAAACATAGAAATCTGTTGACAGATTCCTGACATAAGTACTTTCCTGTGTTAGTACATAATAGCATAAACTAGAGCTGATTGTAATTAAAAACATGACAATGTTTTTTATTGGGTAGTAATCAAAAAAGTATAAACCACTGTTCTTTTTTTACTATATATACACTGTATATATATATAGTGCTTCACTTGCATTGATGCAACCTATAGTTTGAATAGGCCCTGAAAGTCAATTATTTTACTCCATAAACCCTTATACCCCTCTTCTTTCTATCAATATAATGAATTTAGAGGGAGAGGTGTAAACTAGGTGCCCACAGGGAGGCAACCCATGATTTAGTAAATTCTTTCACTGTACCATGTTTTATATGATGACACCCAGGCCTACATACTGGCAGTAAGTATAGGCACTAGAGTCCCAGTATCCACAACGAGGCCTGGCATGTGCTGGGCTGGGTCTGCCACCTGTTAAGCACTAGCAGCAGAGCGGTAACAATGTGCTGGAGCACTCTCTGTGTTCAAGCATCTGGCACTGAAACAAAATACTGTACTGCTAGGGAGAGTGATCTCCACTTACAGTACTTACTTGTACTGTAAGTGGAGATCACTTATTTTACTCACTCCTGGCCTCAGGGACAGAGAGAGCAGTGAAGAATTTCACTGCCACTAACCACCAGTGTGGGGGATCAATAGGATGGGTATAAATAGCACTGCATCCGAGCACACACGCAGGAGAGGGGTTAACAGCACTGCCAAATCGTTGATGCTTGGGATTATTGTTGAGGTCACTGACACCAATGTGAGGTTTAATTTTGTAGCCACTGAAACCAATGCTGGGGGATTTTTTGCACCCACTGACACCAACTCTGGAGGATATTATTGAGTTCAATGCTGGGGGTTGGGGTTATTATTGCTGCCACACACATCAATATTTGGCGTTATTATTGTGTTAACTAATACCAATTCAGGAGGTTATTATTTTTGCCTCTGACTCCAGTGCTGGGGGTTATTAGTGAATATTCTGACACTAATCCTGGGGATTTTATTGCAGCCACTGACACCAATGCCGGGGTTACTAGTAATGCCATTGACACCAATAAAGGCCTTATTTTACTCCAACTTTCTCTACATTGTGCACTGTGGTAAATACAGCTGGACAGATTTTTTGAGGTGCCTCTAGATTTGCATTGGCTGTCTAACTTGAAGCAATACACCTCAACACATGAAAACATGCTGCTATTGTGCAGCCCTCTCAAGGTGTTGGATAACCACCACTTTACAGTGAGGTGGGATTGGGCTTTGTTTTACCACAAGTTTACTTTAAATTAATATATGTTGGACACATAAAACAACATTATACAATGCACTATTTTTAGCAGTAGATATCAGCACCTTCTTGGCAATTTTGAAGATTTGAAACCCAGAGCAAAAGTCCTTCGCTAATCCAGAAAGCCATATGACTTTACATCAATCCAGAATACACAATATTCTGGCAGTAGCCTCCAATAAAGTAGATCCTGGGCAATGCAGAGATAGCAGTTCATGTAATTTAAATAGGCTTTGTAATATTAAAAATTATGCTGCCATTATATGTAGGGCATACATCTTCTGCCTTTATAACATTGTTTTTCCAAGTTTGTGTGAAAAGATCAAATAACCTTCTGAAAATGCACCATGTGGCACACTCCACATCAACTGTACGCAAGAAATATTCTCTTATTTTATTTTAAGAAATCAACAGTGCATTTGTAGATTGCAACACATAAAACGAATACATACGCGACTGCCAAATGTTAAGATCTTTGACCCCCCGAGATTTCTGCCAAATCTATCGTGAATTGAGGAAAATGGGTTTGACACTGATGCCAGAAAAAAAGTTGGCAAGAACCCTGCAATGAGAGTTAAGTAAGTCCTTGATCAGAGAGAGGTGTTGGCATTTAGATATTATGGAACAACTGGAATCAACGTCTTACTGTAAAGAACTTATTCAAAAATAGCGACTGCTGTCCCACAGTTCTGTGAGAAAACATATTGCTCGTTAGATTTAAAAGTCTTCTCCTTGTCCTAAGATTCAGTCTTTAGATGATTATGACTCCTCTAATCTTGAGCCCTGAACATGTGTGTGATATTTTCCACCACATTGCTAGACTACTGTATGTAAAATCATGTGCTCTCCAGCCTGCTTATAAAGGTTGACATATAAAAGTCTGGCCTAGCTGCTTACCTTTTTTTAGATTAATATTTATGAAATTGAAAATGGAACTTAAACTAGCCTCTGGGGAAGATTAGTATTTCTAAATGAACTACATCACCAAATATATCTTGGAAAGTTGAACTGAGTATTTGCACTTGGCTTGTGTGGCTGCTTTCCTGATAATCATTTAACAATGGATTGGCAAGCAATTGTTTTGTGACTGATACTCATAAAGTTCTATGACATGAAGGGATTTCATCACGGGATAAAAAAATGTGTTTTTGTAAAGCTCAAGATAGGAAGATTCACTGTGAATTCTCAATGTGAAAAAGGGTAAAGCGCCTGCAGACATCTAGGGCAGTACAGAACTCCAGACTCACTGACCACTTTCTGGCTTCATAGTGCAGAGGGCCTTCAAACTGATTGCAGTAACACTGTGCATTGTAAAACCTGGCCAGTTGACATAGCAATCAGTAGACATAGCACAGAATTCCCTAGGCGAGACACCAAACTCACCGCGAGCCAAGCCCATCCTGGTTTCTCAGGCACTTCCAGCAGATGAAGTTCCTCCCTGGTTCTCCATCCCAAGAACAGATTCAGACCCTGACTGGATGTATACCTGACCACCAGCAGGCTGCAGGCCTAGTCAGATGACACACACTTGAAACACCCTCCCCCCCAGGCAGGAGACCCAGGGGGAAAGTGACTCTCACATGGTCATCCCTGAATATTTATGTCCTAACCCAGTATGCACTACTGGCGATGAACCTCCTAGTGATTTGCTAGGGAGACAGACCTATTCATAGCTATTATTGGATGCTCTGCTCTGTGACAAGGTCACACCCAGCAGCAGGCAGATGCAAACAATAACAGAGAGCTTAGGGGAAACCAAATGAGCAGAATGAAATATATGTATATACAACTATTTAAGGAGTCTTGCCACTTGGGGCAAAGTGACTACACTGGAAAAAAATGTGAGGTTGGACATGTCTGCATGTTATTTAGGGCAGCTGATTATCATCAGAAAATAGTGCATGTGGCTGTATAACTTGCAAGCACAATGGGTTGCCTTAGAGAGGAGGAGCCATATTGTGTCTGCATAACCCTTGAAGGTAGATTCTGAAGACAACCATGTCTGATGGCTGTCCAACTCCAGTACTCTTGTAATGCTAAAGTTATGCAGCTGGATTTCCTCCCAAAATTATTACAGACATTTCCGAAACAGTTTGAGGATAGGCATACTCAGGTCATGTGCAAGTCAGTTTATCTACAGTCTCAAGCTACGTATGGCTAGCAGCTTGAGAGCTGAATGCAGGGCAGGGCAGAGGTAGCCAGAAGAGGCAACCACCTTGGTGCCTCAGCAGGATGGGGGCCCAAAAAGAGCAGGATTGATGACAGTATTAAAGAAGAACATGTACTAGGTGCTGCTCCAGGTCAGTCCACTTAGATCCGCTGACGGGGTGCACACACCAGCTGGCAACCATCCACGAAATATACTATAGCTAAAGAAATGCATCACTCCTGTATCAGTGTGTAATCAGTGTGTAATCTTTAATTCATCAATCGTCATACAACATATATCTCAGACATCTCTCACACGTTTCATCCACACTTGCACTTTATCATAGAGCATGCTCTATGATTAAGCGTAAGTGTGCGTGTGCGTGAAATGCGTTAGAGATTTTGTCTGAGACATATGCTGTATGCTGATTGATGAATTAAAGATTACACACCATGTTTCAATAGATACAAGAGTGCCATGTTTCCTTATAGTTACAGAGTACTAAAGAAGAACACCAGTAGGTATTGTTTGTAAATGTAATGTGGCTACAATAAAAATCTGCATGTTTGGTGAAAGAAACTTATGGTGCCTACAGACATTAAATGGCCATCAATGCATGTATGATTCAGCTGCCACAAAATCATTCCCACAAATGGGGAAGATGTCCAGTTTCACTGTTAACTCTAAAATAAACTAGGCGATGAAAACACTTTAAAGTGTTCAGTAAACACTGTCACCATCTGTGCATTTAAACAACACAGCTGCAGCAAACTGATTGTTTATTTTCAATACAGGAATTTCCATATTTAAATAAGAAATACACAGTATACAACCTTACATTATATAAGTTTTATAGGGAGTTTATGGAGTTGTTGTTACGTTTTTAGTTCTGAGAACTATAGCTAGTCTTTAAAGCACTCCTAGACTTGGGCAATAATGTCCTTTGAACAGTGTAGGGCAAGTCAGTTGTGAATGATATAGCAATTACAGCAGGCATTCAGCAGCTGCTCTTTTGCTTGGGCCCACTTTCATTCTGTAGCACTGTGTGGCTGCAAAGTGGCCATAATATTACAAGAGCAAGCTATCATTAGCCAGTTCCTTTTGTTACTAGATCCACTCTGTGATGACACCATCAATTAAATCCACTAATCGGAGACAGGAGTGGGTGGGACGTGATACAGATGATGTCAGAGCCCTAAAGGTGGAACTGTGAGGCTAATAAAATGGAGGATACCTAGGCACTTTCACATATGCGAAGTGTTCTGCTGCTTCTAATCAAGAATTATATGATAAAAAAATGTTTTTTATTGCTTTGAAGCATTAAGCTGTGCTAATTAATCCCTGTTAGGCAATCATAGTTTAGATTTTAAGAATAGGTTTAACTATTCCTTATATAATAAATGAGCATAAAAGAATATTTAACAATTTTACTGTTGCACTAAAAACAAGCATTAATTGTCAGTGGTTCATGAATTATCCCTTGACTTGTTTTCATAATATTTCATGTGGTATCATTCACTCTAGTTTTATCCCGATGCTGCAAAAAAAAAAAAAAAAACTGATACTCTACTATTCTTATACGTGGAGGATTTTGGAATGTATCCCTAGGACTTTCACTTTTAATTATATGGTTTTTACAGTTGTTTTAGCGGTATGTGTTTCTTAAATTAGACGCTTTTATTTGTTTTTACAACATGACAATTTAGAAGGAAAATGACTATGTAGAAGATGTGTGACTGATCCTCAGACTACAGTTTTACTGTTGTACAAATAGAAATGCTCATTCCAAGGAAAGTACTGCATGTTTTCAGGATTAAAAAGAAAAAAAAAATTTCCTCTCAGACATCTCATAGAATTGTGGAGCACAACAATAAAATTGTCTACTCAAGAAATATCAATATAGTCAATAATGAGTTAACTACATGCCCTAAACCAATATGTCAAATAAACCAGTCAGCATTCCTTTGGCAGTAAAAATTATATTTCTTTGATGTTTTCTTTTGAATTTAAAAAGATAGACGTGTAACAACAGTGTTCTATCAACAGAGAAAGAAAAGAAGAAAATTGTTGGATGGTGTTGGTACCATTGAAACGCTCCCCTCCCCTTCTATCTTCCTTTCCCCTTTCCCCCCTTGCTCTTGTCATTTCCCCTCCTTTCCTTTCTCCCCTCTTTCCTTTTCCATTCCTCTTCTGCTTTCTCTATTCCTTTTCTCTCTCCTACATAACTTCTTCTTTCCTCTCCCTTTCTCTCTCTTCTCTTCTGCCTTCTAATCTCCTCTTATCCCCACTGTGCTTTCCTCTTCTTTCCAACCTTCTCTTCTTCCCTCTCCTTCGCTTCCCACTTTGGCATCCCCTCCTCTCTTCTCCTCCTGTCTCTTTTCCTTTCTTCTCCGTTCTTTGAATAATTACACCCAGTGAATTGTTTATGTGGGTCCTTGCACTGCATAGTTGTTGGTAGAGGTGATTTACAAAGATTTGTCCAACCAGACTTTAATATATGTGTCTAGTTTAAAATCATTGAATGCAATGTAATTTAGGCTTTTCCACACTGACATTTCAGTTTTATTTATGACATCAGTTTGTAAAACGTTGTATAGGGATGTAGAATACAGTATTTGAATTGGATATTATGGAAAAATGTACACTCAAAGCAACCTGGCCTAATCTCCAGCTGACCCCACACTGATCTCAAACTGACCTCAACTGCTCATGTTCATTACCTCTAGATAATCCTGTTAAAAACAGTGTGTGCATGTTTTATATATTTTTTAAGTATAGCCCACTGCTAACCCTTAACATCCAAATGCATGCAAACAATATTATAAACAATACAATGTATGCAAATTGGTTCTGCTATAAACATCGATGACCTTGTATCTCACTAATCTGTCCTCCATATACTCTGTGCAATTTCAAGAAATAGCAGTTGTTATAAATCAAAATGTACAAGAGATGTTTAGTTATTTTGGCATTAAATACAAACAACAGACATTTCAATGTCAAAGCTCCATATTAAATTCATCAGCTCGTACTTCTGAAATAAGATAAGCTGATAAAACTGTCATCATTGGCTGACTGTTAGTGAAAGTGGAGCTCACTATGTTAGCTCTGATGTTCTACATAACAAGAGAGTGTGCAGTTATAAGTTATCTGGGCGTATATATCTACAGAGACAGTGGAAGGAATATTCCAAATATAAAATGAAACAGTAACAGTTTTGATAACTTTTTTAGGCCTCCACTATAGTGATTTTTTTTGTCATTGGGACCTTTTGTTGACCAAAACTTTATTTGTTAGTGAATAGGGTTATGCTGTGTTCACTTTGAATACCGAATCACATCAAAGGGAAATTTAAAAACGTTTTTGTTTTTTTTGGTACATGATTGGGTACTCAAATCAAACAACACATGTTTGCCTTATTTACTGACATTCACTTTGCAAAGTGAACTTTCAATTTGCTTAATATAGAGACTCTATTTGTTTAGTAAATCAACCCCGATGATTTTATTGGTTTATTTGTCAGTTAGTGGTTAATCGCATGGGCCTAAGCAATTAAAAATCAAGTTAAGGAGCTGGGGACTGGCATATAGAACCTTACATTGGCTGGAAATCAGCTTACCTGCCAGGATTTTTTTTCTATTTCCTGTCTTTGAGAAACAGCATAAGGTAAGAAATCTCTTCAAAGCTAGGGGATCTCCTCTCTCATTTGTCACCAGAACAGGTTTCCCAATTGAAAGACTTCCCTTTACATTCTTTTCCTGTGACAACTCAAAAATTTTGGATTTTCCCATACTTTTCTCATACCCTCCAACCATTCTGATTTCACGGCACCAAATCCAAGGACCTGAATGTTAAGGGGACTGCTCTGAGGTCTGAATGTTAAGAAGGGACCGATCTGGTGTCTAAATCTCAAGAGGGAGCAGATCTGAGGTCTAAATGTTAAAGGGGCTGATTTGTGGTCTGAATGTTAAGGGAGGCTGCTCTAGGGCTTAAATGTTAAGAGGGGTTTGATTTTTGCTCTACCCTTGACACTGGGGTATTTTGTCCTCCAACTAACCACTGATGACAATGCCATTGCCCCTATCACTAATGTCAGGGCATTTTTACTCCCGTTGACCAATGACACCAGGCATTTCTATCACACTGACACCGGGCATTTTTCTCCCACTGACGCTGAGCAATTTTTTTCCCACTAACAGCAAGGCATTCCATTTTTCTCCCACTGACCCATAATACAGTAAAAAAAATTTCTCCTACTGACCACCAATAGTGGGGCATTTATCCTTTGTCCATTGACCAACAACGCTGTGGCATTTTTTTTTTTCATTCCGCTAACCAGCAATGTAAGGAGCACTATATTACAAGATCTTGCCTACTGATTTATATTTGTCGATCATAACCAGGTTGGTTTGCTGGAATGATTACAGTGCCTTGAACAAGAACACTTGCAAGCACCTATAAATAACTGTTGTATTGAAAAGCATAGTCATGTAGCAATTTAAAAGCACATGGAGGAGCCTCCAAATATGTTTTCATGTAGAGAGATGATTCTAACCTTATTGTGTAGAAAGTCATCCGATGTGATCTATTTGTCACTTGCTTTACAAATTGTCTTCTAAAGAATGTTCTACTCCCTAGAAGGTCCACAGAGAACACTGTTACCTGAACAATAAACTCATAATGCTTCGTAATAAGAACACAACACATTTTTATAGTAAACAATATTAGTTGCTCTCTTTTGCATAAAAATGTAAGTACATTTACATAGAGTTCTTTAAAATAGTCCTTGTCAGGCTTGTGCCTTCACCTTCTTATGGATCAGTCTGTGATCCATGTAGGTTACAAGTTCAGATTCATTCAAAGGAATAAACAGGGATCATTGCGCAAAGCAAACATCTCCTGGTTACTACCACCAACATGACTACTTATACTTTGCATCTCTGTTTAAATAATAACAAACCAAAATAATTTACATGGTATTTAAACATAACATAAAAGCAATGTAAACTCATTTGACAATTAAATACATTTATAAATATAAATTAAGATTAACAGGGGGTACAACTGAGGAGGGAGGAGGCACAGTTGGATTTGAATATAAAAAAAGTCTGTACCTCTGTAAGAGAGACGGTTTGGAACGCATATGCATTCACATTAATCTGCTCAATAGAACAGTCTAGTCCATGAACCCAACAGTTGTTTCTCCTTGTACATCATACTTGTCTGGCTATTTTCTAACTAGGGTGGTGCAAACATTCCACAAGGTTTCTTAGACCATTTTTTCATTAACAAGATTTTATGAGATACTGTATATAGAAGATGTGGTTTATATGTTCTACGCAGCAGAGCAAATTTATGAGTGTAATTTAAAATGAGATGTATCCCGTTGTACAGAGGGAGTTTTCTGCAGTAGCCAGAGTGAGTTATGATGTGTCATGGTACAATGGCAAATGCAGCTGTCTGAGCAATATTAACAAAGAAGAAAACATCAAATAACAATTTAAATCAAAATAACATATTATGGTTCAGAAATATTTTCTTTAACATTAATCACAAAACAGACCAAATCATGGGGGATTTTTTTCCCATCGAATAATTAACAGGAAATAATTTGTTTTTATCTATTTTATAACTTATAGCTTGGAATTTTGCAACTATTGTAGCTGATTAACCTGTTCATTTCTGTACGATACCTTTCATAATTCTCTAAAGACTTTGCCTGTTTTTTTAAAGCAGGAAACCTATTTTGTATGTCTTATGATATATTCACAAATAGGAGTTCATCAAGTCTTTACATACTTAATCCAAAGCCACCCTTCTAAATACATTTGTTGTGGAAAATAACCAATAACAGACATTTTGTGGACCAACACGGTTTTTTAAATTTTAACATTTTACAGTCTTCTTCCAGTGCCTTTATTGTTGAGCTATGCAGTATCTTGGAATGGAGATTTAGGCCCCTTCCACACGGATCCATGCACAGATCCCCTGGTGATCAGAACGGATGTCACTGTTGTGACATCAGTATGTATCCAGTTTTTTTCTTGCGATGGAGGAAAAAACTAAAATGATGGACCCATGTTGGTCTATGGGGAATCGGATGTAATATATCAGATTACCTCTGATCCACCACAATCAGGTCCGTTAAAAAGGAATTCTAATTTGTTTGTTTTTCTGGACCTAGCCAGAGCCAGGGGTAACGTCCATTTAGTTCCGATTGCCCATAGACTAACAACAGATTCTGATTAGATCCACTTGAAAAACCTGCTCGGAATGCCATGTAAGGGGGGCCTTAATCTTGACTCTAGCATGGATATGATATGGCAGCCTCAACACTTTAGCTCAGTTACTGTTTTAACAGGCTATAGGAAGTGAATCCAACATTATTCCTACATTGATTCTGCAAAAAGATTGTATGGTACAGAACTACCATACAATGTACTCACTCATGCATTCTCGATATTAAAGGGAAACTCCCATGCATTTGGGTCAAGTTTATTTTACAGTTTGGTTTTGTTTTATAAGTCAATCAATTCATTTTGTATACTTTTTTTATATTTACATAAAAAGTTTGTTCAAAAATAAATATTTAATACCGGGTACATTCCTGACACTGGATTCACAGGACGTTATTTGTTTTCAAAACAAAGAGCACAGCAGAAGCTGCTTGATTTCAGACTATATAACCCTGAGTGTACCTTAGTACGTTCAGAACAAGCAGGGATGGAGTGAGATTTGGAAGAATGCTTTGACTCATTCAGTGTAAATTTCAGATATTGAGCACTACTAACAAAATCATTTCTTCTACAAAGCAGGTGAAACCAACAGGATCCAAGATTTCCACCTAATGGCTGGAAATGAAAATACAAAATAATAATTTAACATACTTCACATTTACATGTCAAAAATAAGAAAACTTTTTCAAAATTGTATCTTTTTTGCATGTAATTTTTTTAATTCTGTTTAGGTGCAACATAGACACTAAAATACATGCCATGAATACACATTCACAAACCAAAATGCTTAATAAGTTACAATGCCAAAATTGTATCTTTTACCCAGCCATAATCAATAATGAAGAAATCTTTTTAATACATATTGGCTGATGACAAAAGTAGCTAGGCTGAATAGCCTGTTATGGCTGTGCTGTGTCCTATTACACGGACATTTTTACATGCAAAACTGTTGGACTTTGATTTTTCCATATTAACTGGTGTACTGAACTTGGCTCTCCCTTTGGGTTCATGCCCCCTGAACTGCCTTTTCTATGGCAAATGAAACTCACCCTGAAACAGGGTGCACGACCATTACAGGACATTGTATTAAAATTATATATTGTGCATCTACTGCTCAATTTTTACCTTCAAAGAGAGTTGCAAATGTAAGAAAGGGTATTCGAGCATGTACATCCATTATGTAAGTATTACATGTAAGTATACATTTACTGACATATTTTTTAAACCAGACTTTCTGTGCCCCCCTCCCCCTCCCACCCCCCTTTAAATTCTAAGGCAGTAATAAGCATGGCACTCAGGTAATTACATCATAGTCCACAGAATGTAATCCAATGTACCCAAACACAGACATCATATCTTTGTTTGATAGCTGCAGTCTAATTAAATAGTGGGAAAGTATGTTTGAGACACTGTAGCACTGATGGAATGGAAACAGACAACCTTTCTGGCAGTTAAGGAGAAAACCTGAACATTTTTCAGATTATAAAAAGTCCAATGACCCTTCATAGTGCTTACTCCTTTCAGAAGATAATTAGAGGTTATTTTATTGCATGTATGCTATTGCTTTTGTACAACGAATACTTTTTTTGACATGATATTGATTGAATAGGTTCACTCTCTTTCACAGTTCCTTATTTTTGTAATAGATGTATTTTACTAGATACATTATTAAACAGCGCTCTATTTACTATAAGATACTTATGGATCAATGCCTAAGACAGCAGGGTTAGTGGGGTCAGCAACAACACTCAACATTTATATGCTGTGATAGCTTTGTTTCCCTCTTCTGTCCACCTGTGGACATTTGTGGGCAAATTCAGAAAAATAATTATAGGTATGAGGGTTGCAAGAGATGTTGAAAGGAGTCAGAAGGCTATTCATAGTTCAGGAAACATGACTCCATCTCACCCTTCTCTTATGTTGTGGTCTGTACTGTGCAAGAAATAAAGTCCATGCAACCTCCAACGCAGTAGACTCAATTCATAAAGATAACACAACACTAGGATAAGGATACAAAAGAGTGGCAGTTATTTTCACTTAAATCCAAAAGGATTGGAAAATTATAGTTACATGGTTACATAGTTACATAGTTGGTCAGGTTGAAAAAAGACACATGTCCATCGAGTTCTACCTATAGAGATATGGAAAAAAAAGAAGAAAAGCCTAAACAGAACGCTATGCCCCCAATTACCCACTGTTGATCCAGAGGAAGGCAAAAAAAACCTATAAAGCATGGTTCAATTTGCTCCAACAGGGGATAAATATTCCTTCCTGATCCCATAAAGCAATTGGATATTCCCTGGATCAACAATCTCTGATGCTTAATATACCTATAATAACTTAATATCCAGTAATATTCTGTGTATTTAGGAATACATCTATTTTTTAAAATAAAGAAATTTCAATGTCAAAATAAAGATAATTAATCTTGTGTAAAAGCTGAACTCCAGGCTAAAAACACAGCATATCCTAAGCTCTATCTCAGTTCATGTAGTATGCCTAAGGCAGATTTATGTTTAAATTCAGCCCTGATTTTAAATAACAGTACAAGCCAAGATGGATTTTTGTGGTCCATTACAAATGTCCTGTAACTACCCACAAATAAGGTAATGCTATTAAACAGAAGTTTTATTATTATCCATGCAGGTGGTTCAATATTTTGTGGGCTACTATCAAATAAATTAATCACTTTGTTGACAGGAATGTCCGGGAAACATTAATATTTGCCTAATTCTGGGTTCACTCATGACAAGGGCCTTATGGCCTTATTCCCATATTCAGTCCCCAAGAGAATGTGGGGACTTGCAGGGGGGGAAGGATTTATCAGAATCCCTCGTCGTGAAAGACAGAATCCCTGCCTGTTAAAAGTCAACAAACTGGTTGTGGATCCTGAGTGATGTCAGTGACCAAGTATGGCTGGGCCGCAATGTATGATTGATTGCTAGGATGCTGACGGCCACTTGTGTCCTAGCAACTAATGACGCTGTGTGACCCACCCATAGTTGGGCTCTAACATCACCCCACATGCCCATCAGCTTGTTTAAAATTTGTAACAAGCCAACAGCCAGCAGGATAGTGGTTGCTAGGATGCTGGGATCCTAGCAATCAAGGATGCTGTGTGACCGCTTGCCTCCTAGCAACCAGTGATGCTTGCAGCCTGCACAGCATAAAGTTGCCATTTAGTGGTGGTAGTAATACTGCCACTAGATGAATTACTTGCTTCTGCAGTAGCAGCCAGAGGTTTGTGTGGGTGAGCAAGGTGTGAACAGGCCAATTTGTTTGCCCGTTCGCAAACCAAGAACACCCAGAGTTTGTGGCAAAGCCTACATCACTGAACGTCAAGCCCATCCCTATTGATCAGTATAGAACTATGATGAGACAAAAACCCCTTCTACACCCCTTTTCTTTTAATGGCAGCTGCCTACTCTGCTATTGCAGTAACCACAGCTGACAGCGAGCACTCTGCCCTTTAGCAGTCAGATTGAATAAACAATTGGAAAATAACATGAATTCTCCAACTCCATGAGCTTAAAAGATCTCAACATGCTGTCTGATGAGCTACTCAAACAAACCACAAAATCAGCATTTGGTAGAGACACATGTCTCATATGTTTTTAGGATGCATGTAGCTGTAGACAGACACAAAGGCTCTTTTGAGTAAAAGGCAATGGCTTCTGGCTTTTATCTTTTTATAATAATAATGCAGAAGTACCTGTTTGCATTGCAGAAATGAACAATATACCAAGTATGCTTCTAATGCGAAATACAATGCGGACATTAAAGTCCAATCCACATAAAACCTTTCAAAAGCAAGTGGTGTCAAAATGTAACAAAGAGCTTTACTGTGATAAACTTCAGCAGTGGAGACCGTTTTTTTTTTTTTTTTCTTGGCTTCTTCACTGTCACCACCTAAATGTCAGTATCATGCTTTATAGCATACTGACTATAGCTGAAACTCGTAAACCTGCATCCATAGAAATAATATGTATACACAACATCAAAGCCAACAGATGGTTAGGAGAGCACTTGGTATCAAATTAAAATAGTGTTGTTTTTTTTACTTGATTTCAATGAAAAAACTAATTTGGTAAGTTTAAATTTATTAAGTATAAATTTAAACCCTTTGTGCATACACGTTATTATATAGTGCACATGTGATGCTTTGTTAGCTTATGTGGAAAAAATAATTTTTGGAAGCCTGACCAAGAAATCTCAGCGTGAACATTGCAAAATAAATCCAGCCAAGATTAAAAATATAAAAATGAAGGCAAATGTGTGTTTGTACTACTGGTCTAAACTCTATGCTAAGTAGGTCTATGTCTTCCAAACAGTGCAACTAGAAAGATGAATGCAGAGTATGACTGTATGACTGGGTAGCTATATAAAGCCTATCTCTAGCCATTCTATTATTTTTGGATACAGTGTGTAAAAGTTCAGCTCTCTGCCAGGTTTTTATTTGTGTCTGTGACTCCAATGGATATATTTCCCTCGCTTCCTGTCCCCATGACACTAGGACAAGAAAGCGAATAGGGGTCGCATTACTTTGATGAAGACGTGCTGCACGGCTCTGAAATGTTGCACATTGTTGTGACTTGCATCATGTTACAATATAAACTGGTTTCATGAACTAGAAGGTGTGCTGGTGATATACTCTTCTTTTATCCCCAACATAGACACAAAGGCCAAGAAAAAGCTGAATGAGGCACTAACCTTCCAATGCCCCCAATATCAAAAGCATTATTGGTGTAAAGCCTAATGGCAGTCACAAAGTCCAGAGTTAGACAGTCAAGCAGTGATGGTCCAGCATTCCTGTATAAGCATGGGTACAAAGTAAGTTTGGTATAACATGGATTACCTCTTCAGTTACCTGCAACATATATAATTTTCTAAGCTTGTACCTAATCAGAGGGGGATTTGTGAAAACCTTTGGGCTCTGCCCTCTTACACCAAGCTGCAGGTACTATGTAAATTGCATGAAAGTAATGCTCCCATTAGTTTTATAAGAACTTTTGGTGATAAAATATAGTTGATATCCACATTTTGTTTAATTTAAAACATAACAATGATGTTAAATTATTAAGTCTGACCTCTGGGCATTGAGATTTTTTTATATATGTAGAAGTTGTCATTATCCATTTTCCTAGTAGTGTCCCTTGCAGCTTATAGGTATGCCTGTTGTACTTCAAACCCTGGCCAACACTAGTGCCACAGCTATGACTAACACCAGCTCCGGTGTTGTGTCTCCACCCCATGTATGCTTACCAATTACCAAAGCACAGCCTGGATGATACAGCATGTATGTTATTGAGGTAAATACACAATGAAGCATCCACACATATGAAAAACTTTGTGCCTGGAGTTCAGCTCTAAATTCTAATTAATTAATTAATTGCCAAGTTTACCTAGAACAAGTAAAGTACAAAGTGGATAATTTTATCCTTAGTCTACAAATACATTGACGGTTTTAGTGGAACACATGCTGACATTTCCAATTTCACTTCATATTGCTTAAAATCAATATTATCAAGTCTAGTAATTGTACCTGTGATTTGCGGATAAGTTTAACATTTCTTACATTTGTGCCCTGCTACAGTTAACCGGTTAAGCAAACAGATGATATCTTTGCTTATATATATATACCTGCATATATGTGTCCTTTACAAACCAGCATTTATAATAGCTGTCATGTGTCTAATTTCTATATCAGAATGGTGCAAAGGCAGCTGTATTGATTTTGCTTGTGACAAACAAAATCCATGATTGTCAATATAAAAATCTAAGACTACGTGCCTTAGCCAACTTATCCACATTCTTGATCCATGAAAGTAATATCAAGGCTGCATACAATGCTACTAGTCAAAGAATAAGAGAAAAAGAATATCATTCAATTTCCATCTTTTTGGATAGAATCCAGAATGACATTTTCTTCTTTGTTAGTTTTGGCTGGATTGGACGAGACAGACAACATCACTACTCTGTTACTGATGGGCTTTCTAGTTTGTTTTTATTAGAAATGTTGAAACATGGGCGCATTGTCAGTGTGATTTTATAATGGAAACCTGGGTGGGGTCAATAAGCTTGTACAGTGAAGAAATTTAATAACAAGATAGATAAAGCAGAGACTTAGTGTAACATGGTGAAAAAAAAGTATTTTGAGGCCATACATCTTAACATAAACTCTCTAGTGTGTTCAGCTCTTAAATTCATACAAAATTAAAGGTTAACCTTCTGGGAGGTATTTGGCTGTACTGTTACCATCTAAAATTGTATTTGTTAACATCAAAATGATTCCCTCCAGGCTTGGGATAAAAACAGTTTTCATTGGCGGGAGACTTGCAAGGTCTTCAAGAACTTGAAGTCAACTTTCGAGCAAGGTTCCAAATGAGTGTAAATGAGGTGCCGGTATTATAATTAGAATAAATGTGACCACCCTCATCACAATAAGAAAATATTAAACATAATGCATAGCTTCTCCTTATCTGACATTGTAACTCCAGAGGCAAAGCCAAGAAGCTGTTCTGGTCAAGGGAAACATGGTGTTATTCCTTCATCAACCTACATGATGTAAAAACAAACCAGACCACAAAAGCTAATGATATCATGCGTTAAACTATTTCAAAACTTATCATAATATTTAAGAAAAACAAAATCTGGCATAGACACAATTTCATGTACCATTTCATGTTGTCACAATTATTCATTCTTTTTAAATTGAAGATTTTTTTTGATGACCTGAGGACCTTGGTGAAGAATATGGAGCATAATAAAGATAATGATGCTGATTATTGCTTTGGTTGTTATTAATTGCGCATTGTCAATGTGTAATCTTTCTGACAAATACGTTTTAGTAATGCAGGAAAGTGAGATTAATAGATTGTAAATAGAATTTGATCATGTATTTTCTTTTTTTTGCCTTTAACATTTTCCATAGGGTTTACTGGTAGGGATGAGTGAAACTGAGAGTTTTTGGTGGAATTTCTACATTTTGGGAAAGGCTTTCTTAGAGTTACAGAAGCTCTTTCTAACCAACAAATGGCCCTTGTTACTCTTAGTATTTCATGATTTTTCACAGAAGGAAAAAAATTGAATATAAATATATAAAGTAAGTACTAAAAGAACCATCAAATACACAAAACAGGTAAAAACACAAATACAAACTCAAACTGAAATAAGCTAAACTATCTTAAATTAACACTTCCTTACCCCAAAAACACACCATCTAAATAAAAAGACAAAAGTAGATTTTTGAGGAGATTTCTACTAAGCTATTGACAAAACTGTGTTTCCACTTCAGCAAAATTTTGCCAAACGAATTTCACCCAAATCACTCTGATCATCCCGTTTACTATATACAACAGACTCTTCAGCATGATTGCGCTCAGGCTGATTTAATAAAGGAGTTAAGAATCTTAAAATCAGTAAAAATTCACTTCAATTATCCAATCATGTAAAAATCAGGTTTCTTTTTAATTATTTCAATTATTTATCATTGAATATATGAAGCAAACACATCTACAAATTATTGAGTTAAGATTCTCAACTTTAATAAATCGACCCGGTTGCATGCAGTTGCATCACCAAGAGGCAGCTAAGAACTTATCATTTATTATGATATAGCCTTAAGTGCTTATTTGAATGAGGTCACATAATTACTTTAAAGCAGGGGGCTCAAAGTACCGGCCCGCAGCCAACTGTCAAGTCAGGAATGCAGACAGCATAGCTGCTCCTGTCGGCTCCGGCACCCAGTAATTCCTTTGGGCCAGAGCTCTGACAGTTCTGAGGTCTGGCCGAAAGGAAGGATTCTTAAGATCTGCACCAGACCTTACTAATCACCACTAGATCACCAGAGAATGTGCAGGTGATGGGGCTCTCTCTTTTATTTTATGTGTGTGGGGGGGGGGGGACAAAGGGGGAAAGCAAGGGAGCAGAATGAGGGGGGAAACCAGGCGGAGATGTATTATTCTGCTTGTGTGTGTGTGGTGGTGGGGGTGGAGGTTGTATTTCTGTGTGTGTGTGTGTGTGTGTGTGTGTGTGTATTAGGCCCCATTCATACCTGTAAGTTTAGGTGTGATTAGGAGTTTCTGTGTCAGGAATTTGCATTTTCCTACAGCAGGAATTCCTTATATGGTGTTTACAAGCGGCAGCTGTCACCCATTCAAGTGAATGATCAGGTGACAGCCGCTGCATGTAAACGCTGAAACACCACATGTAATGGTATGTGATATGATTACATGTGGTTAGGAATCAATCACTCTACCTGGAGGCATGATCAATGCCTCCAGGGAGAGTGACTGTTTTCTAACTGCATGTAATCATATCACATACCATTACATGCGCTGTGCAGGGTTTACATTCTGCGGATGTCACCTGTTTATTAACTTAAATGGGTGGCAGCTGCCACAGATTAGGGATTCCTGCTGCAGGAAAACGCAAATTTCCAATTAAACGCAAATTTGAAGTATAATATTTGCCAAACGACCCCAATGGGAGAATAGAATTTGTCTAGTGGCCCCCAAGTGAATTGAGTTTGAGACCCCTGCTTTAAAGGAAGAGTATAGTGGGGGGTTTTGGGGAGATATATCATCTTTATTTATTTTATTTATGGATGTGTTCAGCACTAAACAATATATATTTTTTAAAGTTTCAATTTAATATTGCATATACATATTTCTTATTTACATGTTTAGCCAACAGCAGAAAGCTATAGGCTACTTTTTAAAATTATTAGGATGAGCTGTTTTGCAAAAAAATGACTGTTGTTTACTGAGCTCAAGAGCTTAAGCTAAAATGTACAAACACAACTGAAGAAATGAGACTATATCTAGCTCTGTATCCCTCCCCCTCTGTTTGGATGGCAGTATAGCATTTAAATTAGCTAGGTCTCTACTGTTAGAAAACTCCCAGTGCAATTCAATGAAAGTAAAGTGTTTTTGGGCTGGGGCATTCCAAACCTACCCCCCTTCCTTTTTTAAGTGATTGTTGTGCAAAATGAGTGTGCCACTCCACTGGGCCCACAGGTCACACCGCCGGATTGAAGACCTGGAAGACTTTGGAGGTCATGTAAACACCATGTGAGTAGTGGGGAAACACTTTAAAAAAATGCAAAACTATGTGCATGAGACAGGGATCAGAATTTTTTTCTGGATCATGGAATAGCACCTGTAACATTATACAGTTATGCTTTTTTTGTGCTATTATTTGTTGAGACTCCAACATCAGTTTTTTGTTAACCTACTGTTAAATTACTTGTTTCTCTCAAAATCCAATAAAAACATATTGAGCGAGAAAACCATTAACACCCTACAAAACCAGTGCCATCAGTGTACCCTGTATTAAATGTTTATTCCTAAAATATTTTATATAATGTAAGTAGTTTTTTTTATATACATACTATATATATATATATATATATATATATACAGTATATATATATCTCGTATATATCTATATATCGTATATCGTATATTACGGAATATATATAATTGAAAGTCAAATATGGTACACTTTCAGTGACAGTCTAAGAGAGCATGTTATTCCACTTCTTTTGAAGGTTCCAGCCTCCCTCCCTGTGAGATCACTTCAGAATAAATTCTGCCATGTTCAGCCTTTGAAATTTTACAGCAGAGTAAAAGGCTGTTTGATGGAATGGAGGGTGTAAGAGTAGGGCATAAACATCCATTCCTGGTGGAATAGCAGATGGCAGATCATTGATCACATCTGTGACCTGCTAGGCACAGTGATGCAATCCAGCCTACGTCTGGGCACATGCCGAGTTGATTATGTAATATAGTCTTTTTCTTCTCCTGATGATGTATCATTCCCTCGCATTAGTCACTTGACTCTATTAGCCTTCCTTTGCTCATTGACTTTCAAACAAAAAAAGCTGATATTTTTACATGTCTTTTGAAATATTGGTACACACTGTATAAAACCTAAATACAGATGGGCTGCAGCTTAAAGTAGCTCTTGTAGACTTGTTTTAGTCATTTAGTTTAGAATAGGGAATGGTAAAAACTCAGTCAGGTTTACTTGCTTGCTTATTTTGTCTGTATCCCATTGTGGAGATTTTGCTTCACACCCTGCTTCAGAGATACAACAGAAAGTGAGAAGCCATCTTCCCAAAGTGAAGGGAAATATCAAAGTTGCCAGCGGGACAAGTGTTGCCATAGGAAGGTATCCCGCGTTCTGATGACAACTGTAAAATGTGGGGTTTCCTTTCACTTTGGGGTCTATTTATAAACAAGTAAATGGCCCTGCAAATATCTGTTAAAAAAATGTTTTACAAGTGGAATTAATTTTTAAATGCCCCGTTATGTAATATTGTACTATGGCCACTAAATGGAGCTAAAGGAGCAAAGGAAATAAGTATTAATTTTCTATACACCTTACCGCCACCTAGTGGCCATAATGCAATATTACATGAAAAAATTAAAAATATATTGCCCTGTAGAGAAATAACCAAACATTTTTGCTTTTGGCATATATCCACACCTTTTGAATGGTTACAAATATTTTCAGGAGAAGGCATGTGCATGTTTATAAGTAGACCCCTTTGTGTTCCATGATAACGGTCATCAGGAGAAATAGGGCAGTGACAAAGACAGCAAAAACACCTGACAGACGTTCTAACACTTTCACACTCTATTAACTAGTAAAAGGAAAGTTTTGGTTTTAGATAAACCTTATTATCGCTTCCTCTACATAATCAAGGGCATTTAGCAAAAATGAGGCCCTGTAACTGCATCAGCCAATCATACTCCACCTCTCCTTTGAATTGTACACTGAAAACTGATTGCTTGTTGACCGACTATGATCTACTGCATTTTACATATTGCTATTTGTCTATTTAAACAAGTGGATTTTTGCTGTATTTGTGGTGGTTCAATAATAACCGAAATCTGTCTGTACTTCAAACTGTTGATTAAATATCAGTAAGAATGGTAATAACACTGTGACTCATGGGAGACAAATATAAACACACAATGTCAATTGTATCTAATATATTTTAAGAGGTTGAAGGTTTTTTTGCAATCAATCAAATATTTGTTTACATTGACTGACCTGCAGCAGATTAATCAAAGCTTTGCTGATTGGTTGCTACGGGTTATTGCACATTTGAGTTCATATAATAGTGGATATTGCTTTTTTGTTGATTTACTCAACAAATCACTCCCACAAACCTCCAAGGATCACAATAATATATTGAAGGTAATTTTCTCATCGTTAGAATATGTAAACAAATTTTTGGTAAATGCACTTCCAACATAAAAACTGTATGCTTGATAGAATCTGTAGGATATATATTTTTATGATGATTATATGAGTTCCTATAGAGCTTTTTGTTCTATGTAACATAATATATTTCAGGATAGTTTCCAGTTACCAGAGATAGCAAAGGATAACTTGGATGACTGCATTTCTTGAATGTCTGTGATTTGAATTGTAATTTCTGCCAGTTAACTGTTTTATTAACTCTTGACAAATCTTTATTTAAATGTGATAATTTATATGCCATAGAAAACTGTTTTTTGTTGAGCCATCTATACAATTGTGATTGAGCCAATAAAACTAAGCATTCATTTCAAAAAGTAACAGAAAAAAATATCTCAAGCAGTCTTTTTTAGTTATCGGTACTCATACACTCCCTAGTTTACTCAACGAATCACCCAATTTGTGCCCTGCTAAGGTGAGGATTGGAATGTGTAGAAGTTTTATAGGTGGTGATAAACGTCGTTTTGAACACTGGACAAACCCTGTGCAGTTGGGCTTCCCTTTTTTATGTGGAACAGATTCTTCGTTTCATTCTCAAAGTGCAGTATATGGAAAATCTGATTGGGTAATATGGGCAACACTGCCTGTTTGAGATAAATCTTTCCTAAGTTATAAGACCTATAGTAATTAGAACACTAGATAATGCTGAAGTGGGATGAGGAAATCTACAATGGTTTGATTCACAGGGGATTCATTAAATCATCTAACAATGCAAAACAAGTTAAAAGGCACCATACAGCAACCAGGGGGTCTTTTTAATGTGACTTTGAGGAAACCACAAATCCTTTAAATGAAATGCTTGGGAGATGCCTTTAAGCTGTATGTGGTGTAATGGAACAATACTATTTCCACAGACATATTCACATCACTGTATTCTGGCCTCAAACTTTTTGGATGTGTAATTAATTTTTTAACTTTTACATTTAGCTTGGCTGAAATACACCTCAGTCTGTTTCATTTCAACTAAAATAAGGTTATTTTGGCTGTGGCATTCATAACAGATCTAAAAGAAGGTTTACTCTTAAAAAATAAAGCTATAAACCTCAACCTCATACCAATTGCCCAGTAGCAAACAGTTGATTAGTATAGTTAGTTAGCTCCTTTTTTTTGCAGGAAAACACATCACATTGTCTTAAATGTTTAATAAACTGTCAAAACAGAGTGCATATGAACATATTATAACCACAACCCTACATTTCACAAACAAAAGAGAAAGAGACAAGGCAGGTTTTATCTTACAATAAAAATTAGAGTGTATTTTCTGAGAAACAATAGCCACAAATATTGTGCAGTGGCTGCACAGTATGTAAGCAGCTTGGTTAGGCTACAATATGCTATGTGACAGGGTTTTTCTTGAAATAGGGGAGGTTATAGTGTAGTTTTTCTAAGTCTGGCATGCCTAACCCCACTTTGTCTAAACTCTTTGCACTGCAACCATTCTGATATATAATCTAGTGGAAATTTCTTGGCATGGGTTGTCCCAGAGTGGCAAATTCTGATTTGGAATTTTTTTGGTGTTGTTACTTATGTTATTTATTTTATTTTCTCTGTATTTGGTATTTTTGCAGAAGTTTGGATGCAGACAGCAGAGCCCAAGGGCTTCTACAATTCCCCTGCTTTTCTGCTTTACCAGCATAATCCTACCACAAAAACAAAGTTTAAATTTAAGTTTTGGGTTATTTACATAGGTCTTAGCAAATTATAGACTGAAATTGCTTTTATTGTATTTGACGATAAATAAATACCTAGTATTTCTGCCAGGTTCCCTTGGTTCCTGTATCAAACTGACTCACACAGACCCATGCTGGCATGGCCAGTTTGCATCCCTGGGATTGCTGCTAGGAAATATGATGCCATGCCCAAGCATGATCTGTTGTAGTCAGTTAAGTTGCCAAGCCCCCTGCTGTGTTGATCTCCCTTGAATTTATGTTGGGAGATACAGGACTCCCAACATAAATTGCCTGTGGAGGAGCCTGTGTCTCCCTTCGTCAGTTTCCCTTCGTCATAAGGAGCCTGTGTCTCCCTTCGTCAGTTTAGGTGCCACACTCGCGTCCAGCCCTGCTGTGATGATTGACAGTGGCTTCCAATAAGAGCATATCTGTAAAAAATAAGTCAAGGCAACTGGACTTGCTGTATTTTTCTTTTACCAGCCCCACAAGACAACTTAAAAGAACATATAGTGAAGTCACTTTATCAATTACTAATATTTCACTTTTTATTATTTGTAAAATATATTTTAATAAATATTTCTATCATTTTATTACCCAAACAATCTGACATAATTGCCATTTCTATTGAAATAAAAATATTCATGCTGATTCATTAATGAATTATAAAATGTTCACTTTGTAAAGTTAAATAAAGTAGTTATTTCATGTGCACATTTTTGGGGACTCAGATAATTTATCACGTGAAGATTTTCCACTCTTCTAGTAAATTAACCCAACAGTGTCATAATCTGTCCTCTTCAGTCACTTTTGCTGGACAGCTTGGTCTGCACATAAATGAGGAAAACAATATAAAGAGACATATGATTAAAAAAACACAACAATGAATGTGCTGAACCTACCATTAAATGTATTAACCACATACAGTAATTATAATACAATATATTTCATGATAGTGTTTCTTTTTAACATTTACATTTTGCATTACACCACTTTCTATCATGTACTTTACTTTCACGTGTCAACTTTCTTATTGGTACCTATGTTCTAAAGTTTTAATTTTAGATAGGCTTCCTCTGGAGATTGTGTAATCAAAGTTTCAGCAGAGAGCAGCTTTATAGAATGCAGGTCTGTGACTTCAAATCTGGAAAAAAGATAACAAACAGGGACTCTTTGTTTAGTGTAGAACAGCGCTCATTTTGAACATTTCAGGCCTTGCAACCTTCACTTTCAGGAAATTATTATAGATAAATCACAGATTCCTTCACCCAAAAGTGACCTTTTGGAGTTGGAACTTTCTTTTATGCCTCTCCTCCTCTCTGAAATTCAAAGGTCAGCTGGACCCAAGATCATCATCCTTGGATGTGTTCTAAACTAGCCTAAAAGCACACTGTTCTGCAATGCATGTGAAAGCATGTTAGTATCTGCTCAACCTTGAAGAGACCATTGAGACAAAATCTCTAGAATTTTGAGGTCATTATATTGTATATGGACTTTAATTTTGGTCCTACAGGAGAAAAGTGGGTCCTAAGCAGTGCTGGATTTTCCAAAAGGCATAATAGACACAAGCCTAAGGACACCATTGTCTAATTGACACCAGCTTCTAGAATATCATAGTTGGCTGCACCCACCAGTCATCTCAAGAGGTGGGTGGCACCAGCTGTGGAACCCAAGCAGCAGAGGAAGCTAGTGACGTATGAAGCCATAGATGTGGGCAGTGACTTAGATGGTGCCAGTGTACATGCTGGATCATATTGACATTGAAGGACTATAGGAAGTCTGGCTCTTCTCTGACTGTGGGCAGAACAGGGTAGAGCAAGCTGCAAGTGAGTCAAGGTGGTGCATACTGCACACTGCATTAACAGACAGTTATGGAGACAGCTGGAGTGTCCCTAGGTAAATGTAGTATGTTTTTGCTGCTGAGGCTGAGGTTTATATATATTTTCTGTGGTCTGTAGGTTGTTGTCTTTAAGCTCAGAACACTAATATCTGCCTGCTCCCTGTCTCCAGTAGTTAGTCTGAGCATTTGGTGCAAAGTTCCAGAAGCATTGTTTGTCTTCCCTTCTGGGCTTCTGTCTGGTGAGGATGCCTTAGCTTGAAAGGTTTTTATTTTTTAGACTGCCCCAGCTGGTGGTCTGTGTTAAAGGCTTATGGAATTTCAGCTGCCCTGCTTGAGTGTATATGCAGAGAAAGCAAAGCAGGAAGATGCCTTTCTGTATGGGGCATTTTTAGAAAAGTCTTCTGTGCTGAACAGTGTCCTGGAGCCTTTGGGAGAAGCTGTTACCAGTAGACATTGCAAGATGTTTTCACTGCTAATTGACTACGGTACCAGTGACTGCTCGCAAGGGCCAAGGTACTGGAATCTGCACAAAGAAAGTGGAAGATTAATTTACCTTTAACAACAGACAGTGACTACTCTCATGGAGTCATTGCAATCTGCTTGGCTGCTCTTAAGGGGCCGACAACAATATTAACAACAATATTAACAGCTAATGTAAGACCTGAGCTATTTGCTAATTTTTGATATCCTGCACCCCTAACCCTCTCCTCAGACTATATTGATAAAATAAATTGAAGAAAGGACTAAAGAAAAAGACCTGGGGGCTCAAGTGGTTAAACTGCTTTTTGGATAACATAAAGAGGTACTCCAGGAATATAAAAAATTAACCTTTGCAGTGAGGCCCCCCCGAAAGTGTTAAATAGCACATATGTGAAAGTTTGCATATTGTATCTTTTTCGCAAGTGAATTCACACAAAGTGAAACATTCCATTATTTAGAGATTTGGGCTTATTAAATAAATCTTTGGACCAAATGACTTTTGTTGGAGCTATTAGATACTCAGCAAAACTGTTTACACTTGTGGGATATTCTTTTTCTTATGTCCATCTGAGAGTTCAGCCATAAAGCTCTTTCTTGAAAGATTACACGTTTCTTCTGGATAACGCTGGCAATCTATATTGCCAATGAAATCCACAGTTTAGAAAAATGAAGACAGAGTCCAAAATAAAAGTTAACTTGTTGAAAGAAAATTAAAGTAGGGAAAGGTCAGAGGAAATATAGATAATTCTTAAGTACAAATGTGTGGGACTGAAAATTGATGACTTTAATATACAAACTCTGCATATTGCAAGATGTATGCAGATTAATTGGCAGTGGTAACTTGAGTCTCATCTTCCTTTATCTATGAGTAATTTTCAAGCTCAGCAGCCGGGGTAAACAGTGCAATTTAACATAGAAATCCCAGGAAAGTGAGGACATCTGCACATCTATCCATAAATAATATGACACTGAATGTTTTGTTTGGAGATAAGAATAATTACAAAGAAAACATAAAATGTTCATAAATCATTTTCTTATATCTACTTCTTCATACTGATAATGGAATCCCTGGGTTTTGAAGGCGAGTTCTGCGTACATTGGTCTGCTGGTTACAAATGATGATATCACATGTTAAAAGTAATAACTAAAACTAAGGGGATGTTATTTAGAATGCACTCATTCAAGTGTTATTAAAATTGACAAACCGAAAGCAGAACTTTAGGCAAACAGGTAGCTACACAAATGAAATACACTTATTTGAATTGTCTTATCTGCCAAAAGATATTTATCTGTCATGTAATTTTTATTTCTGTTATGTGTTACTTACCTTCTCAATAACCTTTAAATCCCAGGTTATCTGTCTAGGTGACAAGCAATGTAGAGTTAAAGCGAATCTCGCAGTTCACAGCAAACAAAACTATATAGTAACCATGGGCGTCCCTACAATTTTCAATGCCTGAGACCAGGAAGGGTGGGGCGGTGCACGTTTACTGGGGATGGGGTTAAGGGTATGCTGTTGGCGGCAGCGCACATTACTGGGGGGTAGTATGTGTTTACCAGGGGTAGGTGTTGGCGCATGTTGTTGGGGGGCTTGTGAAGGCGGGTACCTCTATCCAGCATCCTACCCAGCTCACTGACATCACTGGTTGCCAGGAGCTGGGTGGGGCCACCAGCCAGAGTGTCCCACTTCCAGCAACCAGTGAGGTCAGTAAGCAGGGCTGCCACCACACCCCACCACCCATGACCCAATGCGATGCCACCTGAGGCAACTGCCTCATTATAAGTATGCCCCTGATAGTAACTATATAGTAACCTAACCACCTGCACCCCAATCCTAATTGCTTGGGCAAAAAACAAAAATACTAAAATATTTTCCTTGGACCCAGACTTCTGGCCACTGTGCCTGGGTGAAGTTAAAATCATGCTGTGGTCTGGTAGGATCCTGGAAAACCTGAGGATGGCAATTCTCTGTTTTTATTCAAAGTTAGCCAGACACCTAAACTTGACACTAGTGCCTAAATGTCCACAAGTGTCCAGCACCTCTCCCTGTCTTTTTGGCATGTCATCTGATCTTTAATGGTGGCCACATTTTGTTGGTGTGATCATTTAATCGATCATTCAGTAAGAGTAAACTGATCAAGCTGAATAAAAATCTCAAGCCAAAGATCCTTCATTCGATTGATGTACTGAGCTCTCGATCAATTTCAACTCTGCCAAGTCACTTGGCTGTGGCAAAATTTTGTAGTTGTCACTGATTGATTGAATAAATATCTGCATGTGTTTTGTAGGGCCAAGTGCATTTCAGATCGATTACGATCGTTAGATGCGGTACCTTCAAACACAAGAGAACATTCTTCTGATCTGACATTTTTCCCAGATTGGGCAATAATTATGTCTGTAAATTCCCCCCTGCCCTGGCAGACACTCCAGCCCAAGACTTTTCAAGAGGAAAGTTGGTTTGCTGGGTTAGATTTTTGCAATTGAATAATTTTTTGCCCAATATAGGCCAACGCTCGGGAGGACTGCAGGTGCGTCTCCTCCATGCTCCATATGCATATTTTGTATGTATGTAATCCCGCTCATTAATATAGTATTAAACTCTCAAACTTTTTAAAATAATGAACATACAACTATATACATCATACAAATATACATTGCCCAGCAAAATGTTTCTTTACATTTTTGCCCAAACACAATAATCATGTTTCCAAACAGCTCCAACTCTTTCAGCTCAGCTTCTCTGGACGTCCTGTCCAGTACAAGATTACAAGGGACAGAACAGTCTCCAGCAGTTGTACATATACTAGCTGGGAGAAGGAAGGAAGGAGGGGAACAGGGTAGTCTCTTGTCGTGTTGTACCTGTGTGTTTGTGGAGGCATACACAGCTTACTAGCTCACACAGGGTGGCTCCATAGGATGATTCAATGGAAAGGAGTCACCCTAAAACAGGATATATTGGGCCAGTGCTCAGGGGACCAGCTGATTCTACAGGAAACTAAAAATTTTCCACAGCAAGAAGCACTATCCAATGTAAGTGATTTAATCAGCATTTGAAAAAGCTTCAAAATATAATGACTTCCATATCACTTTAAGTTCTCATCCATTCTGTCAATGACTTTTTTAGAAAACAAAAGAAAAAAAATCTAAATGGATCGTTACTGTTACTCTTAAAATGTTAATAAAATACTATTTATTCATTTTCACATAGTGAATTTTGTCTGGTTATTTTTTGTTTACCACGGCTAGCAGCTACCTGCGTGCAGATAAAGCAGTAGTTGTTAACCATTAGGAGAAAGCCTGCCACATGTAGTGCTGCACATTGATTTCTATGGTCAGTGTCTTCTCCACATGACCCAGGCTGTTTCAGACAATATTTTAGTGTCTTAACACCTGCTGGGAAATGTTTTACTTGACTTCCTAGAAGATCTTTGTATACAATATCCAACGTTATAAAGTTGTGAGCTGACAGGCAAAGCTGAATTCCAGGGCTCTTAAAAAATGGTGGTGGTATCATTTCCTGTGTTTAAAAGATGCAATCAGGGAGATTTCCCAACAGTGCCTCTCTTACTCAGGGATCAATTTCATGCAAAGAAAAGACACCAAGGAGACAGTAATGATAGAAGGCATAATATTTTTCTTAATTCTACAGCTATTTAACATGTTATACCAAAGCATTATGTTGAGTTGCAGCCCATCAGAAACAAAATAATGAGCAGGGTACGGTTCTTTCCTTTTAAGAACTCTGGGGACATTTTTTCTTTACCCTTGTAGTGGGGCTACCCCTGCGGGGTGGGGGGGCGCAAAAATTAAACTTTGCCTGTGTTAGCAAAAATCCTACCACCGGCCCTGCTGCACAGCAAAGGTTAAGTGCTTGTTTTGGTCTAGGGAGGAAAATAAAAAAGTTATACTCACCTGATCCTCCGAGCCAGCCAGTCCCTGGAGCCTCTCTTCCCCTCCGCTCCAGTAGTCTAAGGTCCCTGAGTGTATATGACATGAGGACGTCGAAGTTAAAACCATCGCTGCAGCTCTCACAGCCAGCTGACTCCAGAGTTCGGGTGAGTATAACTCTGTTATTTTTCTCCCTAGACCAAAACAAGCACTTAAACCTCTCATAAATGTATTGTTTATGCCATTTAAACCTACCCCCCTACTGCAAGCGTTAAGATTAATTTTCCCTGGATTTATTTTACTGCTTTAAATGGCATAAACAATACATTTATGAGAACATATTTTGATATCAGTTCTGTTTCGGTACATTGGTATATTTTTGTACATTTCTGTATTTCTTTTTGTATATATTTTTGCCACGAGCTGCACTTGCCAAGTAAACCTTTCCAACAAAAAAAGTAATTGCAACAATAAATAAGTATTTATCTCCTCCTTCTGAAATTGATAATGAACTGGTTGTTTTTCTTACTTCTGGTTTTGGGACTTTCTAAATCCTTTTTCCAGATAAATATATGTGTCAGCAAAGTCATAAGTCCTCATCCGCTTATTTGTTCTGGATTAAAGACTCAATTAGGGGAATTTATCAAAACTGGAACAGATAAAAACTGGAGCAGATGAACATGGCAACCAAACAGCTTCTCTCTTTCATTCTCAAATCTTAACTGAACAAACTGAAGAGAGAAGCTGATTGGTTGCCGTGCACATCTGCTCCAGTTTTTGTCTGCTCCAGTTTTGATGAATTCCCCCAATGTATTGAAGCAAAAGGATCAGCCTGACAGTCAGAAAACTTGCATTTTTTTCAGCAATGTTTCTCTTGGAAAAAATTCCTTCAAAGTGAACCTGTGTTTGCCATAGACATAATAACATTATATACACCAGACAAAAGGTGTCTTACCCATTATTCCTTGCTTTTTAGTATACAGCAATTTGGGATTTTGGCCACACACAGGGCTTAAAAGACTTAAAAGACCTCTAAAGGTATGTTCTAGGCATGGGTATGTTATTATTATTATTATTGAGGGCTTACGATCTGAAAGAGGAGGGGGAAATGATACATAATGAGGTAGCTGTGTGGGGATGAATTGTTTGAGAATGTGATGTTTCAGTTATGGTCTTGGGACAGTTCAGTAAGATTATAGTGGTGTTAGGTGTGCTTTACTATAAGCACAAAACTACAGTGTTGACATAGGAAAATAATTGCATTTGTATGTATTGTTCTTGGTAGTAAAAGTACTTTTGTGAAGAGCCATCCTTTGAGGAAACAGGACAGAGATTTGGGAATTGAGATTTCTGATCATCAATTGTTTATTTCTAACTCCAGTCTTTAGCAGAGTCTAGGGGGTCTATTTGGTGTTAAGGAGCATAGCACATACAAAAATATATACTAATTTTACATGCTCATCAATGCCACCTAGTGGCCATAGTGTATCATTACAATGATAAACTACATTTGAACTGGGAATCTCCATCTAGTGGCCATATTGTATTATGACAAAACTACATTCAAAGTGAAAAAAATATAATTTTTACATTGGTCAACCAAAATGAACTATGTGTTTGTTATGTGTTTCTACTCAACAGCATGCTTACAAATATTTTAGACTGCAAGCTGCTCTACAATTTCAACACTTTCTCTACAAACTACTCTCTACAATTTCAAAGTGATGGGAAACTCTGGCTGTCCCAATATAAAGATTAGGGACAATTTGAGATTCCTCTCATTAACATACAATGCTTCTAGATTTTTAACCCTTTCTTAGTACAGACATTGTTCCAATCTAGTTTACAACTGATAATGAGATCTGTCAGTACGGTTCAGACAGGGTGTATTATGGTAAACGACCTCTCCAGCTCCCTTGCAATACAGAGGGAAATACTGTATAGATAAATACATTTATTTCAGAATAGAACAAGTAATATATATAAACAGCAATTTTTTTTTTTTAGGTTATGCTATGTGTTTAAGAACATGTAACAATTATCAGATAGGTGTCATCCCAATTGGGCTACAAAAGTGGAAATACACTTTAAATTAATTTGTTATTGCTGTCACATGAAATCTATAGTTCGAGTTGACATAAATAGGCCCATAAATCAATACTGTAGTACATATGTTAAACACAGTATGGTTGAGGCCAACATGGAACCAGAAAAATATACATGTACAGTAATTAGGAGAAAACCTACTATTGCTACGTGAGAAGTCATTATAAGACGGTTCTCATGACAATGTCTAATACTTCTGGTGAAAAATTATAAACATTTCTGTGTGGGGATCATTATACTATGGATTTCTCCACCGCTTAAAATCAAGTTAGGATTCTGAATTTGTAGGGAAGTGTATACAGTTTATATTGCATGCATGTGGCCTCTCATGCATTTATTTAGTTCCAGAGATTTTCAACTATTTTAATATACAAAATACACTTCCGTGAAACTGTTTAATGCTTTATAGAAGTTAATCAGGGTTACTCACTATCATATTTCTTGCTGCTATTGAATTGAATCCTACTTACACACAGTGTCTTCTTTTCATATTTTATTATGATTTGTTTTTCTTTCTTTAGCTTTACTTCAGTCACACAGTCACACAGAATCCAGTCAACACACTAAATAGTGACCCAGCACACTAAATAGTGACCCTTCCATGTTCCACTGACGCAGGGCCCCCTCTCTTCCAGTCTATACACATTAACCCTTCCATATTCCCCTGACACAGGGTCCCCTCTCTTCCAGTCTATACACAATAACTAGGGATGCACAGATACTTTTCGAGTACCAGTGCAGATACTTGGCATTTTCATGAGAACTACCAGTGTTGCAGCGGTTGCAGCTGGGACCTGGCTCTGGCACTCCACCACTGTCCTGAAATCATTAGTCTGTATTGTTTTAGAAAAACTTTCACATGACAATAAACAAAAATGTATCAGTACTCGTACTTGTAAGTACTCGGCAAGTACCAGTACTCGTACTCGCAAAACTGGTATCTGTGCATCCCTTTATTTATATTTATAAAAACAAAATCATACATTAAAACAGAGATGTACAAATCCCGGGAGCTCCGTGTGCTCCTTACACATGACAGCGGCCTCCTAATTTTTAAATTTTTCTCTAGTCTAGTCTTGGACCTCAAAAGTATCGGTACATGTACTCGTACTTGTACCGAGTACTGTACTTGGTATCTGTGCAACCCTAACAATAACCCTTCCATATTCCGCTGACACAGGGCCCACTCTCTTCCAGTCTATACACAGTGACCCTTCCATATTCCCCTGACACATGGGTCCCGTCTCTTCCAGTCTATACACAGTGACACTTCCATATTCCCTGACACATGGGTCCCCTCTCTTCCAGTCTATACCCAGTAACCCTTCCATATTCCCCTGACACATGGGTCCCCTCTCTTCCAGTCTATACACAATAACCCTTCCATATTCCCCTGACACAGGGTCCCCTCTCTTCCAGTCTATACACAATAACCCTTCCATATTCCCCTGACACAGGGTTCCCTCTCTTACAGTCTATACACAGTGACCCTTCCATATTCCCCTGACACATGGGTCCCTTCTCTTCCATATACCCAGTAACCCTTCCATATTCCCCTGACACAGGGTCCCCTCTCTTCCAGTCTATACACAATAACCCTTCCATATTCCCCTGACACAGGGTCCCCTCTCTTCCAGCCTACAAACAGACAACCTTTCCATATTTTGCTGACTCCGGGTCCCCTCTCTTCCAGTCTACACACAGTGTCTCATCTATATTCCACTGACATGGGGTTACTTAATTTCCAGTCTCCACACAGCAGACCCTTCAAAATGTTTCTGACACAGGGTCTCCTCTTTTCCAGTCCACACACAGCAACCCTTCCATATTAACCTGACACAGATTCCCATCTCTTAAAAGCCTACAAACATATTCTTTTGTCATGGGGCCACTCTCTTTCAGTCTACACACAGCAGACCCTTCCACATTTTCCAAAACAGGGCCAGCCTCTCTTTCTGTCTAGACACAGCAATCATGTTATATACTCCTGACATACAGTAGGTTTCCCCTCTGTTCCAGCCAACAAACAGAAGACCCTTCTTTATTCCTTTAAATCCTGTATAATAATAAAAATAACTGGTTGTAGACATCCTCCCTACCTCTGCCTATGTACGTATAACAGGAATACTCGCATTGCCTAATTTTTCCCTCATCTATTTTTTCTTGTTGTAAACGTCAATTTGTTGCATGCTAACTCTAACATATCTTTGATATCTCAGTAGAAGCACTTATGTTTATTAGGGAACATATTTGTATAACTTTATGCAAATCATTAGCTTGTATTTATAATCACTGACTTACTTCTATATTCCCTCAGCCTAATAAAAACCTTTCAAATAAGTACTTATGTGAATTCTCATTCTACATTTGGGACTTTATAAACACAAAACTCAGCTATGTGGTGTTAGATAAACTGTGTTTAAAGCAGAGTGATCTTTTCTCAAATCACTCACACATGTGCGCTGTAACAGAGAACAGTAATGAGGTCTTTGTGAGTGTTTAATT
Organism: Nanorana parkeri; assembly: GCF_000935625.1. Classification (NCBI taxonomy): domain Eukaryota; kingdom Metazoa; phylum Chordata; class Amphibia; order Anura; family Dicroglossidae; genus Nanorana; species Nanorana parkeri. The sequence continues at coordinate 1,439,964 of NW_017306332.1, read as the reverse complement.
TAATCATGGGGAAGCACTTCACAAGACAAAACATACTGGGAATTATATACTGTATACTTTAAAACCTAACTTCAGCCTGAATGTTTTGTTCCTAATATTGGATACAGTAGAGAAAGTTTAAAACCTTTGCCAGTTGTTTATTGTTGTTTGTTCCCCTTTGGAGATATTCCCCTCTCTTCCTGTGTGGGCACTGGGACAGGAAGTGAGCATAATCTTCCCAATGGGGAAAACACAGCAATAGATGCACTTATATTAGTTGGGTTAGAATTGCCATTAGGTTGATTTTCTGTTCAACTATTGGCTAGATTTTCCTTTTATTCCTGTGTGGTCCTCATGATGTGAAAGACATGAATAAAAAGCTCCCCTATTGGAAAAGTGACAAAATTATAGCACACGAAAGAGATTCAAAACCTTTCCAAAACTAGTGCAGAGAACCATTCACACCTTAGACTGTCCCAGAGGAGCCTACAATCTAATGTCTCTATCCAGGTGAGCTTCCGCACACTCCCTAGAGACCATGTTTAGATAGAGGCTGCTAACAAATAAGTGGGTAGTACATGAAAACCAAAGGGAGTACACCCAAGCACAGGGAGAACCTAAACAGACAGGGTTCCGGTTGGAAATTAAATACAGGCCTCCAGCTCCTCAAAGTGCTCTGTATTCAGAAGAATGTTCTATAATTGAACAAATAATACTGCCGATGCAATTTGTTGAAAAATGATAGGAATCCTCGCGATTCCTTTGTAGAAATATTTGTTCTTTTCATCTGGCAGCAGAATGGCTTAACATTTAGACAGGGAGACCTACACAGTTCTGTAAACTTAAAGCGGCCCTCCAGCCAAAAATAACAAAATAGCAATTAATAGTCCAATAAAAGAGAAATTAAAAACAGGTTAAATTGAAATATTCACATTGATACAAAAGTTTTACCCCGCAGTACTTCTTTTATGCCACTAGATGTCCTCTTGGACAGTGAAAGTGAAGCTGCACAGTGATGAGCTCATCTATCTGTCTGTCACTTTACTTTCACCTCCTATCAGCATGCTCCTTGTTAGCATATAAACAGACTAGCTCCTTCTTCCTCTTCGTCTACAACTCCAGCTTTCTGTAAAGGGTCTACAATAGGCTGATACTAGTACTTACACTGCTTGCATTTAATAAAATACATTTTATGTTGTATTAATGATTATAGGGTTGCATTCATTTGTGCCTGTTATATGAACCTAGAATTTAGCTTTAAAGTGTATCTTTATTTTTTTTTTTGTCAGTTTTGGACAGAATATGGGAGGGTTACAACCCCTGTCAGTTTATTTTTTGCTATCTGTGTCTCATTGAGCAGGGAGACCAGAAGACTGGAAGCGGAAAGTGAGTGGAAATCTCTACAAAGTGAAGGAAAATTCCAATTTCCAAGTTCTGCCATTGGACAATTTCCCCTCATTTCTTTTTTCTGGTGACAACTCTCAAATGTTGGGGTTTTTCTTCTTGATCCTGTCTCTGTGAAAATGTTCACCAGGAGGTATAGAGAGGGTTAATCTAACTAGTGGAGACACAAACAGCAATAAAAAGCTTACAGGGGCTCTAACTCTTCCCCCGCTGCATCCAAAACCAAAAGAGTATATCTAAAGCCAGAACCTTTTTTTTGGGATATAACAGGAAATAGTTAAAGCCCTTGTCTGTTTTTTTTCATTCATATTGAGGAGATTTCCCTTTACTTTCTTGTAGGCAGAACACTCTGGAGTGAGGGAAATGCCCTCTCAGACCATTGCCACTGTAAAAGTGGAAGATGGAAGTAGAACTGAAGGAGAGAGTATAAAGATGACCCAGTCAGTGAGCTTCTGCTCATGTACTATCCAATCACAGTTTTTTCTCCATGTTGTATTGCTTTGACTGCACTGGAGAAAACTAAAGGTTGTATGTTGTCAAGCAGGGGTGCCTGGATTAGAAACATGGATGAACAGAATAACAAGTCCATTTGCAGTTAACACATAAAAAGACCTTCTGGAGAAAATGATAATTTATACACCACACTGAGTGTATAAATTATCTTTAAAAAGCTGTATTATATGTGGAGGGCTTCTGCAAATCTTCCCTTGCAGCATGCCGCCTCCTACACATAACGCCCGGCTTCTGGGGACTGTGGGGAGTGAGTGCTCCAGTCACATCCCCACCACTCGACGCTGCTTGCCCATTCACAAAATGCCTTGTATTTTCCTCAACGAATACAAGGAGTTCAGTGATTGGAAGGGGAGAGCTGTTATCACATCCCAGCTTCCGGCTCTCCCCTAGCAATAACAGAACGCCTTGTATTCTATAAGAAAAATTCTTCACTGTTCAAGTTGTATCCATCACTCCCTGCAGCACCCAAAAGTCAAGAGCTACGTGCAGGAGATACTGCTGCATGGTAAGATTTTTATACTTTGCAGCATCCCTCCACACATAACACCCAACTTTTTAATGATAATTTACATTCAATGCAGTGTATAAATTATCATTTTTTCCCTGGCGTTGGGTTTTAAATAGTTTTAGTGAAGTATGATATAACACATGAATAAGGATGCTTGTTTTAGCCGAGTGACCCCAATTTTCAAATCCCTCAAATTGAACTCACTAAAAAAAAGTCACTTCTTGAAAATAAGGGTAATGGTGAATTGTGCCTAAAGTATTTAACTCTGCATTTTGATTTTGATGTTTGCATACACTTACACTGAGATAGGAAAGTGTTGCATCAATGTCAGATAACATTTCAGCAAAGACATTCTATATGGAATGAGCACTAATATTTGCTGCACCACACAATACATTATAGAGGTGTTGCAGGGTGCAGTGTTGGCAGTGGCATATCCGGGGTATAGCACATATGGCACATGCCCTGGGTGCCACTTAAAGGGGGATGCCGCTTTTCTCCCCACCCCTCCCCATACGCATCTCCCCGCCTAACTCTTAGCAACCATGGATGCTTTGGCTGGTGGCCTGCCCAGCTCCCATTGGCAACCATTGACATCACTAATTGCCAGTGGGCGGGACACCAGGAGCACAATTTTTACACTTTTGAGTGTTGGTGTATTCATTTGAATGGGCTGTCTACTGCTTAAAGTAGAAGAACCTAAGTGGGACGAGATGGGTGGAGGTGGGTAAGAGCCATTCACATCTCCCTGCCCTGCTCTTAGCAACCTGGGATGCTCTGGCCGGCATCCCACCCAGCTCCTGGCAATCAGTGATGTCACTGGTTGCAAGCTGGGCAGGGCGCCAGGGGTGCAATTGTTTTGTAGATACGCCTTTGAGTGTTGGTGTACTGTGGTAGCACAGCCTATTCATTTGAATGGGCTGTCTACTGCAGCCGACCAACACTCAAAGAAGAAGAACCTTTTTATAAATTGCATTGCGCCACTTCACATGGTAATAGGTTACTATGTGATGTGGTGCAATACAACACCAATGTGACGGCAAGGAAAACAAGTAAGAAATAAAAGTACTGGCACACCTAACAATGCGGTATTACGTGCAGCATCGCACACATTTAAGCATACTTAAGTGAGCTATCAGTACACTGCAGAAAACACAATGGGGGGGATTTATCAAAACTGGAGCAGACAGAATCTGGAGCAGTTGCCCATGGCAACTAATCAGCATCTCACTTCAGTTTGCTCAGGTAAGATTTGAAAATGAGAGAGAGAAGGTTATTGGTTGCAGTGCAAATCTGCTCCAGATTTTGTCTGCTCCAGTTTTGATAAATTCCCCCCACAGAGCACTGTATTTTTATGCTCTTAAGTGCATCCTGACTATATATTTAGGTAAAGAGTGATGTCTGTAAGAGAATGTTCCATTCATTCCGGTCACAGAAGACACTACATTCAAGAAGAAGTTCCCTCGAAGAACAATCTAGCATTCCATTCCTACTGACCTGTTGAAAGCTATTTGACAAAAAGGTCAATCCAAGAGAGTATAGTATGATACAGTATGTGTCTGATGAATATTTTAAAGTATTTGATTCTATCTATCTATCTATCTATCTATCTATCTATCTATCTATCTATCTATCTATCTAACTAACTATTTAAGAAGCAGGCACTTAATGGAAAGACTGCAATGGCATTAAAGATGAACGCCAGGCACACATCAAAATACGCAGTTGAAATACACATGTAAAATATCTAAGCTTCAATTCATACATCTCTTCCAGATAACATGACCATGAGGTTGACATTGTTTAAGAAATATAGTGCTGTCACCCCCTGCTCACTCTGTTCTCTCCTTCTGTCAGTATGTTCCTTGTCTCCACATATACATGAAAAAGAGACTAATTGGCTCCTCCCACAGTCTTAGTGTTGCTGTGCCAGGAATAAAGGAGGTTGGTTATCTATTGTTAAATAAATACGCAACTGCATCAAAGGGAATGTGTAATGGTTTGTATATATTTTTTTCTTTCTCTAATATGGTTAGGACTACAAAAATCTTAAACTGTATTTTGTATTCAGGCAATATATATAAATATTATGCAGTCTTCTATCCGGTCTTTTTCACGTTTTCCTCACCACCTGCTGTAGAAAGCCTGTTTTTAAAGATGAAATGTACACACACAAGGGAATGAGTAAACAAGTGTTTCATCCCTCATTGGACCCCTGTGTCTGAGGTTTCAATCAGATAAAGTAAGCATTAAGGAAGGCAACGTCTACTGTGATGTATTGTTAGATAACCTGTAGTGCTCTGAGGTTCTAAAGCACCAGGGAAATGCTTTAAAAAAATAAAATGTACAATTCCAAACCATTGGAGTTTCCCTTTAAATGGTATTAGTTTTACATCTGATTGGATTTCAGCTTTAAAGTAAATACTGCATGTATGGAGACCTAGGCTAACAAGGGAGATGGCTTGTTCAAGCGTTTCTTCTGTTCTACTGATGTATGTTTATTAATGTAGACAATACTGGACTCATTTATCACAAGTGTCTAAGTTGCCCAGGGCCAGCTGCAGACCATGGGTGCCAAGAAAAGGGTGACCTTGGCAGGGAAGATAGCTGAATAATGTCACCTAGGGTAATACTGCAATACTTGCTTTTAACATTTCCACTTACTAAAGACCTCTACATTAGAGAGGCGCACTGTTTTTATGTTTCCTGTTTGCTAGACCTTCAGACACCCTGACTGTCATAAGTGCTGCCCACCTGGTAAAAGTCGTGGCATTCATACCCCTATGGAGGATGAACTTTGGCGCCAGTGACATAGTTGATTTACTACTGCAATACCTTGAAAAATAACAAGACTACAGGGTATGCATCTCAAATATTAATCATCAATTTTGACTAAAGTGCACTTTAAAACCTACACAGCTTGTTGAAAGTGTTGCTCGTGGCTTACAAATATCAAGCAATATGTGGCATAATGGAGGTGAATCTGTGGCACCAAAACAAAACATATACTGCCACTCACTGCCAGGTACAGACAGAACCAGATGTCTAGAACCAGATGTCTAGATGACAGCATTCATGCATAGCTGAGCACCTGGGCACCTCAAAAACCCAGGGTAGTTTGCAATTCAGCTAGCTTGTATGGCTGCAGGCTCTGGGACACCCCATTCTGCCTGTGCTGCTTTATTATTTGTTAGTGAAGCTGCCCAATGTAAAGTAAAAGAGGTGGGAGGGGGTACACCAGAAAAAGCAACTATGGTGATCTCAGGGTGGCTGCTGAGCATCAACCCTTGCGTGCAGGAGCCTGAAGGTGTCTTAGCTGTGGGGTACATAGCAGTTTACTTTGTTAGGGAGGATACAGGTTTGCTTTAAAACAAGGAAGATGAAAGTAGTTCACATTATAGAGCCTTTATAAACAAGCACAAACATATGACAGGATCCATGGGCAAAAAACTATTATTTCTTTGCTTTTTCACATATTTCTCAATTCAGTCTATTGCATGAATATGGATATTATGGCTCACCATGCCTTTACAGCACAGTAGTGACATTCAGGTTTTCATTGATATGTTTGGGGATAAAGCACTCCAGTTGTGTGCATGACAAAATTGGTTTTGTTTTTTTATGTGACGGGATGGGTATTTTTCTTGATGGGGTTCTATATTCATGAATCAGGCTATTAAAGGGGATGTAAAATTATAAAAAATAAAAAATAGCTGGAAGGTCTGGATTTTTTTGGCAGAAGACACATGCATAGCCTGGTCTGCCAAAACATTCTCCCTCTTACCCCCAGTGGGGTTTTTTTTTATTTATTTTTTTGTACACTGTACTGCACATGCACCATGCTGTGTATAAATGCAGCTCAATTATGGCATGTCAATGATACCGTGAATGGGTTGGGTGGCGGGGATGATGCACAGGAGTTACATTATCAATGAAAGTCCATGAACCCATCGCACTCCTGACTGCTTGTACCACAAGAATTGGATGGGTGCTGTGGTAGTCAATGGATGGCAACCATGATGTACACAGATAGAAGTAGGGACACCAGCAATCCAAATGCAGATCAAATGCATCTATTTATTGATGTAAATGCAGCATATCACACTGGTGCAATGATAATCAATGGCCACCCAATGGCCACCCAATGGCCAAAGAAGGTTTCCATAGAACCCAAACGTGGCAGTAGTGCAGGCGGGGAACATAATGGTGAAGATAGGTCACCAGAATGCCAAAATCCAGAGAAAATATAGTTTTTTGCACAATGTTGGTGAAAATTGCCATACTTCACATCTCTGAGGTTCTGCACAGTGCCATCCATGGCTGTCACTTGGAGCACCTACTGTATCTACACTGATCACAATGCTGTGTGGTGTGCGGCAGGCACTTTCCACAATTTGGTGAACAGAGCAGGGAACCCAAGATTTATCCAACAGCACCATAGGGGGGTACACTTATACTGTAAATGTGCCATAATGTTCAAACATGATGTGCATACTTTCACGAAAGGGGGAAAACCTACGTTTCCCTTATACCATTTCTTATTTGTTTGTTTTGTTTGTTGAATGTATGGTTTGGAAAAGATTATATACTTTTGTGCCGTAAACACATTCTAAGTGATTTCTGTTGAGGACAGATAGCGGGATTTTTATTATTTCCCACTATTATTTCTTCACTAATAATACAATCTATTTTGCCTTTTTGTGCTTACAGCAAGCTCACAGAACATCCACTGTCCAAACCAACTGCATAATTGTCTCTAATTACAGCATGCATCCAGTAGCCACTACTGTTTAAGCAGGAGGTGAATGTGTCACTTTAGGGATTTGCGGAAGAGAGATGGACGGATTCTCCCATTCATCCTTCCAAGAATCTTGTGAATGAGCAACGCTAAAAGATTCTCTCGAAGGGAAAGGATTATGCCGGACCTATGCTAATTTGCTAGTTTTGTTTCTTTAGATTTGAAGCCACTCTGAGTTACAAATACCCAGACACTTAAAGATGTCAGCGTCTTGAATGCTTTCACGTGAAACCTTGTCATGTATAAGAGAATCTTAGAAAGTCTGAGCACCTTAGGGGGCAGCGAAAGCATCACAAAGATTTAACAGCTCTTGAAATAATATCCCCCAAACCTTCGAGAGCCTGCTGGGTCAGTGGAAAAACATAAACTGGGGAGGTTATAAATAATCTTTCTTTTATCACAGGCTATAATGCCTTAGTAACTTCAAAGGCCAGGTCAAAGATACTGATTCATTTGAAGTTCTGCAGACAGTAGGGCATTATAGTAATGGACACTCGCTGAACAGTAAAACCTTTACAGTTCCTAGATGTTTTCCTTTATGAAGATTGCTGAAATGTAACAAATGCACCCCAGGAATCATAAAAATGATTTATGCCCTTTTAAGAAGTTCTAAGTGATTTATACACTTAATGAAATAGGAGTGTAAGTTACATGTAATTTGTTTTTCTATCCATCAAGTATTATAAGGCTTAGGGAGGCTGTAAATGCACAAAATGCATCTAGTGCTGGTGATGTGACTGTGCTGTACAGTAGAAGGTATGATGTAAAGTTTGTGAACCCTTAGGTATTTTCTGCATTTCTGGGTGAAAGTCTTCTCATGTGATCAGTGTAATAATGACAGGGATATTTTACTTGCCAAATAATTTGTTTGTCTGTCAACCCAGCCCCGAGCTTTACACTACCCTACCACACAGCACAAGTAGTCTGGTCACCTGTCTTTTTTCAACTGCAGGTAAGCAGCACTTCTAGGTCACCTCCCTGCCCCCAGGCTGTGACTGGACAGTGAGAGAGCAGTAACAGACAGACGAGGTCATCTCTCTGCACTCTCCTCCTGTCAGCATGTTCCTTGTTAGCACACATAATTGCAGGACACATGACTGTCATAAGTGCTGTCCTGCTCCTCCCAGTATAAGCTCCCATTCACACATAGGTGTAGTGTGAACACATGACACGATTGCACGCGTTCGTGCAAATTTTCTTTCCACGTTTGCCATGCACACCCATTCAATGGGTTCCTGTACATGCAACAAACGCAGAAAATAAGCTCATGTAGAAAAAAACATTCTCACGCGTCTGTGCGCATTTTAACGTGCACAAACGTGTAGAAGACGTGTGATTTCCTGACTGTGTTTGGGGTGCCATTAATTAGTAATGACAATGCAAGTGCGTTTCACATTTGTGTGTGTTTTGGGAATGCGCATCAAAGCACACATTTTTATGCGCATTTGATGCACGTTCTCAAAACGTCTAAGAGTGAATGGGAACTTAGACAGTGAATCACAATTTCTTAATAAATACATACGTGCATATACTCACCCCATCCTTCCAGCTGGTTTATTGTTAGATTGGTCCCTCTGGGATCTCTCCCCCTCCACTGCAGCAGTCTAAGGTCATCATGTTCTATACACCGTGTATAGGACGTGGGGACACATAGGGACATACCATTGCTGAAGCGTAGGAGGAGACTGGCTGGAGGGAGTGCTGTGACAGCCGGTCGACTCCGAGGTTGAGGTGAGTATAACTTTTTTATTTTCCTCCCAAAAATGAGCAGTTAACCCTTGCAGTGCGGGGTTATCCCCACTGCAAGGATTAATACTTTAGGGGCTTCTGGGAAATATTGGGGGTCTAAACAGACCCCTGATATTTCCACAGGAGGCTGAGCAAGCGGTGCGGGAGGAGAGCTCAGCCTCCTGTGACAGCGCTGGCTGTCTCCGCCCACACTGCTCTGCTGTACTGTCACAGGAGGCCGAGCGGTGCGGGGAGGAGAGACGCCGGCCACTCACAGCGCTCTCCTCCCGCAGGAGAGAAAGAATGGATGCACCGCTGTATTGGCCAGAAAATGGCACTTTTGGCATTTTGCCAAAAGTGCCATTTTTGCCCGATATGTTTTGGCGGCCGATATATCGGTGCATCCCTAATTTAATATTTTTTTTTTTCCTGGAGTTGTTCTTTAATGATTCTAAACGTACTTATAAAACATTTTTGTCACTTTTCAAAATACTGTATTTTTGGAATCCTTAGGAATGTTTGTAAAGGAATGTTATAAAAATAACACGTTCTCCGGTCTTTGCTTTTTGCTGTGATGTTGCTGAATATACCGCAAAGTTTTCTTCCCCTTTAACTCTGCACCTGCAAGAAAAGTATAATACCTTATTGTGTAAATGTAAGCTGGGTTTAGTTACTGTAACCTAGTAAACCCTTTAGCCTATTTTTTATTATTAGAAACTTGTAAAAACAATTGCTGTCAAATAAAATACAACATATTTTAAATGAGCCAGCCAATATCCTAGTTCTTTCTACCGCAGTTTGCAGGACAATAACAACAGTGTGTGCAGTCTTTTGATTAAGAACCAAGTTAAGTAATAGTGTCATGACAAAATTCTATTCTGTCTTCCAAAAACAAGACGCCAATGTTTAGAGCCTGCGGAGAAACATATTAGTTGAGGCCACTACCGCGGTTCGCGTCTATTACGGCAGCTTATTAACCTTTTTTTTATTTCCACAAGTTTAAACTAATCACCTTTCTACTTCCTTTTACTTAACTTTATATGCCTTGAATGTTTTGTTTGCTTAAATTTCCTTCAGTTATTAATACTTTACACCCATTCTCACCTTCTTACTGTGCCAAGTGCTCGGAGGTGCTTGAATTCATTTTGGGATAGCTTTTAAAAGAGGTCAAATAAAGTTTAGGGATGTTTGGGAAGTCAGGAATAAAGGCCTGAGAAAATCATTTCTGAACAAGTGAATATTTGTGAATTATAATGTATACTTTATTTACTGAAACCTTTTGAGCTCATGTACAGAAGTATTAAAAGGGAGCACTCATCCTAACTGGTGCCTTCTCAAAATACACAAGCACGACGTAGAACTGTGTCACTGGTTCGCTTTCATTGCATATCCCAGTATACTCTTCTCTATGGGCAGAGTATCAAAATGCTCATGGGTATGGCACAGCCATTAAAGCTGAACTCCAGGAAGACAGCTAAATACACTGATAAAAATGCATATAAGCGTGCTGCTGTACCTGCCAAAGGATTTTAAATTCTTTCCACCCACTTCCAAGATATGCACAGCTCTGCCACATAGCACATCCAGGCCAATGATCCCACTTTCTCTGTTACAGTTATAGACTTTAGAAGGCATTTACTGGTGTCCATTCTCCACCCTAAACCTGCTGATTGAACTGTAACAGAGTAGCAGAAAACTGATGAGGTCATCTCTCTGCTCATACTAGCACCTTAGCTTGCAATATCCATGACTTGCTTCTGTCCTGCCCCTCCCTCTTGCCATTTGCGTGCATTGCAAGAGGTTGATTCCAAGTCAAATTCAAGTACTTACACTAGTTGTATTGAAAAAAAAAAACCCTAAATTTAATAATGTAATAATGAATACAAGCTGAGTTCATGGGGTTGATTTACTAACCTTATAAACACACCACGAACATGTATACACCTCTGTAGTGTGTTCCCTCCCAGCATGATCTATGGGTGGAATCTAAACACCTTTGTAGTGTGTACACACCCAGCAGGTGTGTTGTGCAAAGCCCTGCATGAATTGCAAGGTGATGTTGTGTAAATTAGCTCTATGTTGTGTTGCTTGCGTTGATGAATGCAGGAATGTAAATGCATGAGCTAACCATTTTTGTCTAAACTATGAAGCAGCATTATATATGCATCATGTGCATGATTTTTCCATATATGGCATTAGTGGAAATGTGCTTTTAGAGACTTTTTGGTTGATAAATACGTTTTGCTGTGTGAAAATCACACGCACCTGGTGCGTGCGTGTGTTTAGGTTAGTAAATCACCCCCCATGTGTGCCTATATCTGCCAACTTGAAAGGCACATCTACTTCCAGATATACTATGCAAATAGCCCCAATATTTAACCACTTTGAAAAAAATAGATATTTTTTAGCCGAGCTGTAGAATTTTATTAAAAAATTGCAATACTTTCTTTCTGTTTTCTTTGATCTGTATATGATGCTAAAGCATCCATTGCCCCCAATAGGAAATGTTCACATTTTACTTGCTGCAATGGGAAGAGTCTAAACCCTGCAAGAATTATTTGTAGCCATTAAAAGGGGAAGGAGTTGGCAATGGATTGGTCCAGATATTGGCACAATATGTGTAAACGTGTAATGTCCACTAAGGTAAGTTATAACATGTTACATTTTGCATTTTTAAATCTGTTCTGCAGTATATAATAAATTAAAGTTTGAGTCCACCCAAAAATTATATCTCAGAGCTTCTATTGGTGAGATCTTTGTGCCTGCATTCCTGGGTTCCTTGGGTTTTAATATATTTTATGATGTGTTATGAAGAATGTGGAACACACAAAGAAAGGCATTAAATTAGAACTGGGGTTATTCACAAAAGGGAGAAGAGTTAGGAGAAGGCAGGAGAAGTGAACAATTTAGGACAACATAGCTGAACTGGAAAGTGAGCTGAATTGGAGAATTTTTCCAGTTCAGCTATGTTGGCCTAGATTGTTCACTTCTCCTTCCTTCACCAAACTCTTCACCCTTTTGTGAATATCCCTGTTAGTATTGGATAGTGTAAGGGAGGGTTAAAACCCCCGTTAGCTTTTTTGCAATCTGTGTCCCATTGGGAAGATTTTCCTTCACTTCCTGTCCAACAGCCACAACAGAAAGTGAGAGGAAGTCTCTCCAAAGAGAGGGAAATCTCTGCTGGTCAATAGGGTCACCAGAACTTGTGTCCACTTTGGAAAATTTCCATCTATTCATGTTATGATGACAACCTAAATTTCAGGATTTTATTTCACTTTCAGTGATAACAGTCACGGGGAACAATTGAGAGGATGAACCTCAGTAATGAAGACACAAACAGCAATAGAAACCATACCTTTTTATTCCCTCTCAACTCTACCCAAAACTTACCCAAAACTCCCAGGTGGACAAGAACAAATTTGGGAATTATGATTTGCTATCATTTTCTACGTAAATATAATATGTGAACTGCTATTGCTAACCAAGAAACACTGCATCTGTACTAATAAGAAGGTATGCAATGTACCTTAATCTGAGTTCTATACTGTCGACTGCAGCCAGGACCCAGAACTACTCTCGAATTTTCCTGGCTTGATCTGAATGTGGGCTTTGCAATTACCTAACTGGTTGCTTTATTGCCAGTCAGGTGCAATTGCTGATTTGGATATGGCTGCTGGATGTGAGAAAATTCTCAGCAATGACAGTTTGGTGCAACAACGTTTCTGTAATAAGAAAAAGCATGGGGCCTGCAGTGGGTATGAGAATACGTCTCCTGCATTTCAAACAGGGTTCCCAGATCTCAAGATTACTTTCAAAAGGTAATGGGGTGGACCGGTGCACTACAGCCATGACTGGATAAACTACCAAAGTTCAAGCTGGTAGGCAGTGTTTTCTGCATGCATTGCAAGGCCCAATTTTCCATTTTTATTTATGCCAAAAAGAGCACTAGGTTCCAAAAGACCAAAAGCTATTTTTTTAATTCTAAAGCAACAAACAGAAAAAAAAAGGCAGAAAGAGCATTTCAGAGGCCAGACAATTCCCCTTTATTAGGGTTTTTAACAATTATTAAAGTGTCTCATGGCTAGATCCAGGATCTTTTTTGTATCTGGCACTCTTTTTGGCATAAATATACAGACTTCTCAGATTAGGGTGACCCCTGCTTGTTCCCACCTTGTGGAGAGATGTCAAACCCAGGCCATCTAGCTTAACTAAGACTATTGTTTCTATCTGTTGAAGACACATATCCAGCACCCCGCTTCCACTTCTCCTTCGCTTTTCTAATTTGACTGCTCAGAATCATTGTATGTTTTGCACACCTTTTATCAATATAGCCATATATCAGCTTTGACTTTTCTACCAACAATTTCATACAAAGTATTTTTTTGTTAACAAATTATACATTTTTTGAAATGTTTATAAAAAATTGCCAAACAATAATATAATGTAATGTTCTAAATGGTGAAGGTGGGATAAGGCTTTTCAAAATTTTTGCCACATTTTTCTGTTTTATTCTTCTGTTTCATTGCGCTGTATAATGTATTTTTGCTGGGATTTGTAGTCCTCTATACAGCGCAATGCAGAATACCACCAGCTATATAGGAATACAACAAATCCCAGCAATACATTATACATACAGTGTATAATGTATTGCTGGGATTTGTATTCCTATGTATAATGTACAGCACAATGTACCATCAGCTACAGAGTAATACAAATCCCAGCAATACATTATAGAGCACCATGTGTGGGAAAGTGCAGGCTTACCCGATCAGTCTTCCAGCAACCTGCTTCTGAGATCGGGCCTGTGTATCGGCGGCTGTCATCCCCCCACACATGCTGCTCCTCCTTACTTCTTCTCCCCACGTCCCTGTGCTGATCGTGAGGTGGGGAAGAGGTGCGGTGTCTGGATGCGGGCGGGTGGGTCTGGCAGCGGCGAGCGTGAGGTGGGGAGGAGGTGCGCCGCACAGCTTGTGTGGAGCCGTGAACAGGGCCAACTAATCAGAAGCCAATTAATCGATGATTGAAAACGTTGACAACGTTTATAATCGATTTAGTCGATTAGTTGTTGCAGTCCTAATCTTATTACAAAACAGAGCTGCCTGTCTTCACCAGTTAAACTTTATCAATAAATACACATGTTTTATGTTCTTTATCATATATTATGGATAAAACCTATTTTTTTCTATTTTAGCTATAAAATTATAATTTGCAACAATGTTTTAGTTTGTTGAATTCATTTATGCTTTATTACTAAGCAAATCTGTACATTTTAAAATATGCATTTTTTTATATTGTAGCACCAACAAAAATAAAAGCATTGCTTAAAAATAAGAAATAAATAAAGGTAACAGCAATCGTTATTGGCTGGGTAGACAGTTTTTTCACATAACTTCTGGCATTCCTTCAGGGAAAGCTTTTGCTGTGGATTTATAGGTCAGATAGGCTCAGCAGTTTGAGCCTATTGCCCACCCTACCCTAACAAAGCTAGCATGTGTTTGTACAGCTGTGCTTGCGGCTGTGTGAGTCCCAGGAATCCCACAAGCCCTCAGTTCCTTTACCTCCCTTCACTATTCCACCAGTTTATGAATGCACACAGACAGAAACTGTAAAGAAACTGTTCAACTAGCAGGTTAAAAAAGCTAAAAATGCAAGTGCTGTTTATTTTCCTTCCTCGCTTTCCTGCTGCTTCAGTGAGTAAATCTTTTTTTTTCTTTCTATTTTACTTTTACCTGTTTGTCTTTCACTGACTGAAAGTGGGCAAAAGGAAAATAAAATGAGGAAAATGTAAAATATTCTAACTGGAAATACAATTTTCTAATTTGTTTTTAGAAATTGTTTAAGTAAAAATAGTTACCATAGCATTGCCACAATTTAGTGAACTGCTCCATCTGCCACTTTAAGTGCACTGGCTATGTGACCAGAACTACTGGAAGCCTGCATCGTTGAGTAGACCTAATATCAAATAAACAGGTGTGACCTCCATAGAATGAAATATCAATCCTTTAGGTTCCTTTCACACAGGCAGTGTGATCAGGTCCTCCTGTCAGTTTTTCAGACAGACTCGATCGGTTGCCCAATGCTAGTCTATGGGCACCCTGGTATAAATAGACAGGCGTCCGTTTACACCTGTCTACCTCTGGCTCCGACCGTGTTTGGAAAAACAAACAGAACAGTGTTTCATTTTGACGGACTTGACCATGCCGGATCGGGGGTAATCTGATGTACAGGGACACATCTGTTTACATACGATTCCCCATAGACCAACATAGGGTCCAGTTATTTCATTTTTTTTCTCCATCGCAACATGGAGGAAAAAACTGGATGGACACGGATGTCACAGTGTTGACATCCAATCCGTACTGCTCCGAACAGGAAGAGATCAATGCACAGATCTCCTCTTTATCAGCCCATGTGAAAGGGGCCTTACTGTTGCATCTTTGTTGGATTTATTAGCAAATGTGTATGTGATAGAAGATAATAAATGAAAATAAAACGGCGGGCAGCCTGTCATCTCAGGAAAAAGGCAATGTTCCAAACTGCTGGGTTCCCTATATGTTTTTCTTTTAAGAAACCTGTCCTTGGGTAAGGTTCAGCTAACTAGCTCGCTCAGAAACTAGGTTGTATAGTCCAGATTATATCAGAGGAACATTCCCACCCAAAGTGTTTCATTTAATTTTATATGAAGCAAGGCAGGTATTAGGTTTTTATTGTTCTTAGGTATATCCTTCCAAGCACCCTGTGCAGCTGAAACTAGGGGATCTTGTTTTTTACAGCAAAGCTACTGTTTTATCAACCTATATAAATCCATATTCTCTATAAAGAATACATTTAAGGTGCCCATACACTGCTCGATTCTCGTACGAGAATCGCAGGAAATCCCACGATCGTACGAGAATCGAGCAGTGTGAACGAAGACGTGCGACCGTTTTTACTGTACGGTCGCACGTTTCGCAAGACAAAAGTCTTGTGATGGCCGTAAGGTGTATGGGCACCTTTACAACTGGTTTGCAGGGACCATGTGGGTTTTGTCCCTACTAATCAGGCCAGTGATAATATCAGACGAATCACCATACTTACCCAAATTGCAAGATCGCAGAGTGTCACTTTTATGCTGCTTTCTATTGATATCAGGAAGGCCTTGGATTCCTTGTCTTGGCATTATCTTTTTATGTTCTATGCTGCTGGGACTTTGGCCCTTTTTTTCTAAATTGAGTTTCCTCTCTTTACTCTTCCCCTAGGGCTTTTATTCACTATCCAGGTTCTAAATCAGCACCTTTCTCATCTCCATCTTGTGTTCTTTATCCCCATGGCTTTTTGTGCTGTGCTTTTTGTGCTGTGCTTTTTGTGCTTATTGAGCCCCTTGCGCAATTAATCAGACTACATGCTGACATTCAGGGTATTGAAATCGCCGGCTTTACGCACAAACTTTGCCTACTTGCTGATGATGCCCTCTTCTTTATCACTAACCCTTTCGTCTCAATTCCTAATCTCCCCTCGCCACTTTCTTTGGCATCTCAGTGCTCCAGTCTTCAACATCTTGCTGTCTACCTCTACCCTCTCCTCGCTCGAACAGACTTTTCCATTCCATTAGTCCCCAGATGGCCTCCCATACCTGAGAATATGCCTCATCGACTGCCGGCTTCTCTTTATGCAGCCAATTACCCGTCCATGTTTCACTGGGTATACTGTTGTCACTTTAAATTCATTGCAAGACATTTAAGCATATAGCACAAGTGATACAAGTGGGTGAATCGGGATAATGACTATTTATATCACTCTCAGCAGAGGTCTTAATGAAATGTAACACATTATTATACTGTCACTGTTTAAACTGAGGACAATTAAACATCTGAAAGACTAAGGATAGGGATACGGGAGGTATTTGTTTACATTTATCATTAATCCCCCAATGCAATTAATCCCACTGGAGAACAGAGTGAGACTGCATGGGATTCAATATTCTTTCTTTTGGCCTGTTGTCATTATGGTTCTGTTGTAAAATAAATGTGATTCGTATGGGATTTTTTTTTAAAGAAAGTAAATACTATTATTTTGCTTCAGCTAAAGTGCCAGAGTTCCTTTATATGTATATTTTGTTCTCTGTTGTGAATACCCACCTGCTTCATTGTGGGTAAAAGGAACTCTGTTGCTTCAGCTTTAGAAAAATAATAGTATAAACTTTATTTTAAAAATACTTTTTTTAAAGTCACATTGTACATCAGTTACCTGCTGTTAGGACTATAGTCCGTTTCCATGTAATACCAGCTTTCACCAGCAGTTGTCACTTCAGGTAAATTTCGAAATCAAGGCTATCACTATAATGTCAGGCTCATGTTAGCACATAAAGGAATCAGAAGCACCACATGTGATATTATATGTAAATTGGAATTCTTCTCTGAAGTAGTGCTTCAAAAGCAGGACAGCATTTAGTTTATTCCATAGCAAACATGGGTATTGTAAATTGCAACCTAGAGTGCAACCAATTTCAAGCCAATGTTTCAAAAAATTAAATTTCACAAACACTTGTCAATTGCAACATTTGTCAATCCCATATGGGCAAAAACTGGCAAACCTAATACTATATTTTGGATTGTGGGATGAAAATTGAGCACTAAGGGAAACCTATGCAATCATGTGCAGAATAAACAAACTACTTGTACAGTTCCTACCAGGGACAATATCTATATTGATTTTGTAGGTTATCATGTTGCATGAGTAAGTTTTCCGGCACTTACTTCCTTTGTAGTAGACTTGTGCGCCGTCAAAAAATTTGTTCTGTTTCGTTTCGGAATATCCGTTATTTCGTATTTCGTAATTCGTAACTGAACTCAATTCGGATTCGTACGAAATACGAATTTTCGTTAGTGGCGGTTATATTTTCGTAACTTTACGAACATTCGTTATGATGAAGTTAAAAAGCAAAATACCTTTGTTAATATTGGAGTGGTAGTTGTTTTTTTATCCGAAATACGAATTCCGTTAACGGATTCCGTATTCCGAATTCCGTATTTCGGACTTTAAAAAAAACTACCATCAACTCCAATATAAATGTACTTTGCTTTTTACCTTCAATATAACGAATGTTCGTAACGGAACGAAAATACGTCAACGGAATTTCGTATTTCCTGCTTGTATTGTAATGCAACTCTCAGCAGCAGAAGAGAACCTCTGATTGGTCAACCAAAACGAAATACGAATTCCGTTAACGGGTTCCGAATTCCGTATTTCGGACTTTAAAAAAAACTACCATCAACTCCAATATAAATGTACTTTGCTTTTTATCTTCAATATAACGAATGTTTGTAACGGAACGAAAATACGTCAACGGAATTTCGTATTTCCTGCCTGTGTGTGTAACTGTGTATTGTAATGCATCAGCAGCAGCGGATCCGTATCTCGGATTAAAAAAAATCTTGTCATGTTGTTCAACCTCATTTACAGGGGTAATATTAGTTCCTGTTTCAAAGAAATTCGGATCCGAAATTCGTTAACGGAATTTCGTATTTCCTGCCTGTGTGTGTAACTGTGTATTGTAATGCATCAGCAGCAGCGGATCCGTATCTCGGATTAAAAAAAATCTTGTCATGTTGTTCAACCTCATTTACAGGGGTAATATTAGTTCCTGTTTCAAAGAAATTCGGATCCGAAATTCGTTAACGGAATTTCGTATTTCGGATATAATTCGGAAACTGCCATTCGGATTTCGGATGCTCCGAAATTCGGAATTTCAGGAAAATTCGTACGAATTTCGATTCGTAACGAAACGAATCGCACATGTCTACTTTGTAGCTCTGAGATATCACAACAAACCATGTCCTCTAGAAATACCCATCTTTCACCATGTCTACAAACCAATGAGGTACCTTGGCACACTTTGTGTGGTACACTTCCTTTAGCCCACAGATATCTGTCCCTACCATGAACAGCCACTTGGTTGTATTATAGTTCTCCTTTGAAGTGTTCTGAATAGTATTAGTACTATATAGAACATGAGAAATAAATAAACACTGTACTGCCATTTTCATGCCAGCTGGGTCTAACCCTAACCCTAAAGGTAGCAGCATTGGATAGAGCATAAAATGATTAAAACCCTGTATGATTTTTATTTCCCTGCCCCAGAGACACAGTAGCAAATAGGAGGAAATCTCTCCAAGAGGAGCTGTCCCCTGTAGAAGAGTTTCCCTCTACTGCTTCTTTCGTGATAACTGAAACATTTTGTCATTTTCTGGCACTTTCTCTCCTCATGGCAATAGTCACAAGTTGAAAGGCGAAATCTCCCCCTGAGTGAACTAGTCGAGTTATGGTCGCTTGGACATTAGCCAAACCGAGGCAGAAATACAGGTTTGACAGACTTCCAAGCAAACCAAATCCAGAGCCATCTGTGCCCTAGCAAGCAATGATGCATTATTGGTTGGAAGGGCGTTAGCGGCTGGGCCGCACAGCGTCATTGACTGCTAGGATGCTGGCACCAAAACAATCAATGATGCTGTGAGATCACCATCATCTTAGAAAATAAAAATGCTGTGCAACTCCGCACAGTGTCGTTGGTTGCTAATGGGGATGCACCGATACCGGTTTTTGGTATCAAGTATGAGTACCAATATTTATATTTCGGTACTCGCCGATACTAGGTACGGATACCGGTACTTCCTGTGGCATGGAGCCGGCTTCCCGGGCAATCAAGAAGCCGGGCAGCGGGTAATGACACGCTGCCTGGCTTCTTGATTGCCAGAGAAGCCGACTCCATGCTGTTTGGCCGGGTCGATGCTGATTGGCCGGGAAGTCGACTGATACCTATACTGATACTAGTATCGGTATCAGTGCATCCCTAGTTGCTAAGATTATAGCAGCATCACAGCAGCATTGGTTGATATGGGGGGAGCAGGCCAAACAGTGACTTGGGTTGCTAGGACACAGAAGTTCGGTGGCTGTGCATACTAGCCAAATCGTTCACCCATTCGGCGAACTGCAAACAGATTGAGTTTAGGTCGAGCTCATTCCTATTACTGATGACAACTGTAACATTTTGGATTTCCCACCACTTTCCCTTTTGGTGACAATGGTAACCAGGACAAATAGAGATGATGAATCTCCAAGCTAGGACACTGACAGCAATAAATAAAGCTAACAGCTCCATACATACACTTTAAAAGAACAGAGGTGTTATATATTTTATATCAAGCAGAACTCTGAAAAACTAACACAAACTTGTGTTCATATTTTCATACTTTGTTTTTTATTACTAAATCAAACCTTTCTGTGACTTCTCATGTGACATATTTTCCCGTTTCTCTGAAAATAATGCCTGTTATTGAAACGCTTTGGTTAGTTACTGCTTAGTTACTTCAGTGTCCTGGCTTGTTATTCCCTTACATATCATTGTTAGATATTAGCCCTTAAATCATCCAGCTTTCTCCATACAAGCTGCATACGTCGTAGGGATTCAGATTAGCGTTCTATAAAATTGAGTGGGAACAATACTCCTCTTCAACACCAGCTGTACTATTTTCAATAACACTTAATACTGAACTGAGTGAGATTAAATCCAGTCTGTCAGTGTGTTGTGGCCTACCCTCTTTCAGGAACTGTTGTTTTTGGAACAGCCTTTGCCATTTAACTATCTACTGACAGAAATTAACGACGAAGGCCTTATAGAACAATTTATCAACAAGCTTTTGAATTCACACTTTTTTTGCAGGACTTCATATCTGCAGACTTCGGAGGCTGTCTCTTGGTGTCAGAATGTCAGCAAAAAAGCAGAGACTGACCAGGGTGGACTCCTGGGAACAACTGATCTTAGATATGTATGGTAAGGTTGATCTCCTCAAGGACTAGTCTTGAAAGGAGCTGAAAGAGCCCAGATCAGTCTTCTGACTGATCACATTGGTAATGTAAACACAGATGCAGCACAAAAACAGACCAACCCTAGAAAGGAAGTATGCCAAAAACATTACAATTAGCACATAGCAAGACAAAGTGCTAGCACAGCCTCTTGGAAATAAACAAAATCTTTCTAGCATAATGACAGGAACTAACGAAACAGTTTTAAATGACAAGGCAATCAAGGGGAAAATTCTACAGTGTCTACAACATGCATTGGAAATCTGGGGATTTTCAAGTCCTTTTGAACTACAAATCCCAGTAGCTCCGTTCCTTCACCTTTCTGGCAAATTGAATACTGGAAGACGTGACAGTGAATCCGTCAGCTTTGTAATAAATCCAGTACTATTATGCCGGCATTGTCTTTTGAAGTATCCAGGCTGGTTTTCCATCACTGGGGCCTGTAGTCACGCAAAGTCTGGCATGCAAAGTAACAACTAGAATGCTATAATTGCTCCTAGAAGTATCCATTGTATGCAATTAGTTTTTTTTTTTTCATACGGGAGCACAGTTATCTACAACATTATATGACATTATTGCAGAGACACGGAATTCCAAATGTCAATTTTTTCCCAGAAGTCAGCATGCTCATTTTAAATGTCTCCCTCGGGGCTTACAGATATTTCAAGAGCTGGCATATGGGAAGAGGAGCAGTTAGGCTACTGTTTTTCATGGGGTTCAGTCTCAATGCATTTACAAGCGTTACCATTAATTCTCATGCTGCAAAGTGGAGCAAACATACAGTAAGTCGGATTTATTAAAGGAGCACACCACAGTGCACTAAAGCACAGGAGTATGAATATAGTAGTAATATCAAAAAGGAGGCCGCAATATCTTTACAGTACATTAGGCTCTTGCAGTAGTATGAATGCCAAGGCATATTGTTATCCACTTTTTTTATGACATAATATGCTTTAAGCTTTATTATTATTATACAGGATTTATATAGAAGCTATTCTAGATCAGTAAGTCAGCATAGTTTACTCTTTGGTCCAGCTTCCAGCACCTGCTGCCATACTGAAGAAGAAGACCCCTTAGTATATGCTCAGTGGCAGAATAAAACATGGGCAATCCAGAGTATTACCGTATTTTAATTAAACACACTGCCATACACTCCAACACACCTCTAGGAAACTTTGCACTGAAAACAGGTATTCTTGATTTACCTATACTGCAGTGCACGTACAACTGGGCAACTCCATTAGTGATCCCTCTCTGACCTGTCCTTTATCTACCAACAAAATGCCTAATAAATACTTGTGCATAGCATACATATATGAGTATATTAAAAAAAAACTTAACCATTTTTGCTGGAAGTTTTGCCAAGAATTTATGACATGTAAAACTGTCTAAAAAGAAACTGAAGGATTATTTTTTTCTTTTTTATTCTGTTGGTTTGTTTGTCGAATTTCTTCTGCCATTCTGTTCATTCCATTATATTTATACTGCGCATTGACACACAGGTTTCCATGTCAAATATTGATAAAATGGAGAAAAGTTAAAAAATAATTCCACAGTTGTTAGGGTAAAAATAAAAATCATCTATTCTAACACCTTTAATTACAGGTCCTTTGTTTATGTGAATAGTTACCACAGAGCTGGGAATGGAAAACAGGTCTCTGTTGTAGGTATCAAAGTAGCTAAACTGAAGCATCAGTAGTAATGACTGCTATGTGCACTACTTAGAAGAGGTAAGTTAACAGTACAAAGTCTTAAAATACTTATAGACAACATATGTTGAGCAGGGGCCAGATGTCTGTGCATGTCCTTCCATAGTGGCTGGCTGTTAACCCCTTCATGACTGAGCTAGTTTTCAGGTTCTGTTCATAAATGACTGACACATTTTTTACATTTTTGCTGTGTGATTCTTCCACAGCAGTAATATACTTTCTTACTAAATGTACCCACACATATTATATATTGTTTTTTAGAGGACAGATAGGGCTATATAATTATATCACATATGTGTACCTAACCCCTCACTTAGTTTGAATAAAATAAAAAAAGTGAGGAAAAAACTAGAAGAAAACACTTTTTTCTCAAGTTTTGATTATTATTATTTTTTTTTAGAATTTTTTATATTAATTATAGTATAAAAAATATATTTATATATAATTTATATTTTCCTAATTTTGTTTTACACTTTATTTTAATTTTTTTACACTTTGTAAAAAAAATAAAAATAAAATAAAAAAACTTTTTTTTTTCTTGTCAGTTTATATCAAGCAATCACTATGACAGCTTGATAAATTAACTTTTTTATTTTATTTTTGGCTATTAGGCTGATCCAAACTTAGGAACAGCTAATAATAACCTTAGAGACTGATCCTGACTTTAGTCAGATTCAGATCTCACTAAAAGCTCTTTGATCGTGCCTAGACGATCAGAAATGATACATTTCACTCAAAAGATATACATTGTATCTTTTGAGTGAAATGTATCTAAACATCGGGCTCTCGAGCTGTCAAAACAAATAGCAGAGAGGTGAGGTGAGTCACTGCTGCCTCTCTGCTATTTTGAGCTGTCAAATACGGGATCGCAAATTGCGGTCCTCTATTTGCATGTAACGGCTTCATTCTTTCATTAATGAAAGGAAGAAGCTTTTACAAAAAGCTTAATTATTTCATTAATTAATGCCTCAATACTGAGACATTAATGAATTAATGTTAAATGCTGAGAATCAGCAAATACCGGCATTACAAAGCCTGATATAACTCGTCACGTACAGTGTACGTGGCCAGTCATATAGGCACAAAGTGACAAGACGTACACTGTACGTCTCCCGTCACGAAGGGGTTAAAGGGTAATAGTTAACAGATTAATAGATAATAATAGGTAATAGATTAACTAGAAATGGAGCCTTACAGCCTTATTTTGTTCCAATGCTCCTCTCAGACTCCATGCTGTGGTAGTGTCTACAGTTAAACCTATCTCTGTGGCTTGTTAATTAAGCATCTGTGGCACTGTGTGAGTGCTGTTTTGTTCCATGGGTCAGGCTGTATGGCCATAAGACAGATTCTAGAATTTAGCCTTAAATTAGAACCTTAGGCAGTTACAAAATGAACCTTTGCTGTGGGGCTACCTCCACACTGCAAGAGTTAACTGCTCATTTTTTCTCTATGGTCTAAAATAAAAAAAGATATACTCACCTGATCCTCGATCCTGCCTGGCTGCTAGACTGGTCCCTGCAGCCTCTCTCCCCCTCCGCTCCAGTGGTCTAAGGATTTGTGGGTCATCACGTCCAATATAGTGTATTGGACGTGAGGAACGCCGAGGGACATTCCACCACTGGAGTGGAGGGAGAGGTGAGTGGTCTTTGCCGCAGGATAAAGACTCTGGTGAGTATACCTTTATTTTAGACCCTAGAGAAAAACAAGAGGTTAACCCTTGCAGTGCCGGGGAAGCCCCACTGGAAGGGTTAATTTGGTAATTGTCCGGAGTTCTTCTTTAAGGTTAGATGCTAGAATCTGTCTTATGACCATACAGCCTGACCCATGGAACATAATAGCATTTTTTATGTTACAAGCTAACCCCGCACTACAACGATTCATTTTGTAACTTCCCGAAGTTTTTCTTTAGGAAAAGGTTTTCTGTATCTAAAAATATTTGGTTTTTCCTTAAAGGCTCTGAAGTAGAACAAGAAGCTTTGCTTGACATTTGGATGTGCTGGCTTTTTCAGTTTAGTGAATTTGCAGTGTCACCATTCGCCAAGCACCCACATTGTCATATGTGGCCTTTGTAGTATGTGTGTGGGACGGCTCATTAACAGTTCGCAGCATCACTTAAGATGATCTACCAATGAGTACCAATGACTATATTCACTGTTCTGAAATCATTAGTCTGTATTGTTTTAGAAAAACTGTCACATGACAATAAACAAAAATGTATCAGTAGTTGGATCTCTAAGTACTCGGACAAGTAGGGTATCGGTGCATCCCTAATAAATAGTTATATTTTTAAAAAATCATACATTAAAAAACAAGTATGCACGAATCCCAGGAGCTCCGTGTGCTCCTTAAAATTGACAGCTGCCTCCTAACTTTTGAATGTTTCTCTAGTCTAGTCTTGGAGCTGGAAAAGTATCTGTACTTGTACTTGTACCGAGTACGGTACTTGGTATCTGAACATTCCTAATGTGTATGAATTACCTCGTTTTTAAATATGAAGTGTTAAGCCCCTTTAAGAAACCACACACTTGTCCATACACTTTCCCCAAATTGCTACTAATGAAACCATCTATGATGCTTTGAGAGCGGCTTGTGAAACACTTTCATGGTAAACCATTTTTGTTTAAATTGTATAATCAAGCTGACTTTATTTGATGAAATAAAGACCATGGACGGACACGTTTTTCATGACTTATTGCATCCCTGTGGAGTCATCATATGTATCCTGCAGTACTTTGTTGAGTAATATGGGTGAGCACCAATCAAAGCGTTGTTTGTATAGTCTGTCACTTTGACACCTGATGAATAATGCATTCCGAGGGACTGCAGACCCCAGGGGGGGATTTGAGTAACACAATTCCTTTCCCTGTCGTAGACTTTAAATTAGAAGTGAAAGGCTAAGTTCCTAAATTCACGAGATGTGCTGAAATGATCTCATACACAAATATATTGTTTTTGTGATGTATCAGGAAGATCTTAAGTGCCCGATACACCACTACTGATTGATTAAGTCGATTCACTTTGCAAAATGTATATCTTATGGTTTTTTTCTTTAACCAATCACACACCAAACGTGCCTTGTTACATTAAAACATTAATATATTTAATCAGATAATGGACATAAGTGATGAGTTGACACATATTTACCTGCAAGCGTTTGTGTGGTACCGTATCAAAAGCCTTTGAGAAATCCAGATATACCACATCCACTGGCTTACCTCCGTCCATATCTCTACTTACCCCCTCATAAAAAGTTAGCAAGTTAGTTAGGCAGGAACGGTCTTTCCTGAACCCATGCTGATTGTCATTAACTATCCCGTTTTCCTGAACAAATTCTACCAGATAATCCTTTATTATGCCCTCTAGCATTTTACAAACTACCGATGTTAGACTGACCGGCCTATAGTTCCCAGGTTGGCACCTTGCCCCCTTTTTGAATATTGGGACTACCGTAGCCCTCCGCCAATCACTGGGGATCCTACCAGTCATTAAGGAGTCCTTAAAAATGAGGATTAATGGTCTAGTTATAACCTTATAATCTGTTAACATATAATTAATTTTATAGATTGACAGAAAGATATTTAAATGGCCTATTGTTTATGTAGTTAATTAAACTCAAAGGACTAAAGCAGGCTTTTATGAACCAGCAAATGTTAATGGCAAAGATGTAGTACAATGTGACAATGTTTATATATAGTTATGTATACCCATATGTCCCACATTAGATGCTTTACTTAAAGTGTATGTACAGCCCAAACTTTTGTTTTTGTTTTTCCATAGACAAGGAAATGGTTATAATCTATGTCAGTTTAGTTTTTGTTGTCTGTGCCCTGTTGGATAGATAATTGGAAGACTTATTCTTTACCTCTTGTTCTGGTGACAATTATAACATTTTGGATTTCCCATCACTATTGCCTAAGTTTGCTAGGAGCTTTGCTCTGTATTTGCGGACATGCATCACATTGCACTATTTTCTGGCAGCATAGTGTACCACAATGCATATCTGTAAGGTGCAAATGGTACCGCACTTCAACAACACATATAACTCTTGTGGTGGTGAATCACATTCTAATGCATGCATTACTGCAACATGTGTCAGGGTACCAGGGGTCTTACCGGTCCTTGGGGTTGCCAATTGCGGCATAGGGCACGGGGCCTCCTTCCTGGCAGGACTCCTGGCACCAGGGTTGTGGGTGCGCGAGGTGGACAGGCTGCGCGTGCGTGCATGGGGCGCTCGTAGTGCGCCCGCGCCCATTAGTGGTGTCAGGTGTGGGCCTTGCTGGGGGAGGTTCCCAGCACACACCTTCTGCCTTTTCTCTTTTGCCATTGGCTCCCGGATGGAGAAGTCTCCTGGTTGCCTCGACAACCAGGGGGTGGTCCTAGCTCCCAATGGGTATAAATCCCAGTCAGAGCCCTGGCTCATTGCTGAGTTATTCTACCTTTATTGTGCAATCGCCTAGCCTCCTGTGTTTGCTGTTACTGCCATTTCCTGATCCCTCGTCTGACTTCCTGTTGCTGACTCTTTAGCCTGCCTTCCCGTTCCTGAACCAAGCTGCCTGCCTCGACCCGGACTGTACTTTGACTTCGCCTTTGGACTGCTACTTTTGTACCTCGTTTTCCGACCTCTGCCAGTTCCTGCCAGTGGGTTCTGCTTCACGGCCCAGGCCGACGATACCTCCTGACAACATGATAGTGTTAGTGGGTCCTTATTATCTGTTCTGTTGGGAAATCCACAGCAAAGGAACTATTTTCACAGTTCCAGTGTCTACTTTGGCCTTAGCTAACTATAATCCAGAAATAATGACAGGTCTGTAATGAGATATCGCAAGTGTCTTCAGTGAAAGACAGAATAGTAATACAGAATATGATCTCTCAGAGTGAACTGTAGTCAGTTCACTGGAAAACCAGTGCAAATTCTCAGGTATATACAGTGGTAGACCCCATTGCTGGATGGGAACTTTGATAGGTAACAGCTGCCCTGACAGGTACTCTTTAAAGGATAATGCCAAGCTAATTGAAAAAGGGCATTGACTTAAATAAGGAGTTGCTGAAATACTAAATACAATCAGTTAAGCTTTAGCCTGTTTCCAATGAAATGGTAGAGTAATTAATTTACTGCCCAGTAGGCTGACACTCTGATATCAGTTTGTCCACCCTTTACCCTACATCATAGAGATGGATAACAACTTACAAAGATCAAATTGAGAGATAGAATTAAGTCATGGAAGTTGAATGTTTGTATCCTAGTTGAAATGGCTGTGGAAGAGTTTTCATATACAACCAAAAAGTGGACAATTTCTCAGACGATTCTGGTAGTTAGAGGCCCTGGAACACCAGAAATGTCTCCTAAAGAGAGGGTTATAGTTTTTTCAAAATCATAATGTGACAATTAGGGATGAGTGGCGTGCTTTTGCCGTATGTCAGCAAAATTTATCCAAACTAGAAATTAAATTTCACTCATTAAGGGAAATGTACTTCTTTTTTTTTTAAATAAATAATTGATAATAATTTTTTGTAGGGGGCATTTAGGGTACTTTATTTTAAAGGAGAACTATGGGGTCAGTGTTTTTCCCCATAGTTCTCCTTAGGGTAACGGGAGGACACAAACTAGCATCCTCCCGTTACCCTAAGCTCAGTATACCGCGAGCTACAGCTGTTTGCATGCTGTTGCCTAAAATGTTAAATTTTACTTGTTTTGCTGTTTTGTAAAGTCTCCTCAAATGAAAACAACATCTAATGAAGTCACATCAGATATTGCATCAGAAATGTGCATAAACATGCTACAAAAACAGACTGAAAAATATATAATCCCACAGCCGCACTAGTGTGAATCTAGGCTTAGGTGCGTTGCCAGCCCATTCAAAATGAATAGGATGCCTTAACTCTGCACGTCTTAATGCTTGGCAATATGAAATACAATAGTAGGATCTTACTGTCTGTTTTTGCAAATGGTACAAGGAGGTTTAGGTGCTCTTCAGGATGCTGGAGCAATAATATGTCATCTACTGGTCTGAAGGATGGGCCTGATGCTGAGTATCTCTTAGGAGCAGGAGGGAGTGAGTGAGAGCTTTTCTTGATGACAGAATGTTTTCCCATTTGCTCCTAAAAATAACATTTCCAACATCTTCAAGTAAACCCCATCGCTTACAAATGCTATGAAGTGTCTTATTACACTGGGGAAGTCACTCATTTTTCTATTTTTTTGAACACATAAAGTAAGTCTAATTGTTATAAATAAGGATTTCTCATAATAATGGAGTTCAGAATGATGATGAAGCAGAAAAATATGCGTTAGTGTGGATCTGGAGTAAAACTGTCTGCTTGAGGGGTGGCCCTGGCTTGTGGCCACTGCACCTGGCCTTCGTAGTGAGAGACCTGCCAAAGAGATCCTAATAATACTATAAACTTTAGAATATTAATGAACTCCCTTTTTAGATGTTTGTGTTTTGCTATGTCATGAGAAGACAATTAAGTTTGCAATGCTTCGCCCCCAAACAGAGGAAATGCTGTAACTAAAGTGGTAAGTTCAGATCTTTTATTTTAATGAGAGTGGATTCAAATTCATGTGGAATGTGGGTTCAAATTTGCATTAAAATCTTTCAAAACTCACCTACATCTTACTGCTGAAAAAAAAAATATATATATTTTTGCTTTTGCTATAAGTGCTGAATTTTAATCTGCCATATTAGCAGGAGGGTGATGGGGGCCCATGCAGCAAGGTATACGTCACTACATAAGTCTCTACATCCTCTAGAGCAGTGATTCTCAACCTTTGTAACCTCAGGACCCATATTTGAACTTGGTCGTTAAGTCACGACCCCAAAATAATTTGGCGCAATCGTCTATTTAAGTACACATGCATGCCCCAAGCGTGCATGTTTATTTGCAGGCAGATGGCAGAGGCGGCTGATTTGGTTTTAATTTTTTTACATTTTCGTTTATTTAATTTTTTATCACTTTTTAAAGTTTTCTCTCCATCCTGAATGAATTTGCCGCGGTCCCCCAGAAGAGCAAGGGACCCTGAAAACTACTGCGGGTGGTGATGCCAAAGGGGAGGGGTTAGCACCAGACAAACAGGCTGCTAGAGAGGACTGTTTCATAAGGGGGGGGGGTTTGGCACCACACAAACAGGCTGCTGGAAAAAAACAAACATGTAATTGTTTTTTTCTACAAATGGGCAGACCTGACACCTCCCACATGGGTACATTTCCTTAGTTCTTGGATTGGTCGATAGGAAGGATGTGTCTTTACTAGGTCTATATTCTGAACTCACCAGTTGGTCTTTAAGATTTCTGGCTCTCCGTGCTGTCAGCAATGGTCGCTCACCTACTATGTTGGCAAGTGTAGGGCAAAGTTTTAGGACATGCCAGTGTGTATCAAGTATCTGCCTTAATTTAGACCACCTTGTACCATATTGAGTGATCATTCTCACATAGGGGTCTATTCACGAAGCTGCCAAAGGATCTCGCCATACCTTCGGCCGACCCTTCGGCTAGCTTCGGCCCCAGGACCCCTTCGGTTCTACTATTCACAATAGCCCGTACAGCTCCCGAACGTGGCCGAGCGGCTCAGTCGAGCCGAACGCATATGCATCGGCTTGGCTGAGCCATGCTGAAAGCCGAAGCTGGCCGAGCGACCGGCCGTTGGCCGGCCGACAGCCTGCTTCTGACAGCTGGGCGGAGCTAGCCGTGATCTTACGGCTGGCTCTGGCCACTTGCAGAGAGATCAGCGTCCCCGTTACCTGCTAACCAGGGACGCTGATCTCCAAACAGCTGACTCTCCCTGGCGCCCCGGGAGTCTCCTGCTCCCGGCCGCCAAGGAGAGAAGCACTGCTGTGTCTTTTTTTTTCTTTATTCTGATACGAGCAATCGAAAAAAAAAAAAGAAGAAGAATTTTCCTATTGAAAAGCATTGGTACATTACTATTGGCTATTTCAATTTGCAATAGCCAATAGTAAACTAGCATTGTACCCACCCTCTGCTGCAGTTCTCCATCAGGTCCATCAGCAGAGGGCAGGTACAATGCTAGTTTTCTATTGGCTATTGAAAATTGAAATCTCTTTCCCCCTAGTGTCTTTCCCTTCTCGTTTTCTCCGCTACTTTTGTTTTACTGGTTTTGAGAGTTCTATGGGAGTATCCTCTTTCTCTGAAACGGTTATACTGTATAGGGTCTTTGATTCTGCTATATAGTCCTTGTGTTTAGTGCAGTTGCGTTTAATTCTCAGGAATTGTCCCGTGGGAATTTCCTGTTTTAGTGATAGGGGGTGATGGCTGGTCGCATGTAAAAGTGTATTGGCTGCAGTTTCCTTCCTATAGGTCTTAGTTGTCAATCTCTCTGCTTCAATTGTCATTGTTAAATCCAGAAAAGAACACAAACACAAACCAATAGATGATTCAACAGGAATATATTGCAACAATGTCATTTACTCCTATATAGGGAAAATTTTGTTGCGGCTAAAGGAAATTTATCCTAAGAGACTTCCATTGAATATGTTCCCTATATGATTGAGAACTGGTGATGAGTCTGAAACCCAATAATCATCCCTCCAAACACCTGTGGTAGCTACCATCGCCTTTGGTATGTGTGGGGCCCATCGACTGAATGTGAGAGTGAAAGAGTGATACTGACAACGTTGTCATTTTTAGTGGGGATTTGGGAAGAAACAACCTAATGGTGTTTCTTAATTTTTGTACTCAATAAAATAAAATAATTTTGTACTCACACGCTGGTCCCGGTCTTATAGTAACTGCTTTTTTCAACGATTCTTTATCTCTGAAAACCTCTCCTTTTTCTACGATTTATTTGGTTACGAGACATGTGGGACTAGCTAAATTCCAGTAATAGGGATATAATAAGTGGATTCGGATCTCCGAAGAACTCCTGTGTCTTTTTGTTCAGATCAGGAGTTCTTCCTTCTCTCTGACTTCACTAGCTGCATGTTTTTTTTTTCTGTTTCCGTTACACAGGAGGTAATGAAGCCAGAGGGCCAGCATGACAGCCAAACATGTACTATTCACTGTACTGGCGCTGATCACTTTATTGTTTATTTACTTTAGATATTGCTGACAATATTGGGAGACACCCTATCATTTTTGGGACAAGGGCATACTTTGCCTTACTTTTGCCATAAGTAATATACATATGGGGACTCTCCTTTGGATACCTGAAGCTTTTCTCCTATGCATATCAAAAATATATACTGTACATATATACCGTATTTTTCGCTCCATAAGACGCACTTTTTTCCCCCCAAAAGGAGGGGGGAAATGTGCCTGCGTCTTATGGAGTGAATACCGACGCCCGAGACATGCAGTTTCGGGCGCCGGGCGAGTAGTAGGAGCCACTGCTCGTTTAATACGAGTGATCTAATGAGATCACTCGTATTAAAACCGAGCAGCGGCGACGATCGAGATCACCATAGAGCAGACGAAGAACGGACTTTCTTCGTCTGCTCTGTGTGATCACTGAGACCGTGGCGCTGTAATCACAGCGCCACCTGTCTCAGCGGTCACTAACTGCAGCTTCTGTCACAGCTTCTGTCATAGAAGCTGTGACAGAAGCTACAGTCTGTCGAGTGCTCCATAAGGCGCGCCGGACCTCCCTGCGTCCTATGGTCCGGTGCGTCTTATGGACCGCAAAATACGGTGTATATATATATATATATAAGTATATTTACATACATCGTTTACATTTTTGACCATAGATTCACTTTAACAAAGACTGTAGAAGAGTTATATGTATAACCTGTGAATGGTGTGAGATTCAGCAACAAAATTACCTATACCCACCCACCAATGAACAGCATTGAAGGAGTTATGTTTGAAAACTTATGATGCATTTTGTTAGTATAAATAGTTCTCCTAAGTAAATCCATCAAAATGATTTTCTGATGAGGATTTTGTAGGATGTTGCTGTCACTTGTAACAACAATAATAAAATGTCACATAAAGAACTAGATTTGGACTCAGAACTCCCAAGATACTGCCTGGTGCCTTGTGAAAAAAGTGAAGTCCTTACTGATACTGCATGCACAGTCACAGCTGTGTGTTAATCTCCTGGTCCATGTAAAGCACATATCCAGGCCCCTGTAATTCAGGCAAGGTTTTGCAATAATGCAAAGAAAATTAAACAGTAATGCCATGCCCTTAGTTTAAACCCAAAATATGTGGTGGTCTCGCTCACTGCATCATTTAGTAAAGGATTTTTCAAGGTGAGATGAGGGGTGGCAATCTTGTTTTATATGAATTACAAATGCAGACGTGGTTTGCTTCTCATCATACATAACTATTTCTGTCCCTGTGTACCTTATATACAGTATATATTCTGATCTATAGATAGATAGATAGATAGATAGATAGATAGATAGATAGATAGATAGATAGATAGATAGATAGATAGATAGATAGATAGATATTATTTTAAAGGGACATTAAAAGCAGAACTTACTATTGCTCACTTTTGTTTCACAAGTTTTGCCCCCATTAGCTCCCCTTTTTTGATCAGTCTCTCACAGTCTTAAAAATCACACAGAAGATGCATTCAGAAGCATGCTAGCACTTATACACAGCAGTGGTTGTTGGAAATACAGCAGCATATGCTATTATGTACTGATTGTATTACTGATAGTCTAATGTACTGATATACCGTTATGTCTTTTGAGCTGTAGATGGCGCTGTAGTGCAGTGTTAGTCTCTCTATATGCATGCTTATCTATGATTCACAGGACGTTTTCCTTTCTATATGTTTCCTGCACAATGCTGTATTCCTATATACATGTATACAATGTTCTTCTAAGCAAGTAAAACTTAATTCAGCATCCCTCAAGCTCTCAGTGCCTTATTTAAACACATAACCAACAGTGGTGAGCACATGTGAAAAAATCTGCCATGAGATCAGTCTTTTTTGACCAGGTTATACTTGTAACATATTCACTGTTGCACATAGCAGATAGAATGTATGTGAATAAGCGATTGTCAGATGCAGTGCTCTCCATTTATATTGCTCATTCACCAAACAATGGCCACTTTACCAGTCCTGGAACAAATATACTAATCAGAAGTTCTGGCCTTTCTCTCTATTCTGCCTACTTGACCAAAGTCAGAGGCCCAGAAAGTATTGAACCCGGAGATACTCAGGAAACTAGCTAAAATTCTTTATCTTGGTCAGTACAGGATTTCTATTAATAGGTTATATTAAATGTTTTGATGCCACATTCAAAGGGTCTTACAAAATGGACTAGTGGCCAGTTTACATTTTTTAATATGCTTTAAACACAGTGAGGGGAATTTATCAAAACTGGAGCAGCTGTGCACATTAACCAATCAGCTTCTCTGTTTCATTTTCAGATCTTAACTGAACAAACTGAAGAGAAAAGCAGATTGGTTGCCATGTGCAACTGCTCCAGATTTTGTCTGCTCCAGTTTTGATAAATTCCCCCCTTTGTCCTTTAAGAAGGTGAACTCATGCAATGAAACATTTTTTGGTGGTATTAATAAGCTACACTGAAAGCTAAACTAAATGTAGATAAAGCAATATTAGGGCATACATACTTTTCAGGAAAATATCCATGCAATAACATTTAATAGCTTGGTATTACAGACCCCTGTGATAGGACAGAGCTGTTTATTTTCTTGCAGCATTGTGAAAGTTCATCGCCAGTATCAAGATTTTTGTTTCTGTAACTTTGTTAAACTTTCCATTTTCTTCGGTCTTTAGTGGACCTTTATGAAGAACAACATAGGGGTTAGATAAGAACTTATATTTGGGTTAAGGATTTTAATTGTAATAAGATTAAGACTAAAGACAGCAAGAACTATGTGTTTTGAAGTTCACATGTTTATTTGCAATTATTCACTTTTTGATGTTTGATATTGAAAGGATTATTCATGGGGCAGTCTAAGGAAACTTTCTGTCTGCCTAACTTCCCAATAAAATAACAAGTGTTTAATAACATATGCACTGTCAGTGAGTCCTAACAGGGGAAAAAATAAACTAAGGAACTAATTATATTTTATGTAGGACATAGAGATATCGTTCACATATACTGTACAGTTCTAACACACTAGAACAGCTACAGAAAAAAAATCAGATATAAAAAATATGTTTTTTCAAACATATTGTAGGAAAAAAGTTGAAACATAGGAACCTTCTCTGTCAACCTGCAATTGCAGCAAATATAGCGAGGTAAAGTGCGTTGACTCTTAAGGATCTGGATCTGCTGTACCACTTTAAAGTGTATTAGACATGAAAATTTAATTTAATTCCCAATGGATATTCATGCAAATTTCATTAAATTTGGACAATCAGATACATCCAAATTTCTAAATTTGAATGTGTCTGAATGCGAACGAATCTGAATGTACATTTAACGAGAATTCGGATACATACGTTTTTCATTCAAAATGAAGTTAAATCGGACATGTGACTGTTCTCTGGGCAGTCAAATTTTTTTTGGCTGTAAGGTGTTGCCTTACAGGCACAGTCATGTGACTTTATGTTGTGGAGTAGAGGGAGTCCATAAAAGCAGTAGGAGAGCACACAGTGTCAGAACTAAAATGACCAAAAAAAACCCCAAAGATAATTAAGTTCATTTATAATTAATGAACCCGATCGGAATAGATTTAAAAATGGAAATTTGGATGGCTCCAAAATGCAAATTTGGATGGAGACAAAATCAGAATAACCAAATTGAATTTCAGATCTGAAATTCGAAAAATGAAAGAAATAAAAACGTGAATTGATCCAAAACATTTTTTTGCGGGGTTACATGTCTATAGGGTATTTCCACTTTTTCAGTAAAATTTAAGAAAAACACACTATATGTTCCTATTGTGTTGCTATTCCCACAGCATACCTAAAAAGAATTGAAAAAAAATATTTCTTACATTTTATATGTTTCTAAGAAGCAGGCCTTTTGGTAGATTGCAAACAACATCAAAGTGAGTCTGTCCCCAGACAAAGAATGGGAACAGACTGAGCTTCCACTCATTAATATTCAATGCTTCTAGTTCTTTTACACCTTGAACAGACAGTGTTCAAATCTAGTTCACAGTCCAGCACAGTAGAGACAGGGTTAATTATAGTAAACATGAATTCCCATATCCCCCTCCTTAACATTACATGGGGGGGGGGGGGACTAGGTAGGATTTTCAAGCAGTAAAAAGCACTTTTAAAATATATTTTTATGTTATGCAACGTGAATGGGAAAATGTAACAAATATAAAGTAGGTGTTATCCCACTTTGGGTGTAAAAGTGAAAAAACACTTTAAATGTGCCTCTGTTTGAACAACTTGAAGTTTTCTTTGTGTGTCCTCTTTCCCTCATCCTCCTTACCATAAATGTTCCAGATTTTCTACAATAAACATTGTTGCAGCATGTTAAAATGACAAATGTTCATATTCTTCATATCCATTAGTTGGCAGATAAATCCTGAGTGTAGCTTATAAGTTCTCTTGGGGGCTATTCTATATGGCTCTAAGTTAAAAGAGAACTAAAGTCAAACATTTTTTTTTTGGGCCATCGCTGTCTTTTGGGTCACAGGAGTACTAATGTAGACAATGTTGTGAAGATCCACCCTGCTGCCTGATTGACAGCCTCTCTAGAGCCAGAGCCAGCTGTGCCCGCCCCCTGTCTGTCCCTACAATAAGCACTGGAGGAACAGAGAGTGGGGAGGGGATCCCTGTGAGGAGTGGAACCCTAAAGTCAGTGTTTGACTTTAGGCTCATTTTAGTAGTTGCATTCATAGATTTATGCGTATGGTGTGCCTTTAGACCAACTGTACTTTGTACTTTGGCTTTTGTGATAGTGTTGGACCAATGAAAGAAACATAGCTATAAAATGTCTACTGTTTCCAGTGCTAAGAACACATATTGCGGACCAGGCTGGCGAATACATGTACAGGTCTGTGTATACCATGACTTGTAGGCCATTGTCCAGGATACCAGGGTTAAAGTGGACCTTTACCCATATCTTTAAAATAACAACAAACACACCTATAGAAATGTTTAGTAATGACAATCTACAAACACATACTTCTAGATACAGTAATTGCCGGCTTTATATTCTTTGCTGACCTTATTTCTATTTTCTTTCCCAGTCTTCTGACAGTGACCATGTTTACTAAGGGCAAAATCCTAGCTCTCCTTTTACTTCCTGGACTTCTGGCACATGTGACTAAGACATGTGACCATGCACATCATCTCAGGGGAGAAAAATGCCTTTCCCTGAGATCTCATGAGATTACTGATGAGATTTCCCAGCAATGCTCTGCTGATGACAAGGCAATCCCAAGTGTGCGTTGCTTTGGCAAACTGAAGTCATTTTGCCCTTTCAAAGCAGGAAGTGAATGCTCTGCAAGTGTAAGTATTTCAGAATCACAGCATTTTACACCTGACATGTCTATGTAATTATTAATCATCATACATAGAGGGATGGATTGGTAGAATTAGATTTTTGAGTGTAAAGGCCCACTTAAAGGGGCGCAGCTGCTTATTTTGTTACACTACACGCAATTCCTATATTTTGCTAACTTGCTCATGATCTTTTATGCTGCGTTGGTATTGGCTTTGATACTTTACTTAACCATTTCCCATAGTCTAATGCACGGACTCTAGACATGTAAGCCTACTTTAGTTTCTTTTCAGATTTTTCATTATTTCGTTTTTTGGGATTCCGGTCCGATAGTAAATTCAGTTCGGGATTCTGTTATTAATGAATTGTGAATGAATATTCGTTGCAGCAAAGAGAAAGAGAAAATGAATTAAAATTTGTACGAATTTTCAGAGATTCGTATATTCTGCGGCATCTGATATTTTCGTTAGTTCTGAAATTCAGATGCATCCGAATGTACGAATTTCTGAAAATCTGTACGAATTTCAATTCGGAACAAAATAAATAGCACATGTCTAACGGACTTTTGAGTAAGAAAAGACCGCTGTAATACCCTCAGGGCATCCTCAATGTTCTTTAGCCGATAGGTGCTTCTATTTCTGCTCCCAGGTTCCACTTTTTAAATTATTTGATGTTTTCATTTCCATTTTTTTCACAAGCACCGCACACTAGTTCTGTTTCCCCTTTTTTCTTCCTAGCTCAAACTATGATTTACACTTGAAAACTTTTGGCAGTTCAAGTTGGTCTGAAAGATTTTTTGTTTCTAAGCTATTCTGTCACATGATTCAGTGCTTCATGTTGAACATATTTACCATGGTTATTTAAGAAACAAAAATTGTATTGGGACGGTGTCCTGATATTTGGTCACCCTTTCTATGTCTATAACTGGATTTAGTTTATTGGCTTGATGTTTCAGAACAGATCTCCAATTATTTTTCAAAGAAACTTTTTTAGAGACTTTAGAAACTTTAAAAGAAAATGTGTATTCATGAATTAGTGTATGTATGCATGCATGTGTATTTCGCTATTTTGGCATGCAACGTATTTTACCAATTTTAACTTTTATCACTCATGCAACAAAAAAGAAAGTACTGTCAACACTAATGCTCCTTATTGGGCTGATATATAAATTAAATTATAGTTTAAATAATCTAGTTGAAGGCTGAAAGCCAAACTAACCAGAGTAAATTAAGGTTACCTTAAATCAGTGTCAAAAATATAGCAGTTTGGTTTAAATAAAGTTAAGAATCTGTATGAAGAAAATTGAAATAAATGATTATTTTGGATAGCATAATAAGAATAAGGCCCGTTGTTTTACATTTATTTTTGTAGGCTTTTATTTAGGGATAGATAGATAAATAGATAATAGATAGATAGATAGATAGATAGATAGATAGATAGATAGATAGATAGATAGATAGATAGATAGAGAGAGAGAGGGAGAGAGA
>NW_017306332.1:1398716-1401504 GCF_000935625.1 Nanorana parkeri | reverse complement strand
TTTTCAAGCAGTAAAAAGCACTTTTAAAATATATTTTTATGTTATGCAACGTGAATGGGAAAATGTAACAAATATAAAGTAGGTGTTATCCCACTTTGGGTGTAAAAGTGAAAAAACACTTTAAATGTGCCTCTGTTTGAACAACTTGAAGTTTTCTTTGTGTGTCCTCTTTCCCTCATCCTCCTTACCATAAATGTTCCAGATTTTCTACAATAAACATTGTTGCAGCATGTTAAAATGACAAATGTTCATATTCTTCATATCCATTAGTTGGCAGATAAATCCTGAGTGTAGCTTATAAGTTCTCTTGGGGGCTATTCTATATGGCTCTAAGTTAAAAGAGAACTAAAGTCAAACATTTTTTTTTTGGGCCATCGCTGTCTTTTGGGTCACAGGAGTACTAATGTAGACAATGTTGTGAAGATCCACCCTGCTGCCTGATTGACAGCCTCTCTAGAGCCAGAGCCAGCTGTGCCCGCCCCCTGTCTGTCCCTACAATAAGCACTGGAGGAACAGAGAGTGGGGAGGGGATCCCTGTGAGGAGTGGAACCCTAAAGTCAGTGTTTGACTTTAGGCTCATTTTAGTAGTTGCATTCATAGATTTATGCGTATGGTGTGCCTTTAGACCAACTGTACTTTGTACTTTGGCTTTTGTGATAGTGTTGGACCAATGAAAGAAACATAGCTATAAAATGTCTACTGTTTCCAGTGCTAAGAACACATATTGCGGACCAGGCTGGCGAATACATGTACAGGTCTGTGTATACCATGACTTGTAGGCCATTGTCCAGGATACCAGGGTTAAAGTGGACCTTTACCCATATCTTTAAAATAACAACAAACACACCTATAGAAATGTTTAGTAATGACAATCTACAAACACATACTTCTAGATACAGTAATTGCCGGCTTTATATTCTTTGCTGACCTTATTTCTATTTTCTTTCCCAGTCTTCTGACAGTGACCATGTTTACTAAGGGCAAAATCCTAGCTCTCCTTTTACTTCCTGGACTTCTGGCACATGTGACTAAGACATGTGACCATGCACATCATCTCAGGGGAGAAAAATGCCTTTCCCTGAGATCTCATGAGATTACTGATGAGATTTCCCAGCAATGCTCTGCTGATGACAAGGCAATCCCAAGTGTGCGTTGCTTTGGCAAACTGAAGTCATTTTGCCCTTTCAAAGCAGGAAGTGAATGCTCTGCAAGTGTAAGTATTTCAGAATCACAGCATTTTACACCTGACATGTCTATGTAATTATTAATCATCATACATAGAGGGATGGATTGGTAGAATTAGATTTTTGAGTGTAAAGGCCCACTTAAAGGGGCGCAGCTGCTTATTTTGTTACACTACACGCAATTCCTATATTTTGCTAA
Source organism: Nanorana parkeri (assembly GCF_000935625.1). NCBI lineage: Eukaryota > Metazoa > Chordata > Amphibia > Anura > Dicroglossidae > Nanorana > Nanorana parkeri. The sequence goes on along the minus strand of NW_017306332.1, from coordinate 1,400,121 downwards.
CTTGCTCATGATCTTTTATGCTGCGTTGGTATTGGCTTTGATACTTTACTTAACCATTTCCCATAGTCTAATGCACGGACTCTAGACATGTAAGCCTACTTTAGTTTCTTTTCAGATTTTTCATTATTTCGTTTTTTGGGATTCCGGTCCGATAGTAAATTCAGTTCGGGATTCTGTTATTCATTAATTGTGAATGAATATTCGTTGCAGCAAAGAGAAAGAGAAAATGAATTAAAATTTGTACGAATTTTCAGAGATTCGTATATTCTGCGGCATCTGATATTTTCGTTAGTTCTGAAATTCAGATGCATCCGAATGTACGAATTTCTGAAAATCTGTACGAATTTCAATTCGGAACAAAATAAATAGCACATGTCTAACGGACTTTTGAGTAAGAAAAGACCGCTGTAATACCCTCAGGGCATCCTCAATGTTCTTTAGCCGATAGGTGCTTCTATTTCTGCTCCCAGGTTCCACTTTTTAAATTATTTGATGTTTTCATTTCCATTTTTTTCACAAGCACCGCACACTAGTTCTGTTTCCCCTTTTTTCTTCCTAGCTCAAACTATGATTTACACTTGAAAACTTTTGGCAGTTCAAGTTGGTCTGAAAGATTTTTTGTTTCTAAGCTATTCTGTCACATGATTCAGTGCTTCATGTTGAACATATTTACCATGGTTATTTAAGAAACAAAAATTGTATTGGGACGGTGTCCTGATATTTGGTCACCCTTTCTATGTCTATAACTGGATTTAGTTTATTGGCTTGATGTTTCAGAACAGATCTCCAATTATTTTTCAAAGAAACTTTTTTAGAGACTTTAGAAACTTTAAAAGAAAATGTGTATTCATGAATTAGTGTATGTATGCATGCATGTGTATTTCGCTATTTTGGCATGCAACGTATTTTACCAATTTTAACTTTTATCACTCATGCAACAAAAAAGAAAGTACTGTCAACACTAATGCTCCTTATTGGGCTGATATATAAATTAAATTATAGTTTAAATAATCTAGTTGAAGGCTGAAAGCCAAACTAACCAGAGTAAATTAAGGTTACCTTAAATCAGTGTCAAAAATATAGCAGTTTGGTTTAAATAAAGTTAAGAATCTGTATGAAGAAAATTGAAATAAATGATTATTTTGGATAGCATAATAAGAATAAGGCCCGTTGTTTTACATTTATTTTTGTAGGCTTTTATTTAGGGATAGATAGATAAATAGATAATAGATAGATAGATAGATAGATAGATAGATAGATAGATAGATAGATAGATAGATAGATAGATAGATAGAGAGAGGGAGAGAGATAGAGAGAGAGAGAGAGAGATAGATAGAGAGAGAGAGAGAGAGAGAGAGAGAGAGATAGAGAGAGAGAGAGAAAGAGAGATAGAAAAAAAAATAGA
>NW_017306332.1:1381084-1398604 GCF_000935625.1 Nanorana parkeri | reverse complement strand
AGATAGATAGATAGATAGATAGATAGATAGATAGATAGATAGATAGATAGATAGCAAAATCTTACTATCTTGGCTCAGCTAAACCTGGATTTAAAAATATATTTTATGCAAATGTCACATTTGTTTCAAACTAGATTTGTTTTCTTTTAAATACTAAAAAGATACTAAGCTAATCAATGTTTTAGTGGAATAAATACAAAAACTCTCTGCAACTTAGATGTAACTTTTATTATCCTCTACAACTACTCTAATAATCTTTTTGAGTGTACCTATTGTACCTTTTATAGCATTTAAAATGATATTAAAAGGGTCAGGGAACAAAATATTCCATGTATAATCTATTCAATATTTTTCCTTCAATAAGTATGAATGCTTAAAATTGGTACTGGTGAACACAAATGTTTGCAGATGGGCTTGGAACAAGCACAAAAGTGTGCGCATATCTGCAAACAACCTTGCCTCATTAAAATCAGTGGAGCAAGCTGTGCTGATCCATTGTAGACCAGATAATCAATAAAGCTACTGTTACTGTACATCCATTTTGCTGTTCCCAGCTATTGCTGCTAATTCTGAGAAATAATGGAGTTAGTTTGCATAAAATCAAGCATCATAATGCAGGTTGAGTCTAGAGAGACAGGTGGAACTCATTGTCAGTGTGGTATTGACTTGCATGCAGCCAGAAATTATTGGCATAGCTTTGTTCCCAACACTACAGATGAATCTGGGAAAAACAGCTAAATACACAGATGAAATACATCTAAAAGGAGCTATTTCCCATGTATTTGGGTTTGTAATTCTGTCCATCCAGTTCTGAGATTTACACAGCTTTGCCACACTGTACAGTCCTGTCCCTCAGGACAAGAGACTTACATTTTCTCTGCTGCAATTAAGTGATGCTTTAGGGCTTGTTCACACCAAATGCAGACCAGATCTGCATGAGTTTCTGCACATGCAGTGCAGTGTGTTTTGTTTTTTTAGCCTAAAATGGGCTTTCAGTGCCTTCCAGGGCATTTGCATGCATTTTTAAAGCATGTGCATGCGTGTTGGTGCATTCCAGAGCAGAAACAATAGGGCATGCTGCTATTTTTCCACATGCTCTGGAACTGAATGCTCCGGTGTGAACTAGAAACCAAAATACCATTGTAATACATTTGATGCAGTTTTGATGCGTTCTGTAACTGATCTGCTCTGCGTCTGCTCCGCACTTGGTGTGAACTAGACCTAAAGGTCTTATCTCTCCCCCAGCCTGTGACTGGACAGTGTAAGGGCTTGTTCACACCGAAGCGCGTGCATTCCAGAGCGGTAGCTGCAGGAACCCACAGCTGTCCGATCGCACTGCGGGCGGGTGGCGTGGAAGCGGTGCCATAGTATTCAATGCACCACCACATCCCCTCCCGCCGCAGAACGCGGGGTGAAGTTTCTTAGCGATCGCAGTGTGGTCCAGCAGCTACCACTCTGGAACGCACACGCTTTCGGTGTGAACAAGCCCTTAGAAGAAACAGCAGACTAATGAGCTAATTTCTCTGTCATTCTGCTCTCTCATCCTATCAGCAGGTCCATGTTAGCACATGATAGAGTCCTGCATGACAACCAATAACCTCTTTCTGCTTCTTCTTCCTTCCTCAGTTTGAGCTTTGAGATTGCTAGCGGCTGATACCAAGTTAGATTTCAGTATTTACACTACTTGCATGAAAGAAAATGTGATGCAATAATGAATAAAGAGCTGTATTAATTTGTATCTTTTTTTCTGCCTAGAGTTCAGCTTTAACATACTGTTATTTATGGAATTTATGTACTGTGAATAGCTATTAAATGTAAATTATTTTTATGAAGAAAACATACAGTCATAATAGTGAGCAGGTTTGTAAGGTTAAAAAATCTAATATTGAATTTTGTATGTAAACATATTTATTTCACTTAATTTACCAGTAAATGTTCTATTTATGTACCAAAAATGTAGTTTATTGTTCAATTCATATTTTCAGCATATATATATATTCTGTCAAATATTAAATGACATGTCCTTATAATTAAAAATCTCACAATGCAAGAGCGTATGTGTATTAAATGCCTAGAGCAAAACGTTCGTAAAAAATTAAGTATGATTTTTTTCAAGTGTTCACCATGTATACCAGTATTACTGCACCAACGTTAATTATTTTTGAAACATATCAAGCAAACCTTTTCATCACAATAACGTATTTCTGAGCAGAGGCATTTCCATTTTGACGTTATGAAAATATACAGTGAAAATCTATAAGGCTTTGATTAAATGTTGATACAGCTGATTTCAGCACAGCCAAAGCCAGTGACCATAAATGGAATCTAAACAACAGCGAGTAATTACAATGTCAAAGACATGTATACACTGTGTGTTATGTTTCATTGTCTGGCATGCAAATAGTCTCTCAGTTTCCTTTACTGTATTTCCAAAATTCTGTGAATGCTAACCAGAGATCTTTCGTTTATACAAAAGAACAAGGCTCAATCATGTTTGATAAGTTGCAAATTACTGGTAATGCCACAAGTGTTGTTACAGCTGCGGTGAGTGGCCAGAAGGATGTAAAAAATAAAGAAAAGGCATGAATCAAACAAAAAAATCCAAACAATTTGAATGATAGTGTATAAAAAAAGTTTAGTGTAACTTCTGGAGCAAAGAAATTGCACCCCTGAAAGATTTTTCTTTATAATGTTAAGGATTACACTGTTGATTTTGCAACAGAGTGAAGAATTATATTCCCAAATAATAGAGTAATAATTAGACATGTAAGCCAGAAAAAATTTGGTTTGTTTCGTTTCTGATTTTTTGTTATTTAGTTTATCGGGATTCAGGTCCAAAAGTCAATTCTGTTCGGGAGTTAGACGAATTTTTGTTAATGCAGTATTATTTACAAACAAAATTTAGTGGCAGCGATGTAGGTTCACGTCAATCATGATAAACGATTGCCGCCGACTTGCCAGAATAAAAAAAGTCCCGATACCGTTCGAAACCGCTGAAGACTCGCTGCAAAATGGCAGCTCCGATCCGAATTTAAACAAATGGGCGGAGTGAGTCCTGACGTCACGGGGTTTGTTCAAGCCATTTGTTGACATTCTGGACCAGCTGTCATATAACAAAAACAAAGTCTTTCCGAATTGCATTCAGGAGCTCCAGTATGCAACTTGTGAGCTCCCGAATTTCATTCGGGTCTGGGAGCTGAGGTGTCATAATACAAATCCATTAGATGAGGCTCCCAGACCCGAATGGCATTCTGAAATTCGGACTCCCAAATGCCGTTCAGATTCGTTCGGATTTGTTGTTTCTGTTATTTAGAAATTTGGATGCATTTGAATGTACGAATTTCCCGAAACTTTTATTTACATTTAAGCATTTAGTTTAATCCTTTGTATTGAGATTGAAGTCCATCACAGGAGGGAGCATGGAGCAGTGAATACTTTACAACACACACAGGGATCGTGGGGAACAAAGTAGCCACCCTCCAGAAGGAAGGACAGTGTCAGCACCAATTCACAATAATTTGAGGATCATCAGCCGAGTGATACACAAATAAGATACATTTTTGTTAATAGTTAAGGTACTTGAATGCATTTTCAAGATTTAACTCCTGAGTTTGGTGTCACTTTAACACAACACTGTCAGTCGTTCAAAAAAAAAATGTCAATTCCTTGCAATAAGACTGCTCCTATAGAGTAAAAGTCCTGAGGAAATCTTAGTGATCAGAAGCTTGTGTAGGATGATACTGTATTTAGTCCATAATGTACAAATACCAAAATACTGTAAATGTGGTGCTATTAGTGATCCACATAACAACCATGTATGAAAAAGGTAATCTGTGGTCTCCACCTCGATTTGAATTGGGTAAACCCACCAGATTTAAAGACCTCAAAGTTGAAAAGAGTTAGGTATGCATGTGGCTGCTATGGGGCCTGCGGTGGGGCCCCTTTATGGTGGTTGTAATGGCAAATTAAACTGTCTAGAAGAACTCAAGTCAGACACACTTGATGAGTCATCTGGGTTGTTGCTAGTGAATAGACCGCGGACATCCCATAATGTTCGGTGTTCGGCGAACGCTCGAACATGCTATGTTCGAGTCGAACATAGGTTCGACTCGAACGCGAAGCTCATCCCTAGTTGCTAGTCACAAATCCCACTCTTTGCAGCAAGGAGCATTTGTTTGTCTGTCTAAGCAGTGTAGATTTATTGCCCTCAAAACTTCTGCAAAAAAAGTATAAAGGGATATAGAGTCATTTGATGTATATGTCACAGAGTCAGGTCACTGGGGAAAGGGGGGCATCGTAATTATTCTATGGTGCACCATGATCCACAGTTACTACCCTGACTACTTTTGTTTCAGATTAAATCAGCTAAATAAAATTCCAAGTGCATCAAAACAAAATGTGTGCTAAGTCTTAACATTTATTTTATTTATAAAGCAGCCTGAGTAGAAAAGCCTGACCCCTGCCAGCATGCTGCTGAGTGGGACCCTTGCTCTCGTTGGGAAAGCAGTGATCTCATTGCACAGGTCCAACACACCCCTTGCTGAAGCAGAGCTAGAGCTCGCCAATCATCAGGGAGCATGAGCTTTGCTGATTAAGAGAGAGAAATAAGTCCAACTCTGTAGTGGTCATGTCAGACCTCTACTTCCACATAGAGAGCAAGGATTCCCCTCTGTATCTGCTGTCAGGGGACAGGATTTTCTGCCCAGGCTGTGGTTGCTTTAGTTAGAAAACAAACTGTAAGGCATTCAACAGCTTTTGTTTAGATGCACCTGGAATGTGTTTAGCTGATTTAAACTGAGGGTTTTAAACTGAGGGTGGGCTTAAAGATGCTGTAGGGATGTATTGTTCTATTATAAATTCACCTTGGCGCCCGTTTCAATATCAACTTCTTTTGCAAATACCTTCAATATGCAGCAACAATGTCAGTGTACTGGTCATACAAAATAATTATGTACTTGCATGCATGGTCTATCCACCAAATAGCATCTATAGTCAGCTTAAGCTAACAGTCAATTTGTGAAATTAAGTTGGATATCTGCAAAGGCTAGTATGGGCTCCTCTGGAGTGCTCACAATCAATCAGTTACTCCGTTGTGATGCAAATAAGGAACTTATTGCATTCCTATGTTATCTAATTGTCTAACATTTGGAGAAAGAGACTCAACTTTCAGACTGAAGAAGCATTAAGAAAATGGTCAAACATAGTTCTTATTCTACACGTATATTTTATTTTTTCGTTAATATCTTTTAAAAGTTTGCCAGTCAGTCTCCAATATTGTTTGCATGACTAAGGTAGCATAGATGTCCCCAATCTTTTTCCCTAATACGAGCCACCAAGAGCACCCACCACCCGCCCCTGTAGGGAATAAACAGACCACACTCCAAAATGGCATTAAATGGTCATAGCAGCCTTTTATTAAATAATTTAATATAAAACATAACTATAAAACAATTTCAACATCAGCCAGAATTACATAAGCAAAGTTGCAGGTCTTGGAAGGCCACACCTTTTCTGGATCCGTTATCTGCAGGAGTACTAAAACATGTTAGGCAGATACTTCAAATATCTAATTTAGTGTTCACCAGCCTACACACCATGAATAGAGGACCCATACCAAGACAGGTCCCCAAACATTAAACACCAGCACCTCTTTTTTGACAGCCTTCAAAGACCCCAACCACATAAATACCCAGTGCCTAACAAAAGGGTGGGCAGGAGGGAAGTTTGCTCCTCGTCAGAAAATATCCAACTGATGAAGAGAGGACCCCTCCTACTCAGACCCCCACTAAAGCTCCACCTAACCTTTTGACGTGGCCAATCAGGTAAGTGACCTTGTCCTAAGACCGAACCCACATTAACCGTTTTGTACCTTATTTCCACTATACACCTAGTCATGTATGCCCTCCGCTTATTTATTTTTTTGCTTCTCAACTTTCTGTATTGCAACACTATAAGCGCCAGAACACTTTGTCTAAACATAGAAGAAAATCAGTTTTAACATGTTTTTCTTGTTTTTTTTAGAATAATGTAATTGTTAAACAAATTCTAAAAAACATGATGAGGGTAAGATAAGAAATATCCGGGCCTGCAGACATTTCATATGAGCTGTTTGTTTTGTCTAGACATTTTTTTAGGTTCAGACTGTCATAATGTGGGTTTTTTCTGCTCTGCTCATTCTAAATGTGTTTTGGATTGATTAAAGACCTGAGATGCCATACTGATGAATGTACTGCCTAGGTAGACAGGGAACTCAAAGATTCAGTCCATTAGTTATTCTGTCAGGGTGCCCAGTTTATATCCACTAAAATTTTATTTGCATTTGTTTGACTTGTTTGCTTCTTCTTTGTCTCCAAACATATAATTAACCGGTGGGGGCATTATTGGTTATGTACACTGCTTGATTTAAAGCCCAACTCCAGCGTTACCTATTTCCATTGTTTGCATAGGGAATGTTGTCCAGAAGCTTTGCTTCCTTCTCCTTGCTTTAACTGCTGCATCTATTTTTTTTCTCTCCAAGATCTTCATAGGAGATATAATTGGGCCCTGATATGTTCAGGCTCTGTGTGCCCACAGTATTCCAGCCCCATGATTCCTGGCAGCCTTGAAACCCCTCTAGTGCTGGTGGTGATATCATGATGCCCTTGCCAGGGAGGTCCTTTTATTGGTTGGCTCCTTGTTACCCACTCTGCATCTTAGGATATGTAGTTCCAGAGGCTTACATCAATGTTTACACAGGCAGATCTTGATAGAAGAGCAAAAATCCATTCAGTAGTCACATGACTACAACTTTACCCAACTAAAAAGGATATCCTTTAACCACTAATTAAAAAGAAAAGAGCAGTCACCAAGGGGAGGGAAGGAACTAAAATAAATATATGTATTTGGAGACCCTTCTAAAGGAAAGAACAGTCCTTTCACAAAGGCCAGTTGGTGCAAACTACAGTAATTTATTTACAACTCAATGGCTTAGAGGTTATCATCAATGTCAATAAATTCCTTATGGTATGTCACTAGGAAAATGCCTGTCTCTTGGTATAACGAACAACTCCATGCAAAAGTAATTTTGGGTGAGACAGAACAGAATTTGATACCCCACCAGCCCAGACAAAAAGTTCTCCCTTGCCAGTAGTATTCTTAGATAGGGATTAAGACACAGAAAAGCTATACCACACACCCTCTAATGGACAGTCCATCAAAATGTATGGACGACCCACTTCAGCTGGTAATAATGGCATCTTGGCCAAAAGTCATACTTCACTGGTGATGAACATGCATGAAAAAGTCATGTCCCACTCTTATCAAAAAGGATATATTGTCCGTTGAGGAGAGTTCTTCTTTAAATGAAGCACTAGTCATGCACCGTTAAAAAGCCAGTGTTTTCCCGGACCCAACACTAAAATTCTGACATCTGTATCCTTTTATATCAAAGACTATTAGCATGAGATCTGTGAACATCTTGCTAAAAGAAGCCACCCCTAAGTCTAATTATAGATCATTAATAAGCAAAGTGAACAAAAACTACATTGGATATGTTTCTGCTCCAGTTTTAAATACACAGCTGCAAGAGATTCTGGTTTGAATTACCAGCTGCATTATAACCACAGAAGAGATATTTCATCATTGTCTTTCTCACTAACAGACTTCTTCTTTGTCTTGAAAATGTTTGGATACATAAAAAAAATGTCAACCAGCATAAACTTAGCAATGACTGGTAACATATTGGTCCAACATAATAATTTTTGTTTTTCATTTTATGCTAACATAAATTATGCTGCACCACAGTACAGTGCCTATAATGTTCTCTTTATAAAAATACACTTATCTGTCATTTTGCACCTCTGATATCCTTAAAGGTGACCTAAAACCACATTGTAGTGGGTGGGCTTTACCTATATTGTGCAAGTATGCACAGCATACTTGCACCTTATACATAGTGTGGTATTGTGTGGCAATCCCACAGTGGAACTGGGGGTTGTAGTAACCCAGGACTCTCAGCCAGAGAGACTGAGCAGTTCCAGGAAACAAACTATTTTGCTAGGAAAGAACTGGCTTTGCAGTTCTCTCCAGAAAACCTGGATTTGGTATGGGATCCTGGAACTGGGAGATTTCAAAGAGAATTGGGAGGGATGAAATCTCCATTCCTGGGTCCATGGTTTAGTAGGGACCAGAACCTAATGATTGCACACCTGTGCATAGCCCTTATGGAAAGGGTGCTGGCTAGTGTTCTGGGCTCCAGCTGGGAAGAGGAACAGAGGTGTTCAGGAGTCAGGAGGACTCCACCCAGACGTCAGAGGGGAGCCGGGTGGCTGTGTGTGCTGGAGGCACCCCGTAGACAGCCGAGGAGACAGAGAGCCAGTGACACATGAGGGATGTGTTTGAGTGCCCACGAGGGGAGAGGTCAGGAAGGTCGGTGACCCTAGGACCGCTACGACACACTGCTGAGAGAGCAGAGTGAGGGCTCATAAGCGAATCTACTGAGCCATATAAAGGGAACTGTCTTATGTTGCTGCTGATGCAAGATATATTTCTGTTTGCCCTAAATAAACTGCATTTGATTTGACTTACCTGGACTACAGTGGTGTGTCCTTGTTACAATAGTTACATAGTTACATAGTTAGTCAGGTTGAAAAAATTTACAAGTCCATCAAGTTCAATCTATAGAGATAAGAGCAGAAACCAAATCCTCATTAGGCATAGTTTGATTTGCTCCATCTGGGGAAAACAATTTCTTCCTGATCCCATAAGCCAATCGGATATTTCCTGGATGAACAATCTGTGGTACTTAATGTACCTATAAGAAATCAATAGCCAGTAAAAGTCTGTGCATTTAGAAGAACATTTAGCTAGCTAGAACTAGTTCCTGGGGGAGTCTATTCCACATTTTCACAGCTCTAACTGTGAAGAATCCTTTCCATATGCAAATGCAAGGTTACGCCTCTGTTCCTCCAGAGCCCCTTTGTCCCTTGCAGTGACCCTAAAGTGAATAATTTGGCACCGAGCTCACTATATGGACCATTTATGTATTCATACATGATGATCATGCCCCGCCCCCCTAAATGGTCACCTGCCATATGGGCCCCACTTTGATTTCTCTTGTGGCTTCTTCCACACCTCTAACATGTATGCCTGGTTTTCATCTGTGTTTGACATCTTTGGCGATCTTGATTGACCAATCGGGAAGTCATGCCAGAAATATGCATTGAGCTGTGCATGTCTCAGTGTATATTCAGAAGAAACATTGCTGGCAGGCAGGAGAGCAAAGTCTCTTCTGCAATAAAAGCCTACCTGCTAGCAATGTTTTGTAAAATGGCTTTAATTACACTTTAAAGAAACATGTAATGAGAGAAATGTGACAGCTGCCATTGCTTCTGAAAAAACTGATTGTGTGACTATCATCTTTACCCGCCATCTTTAATACTTTCTGTGTTACTGAGCTGAAACAAGTATGCAGACAAGGGGGTTGAGGCAAACAGACTGTTCACTTTGCAAGGGAATTTGCACTTTGCAGGGGAATTACCCCTCAGCTTAGTGAATGTGGTGACATTTTATTTTGCAAACAATACCCAATTTTGTTCTAGGAAACTAAAAACAAAACAGTATTTCTGCTTGCACATGATTGAGTGATGGAAGTCAGCAGAGCCTCACCTCATTTACTAAGCTAAGGGGAAACTTTCCCTACAATATGCAAATTCCCTTGCAAAGTGAACATTTATTTGCCTTTAGCGAATCATCCCCAAGAAGTTTTAACTTTCTCTGATGTCTAATCTTCATGTTTTATAATATTGTTTTAGTATGTGAAGCTACTGGGTAAGTATAACAGCCAAGCAGCTATCATTTTCAGAAGGAGGTCAGCAAAGGTAGCCCCCATATTTCTTGATAGGTCTTTTCTATGACAGGTTTACTTAAAGTGCTGTTAAAAAAGTGGGAAAAAGTTGAGCACTGTTGTGTTGCAGTACCTGACTATTGCGTAATCTTCATCAGAGACACTATTTGAATAGAATCTACTGCGTCTATAGGTGTCGCCTTCCTCTGGTTAGGTTTATTGACTTACACTTAAATTGACCCAAATATGTTCTTATGACTATGTCAAAGGCATTCTATTCTTTGCCTGCTTTGAAGGATTATTGTGAATTTACACATTAAGAACTTTTTTTGCACTGTGGTTTCAAAATAAATATGTTTTTAAATAGTTTAACATTTAAAGTTATTAGACAAACAATAACGTTCTGTAAAAGTGTTATGAAAATGTTTTTTAAATTAAATATATTTGAAAATAAATTAAATCCATCCACAGATATATGGTGGTCTTAAAGTATATTAAAGCCAACAACAAAAATTAAATTTGTTGCAGCTTACCAGTCCTTAGATGTGATGGCTAAATTTCCTTTCTCTTTTTTTAGGCTTTTTTCTTTTTGTTTGCATCTGTTGATCTGGCCAGTGCGTGCCTGCTAGGGGGCGCGCGCGAGCAGAAAAAAATGCCGTCTGGAGACGGCAATCCGCCAATGCTGCAGTGCCGTCCATCCGTTTTTTTACAACGGGCGGACGGCAAGTGGTTAAGTTTACCCAAAGCAGCATTACAACCTGCAGAGAGGATTGTGTTAGATGGACTCATGATGTAAATGGAGCTTACGTAAGTGAATATAAAACTATGTTACGGGGGGATTTAAAAAAATAATACTGCTGTGCTAATGCTAATGACAGGCTGTATCATATATGTATTTTTTTTTATTTTGCCCATAGTTCCACTTAAAAGCAAAGTTGGCGTTCCTGTCCTAGACTCCTACATGTTCTTTAAGGTTCATCTGTAAGTAACTTTTTTCAGACTGCTCCAAGACCAAAGGTGCTTAATTGTACAAATCTCAGCTTCATCTGCTCTGGTACATCTTCTGCTGCCTCCCATGAAAAGACCATAAGAAGTGATGGGTAACCTTGCAGACCACTAATAAATTACAAACTGGCTTATATGAATGAACTTTCAATATCAAATAGCAGGTGAATATGTAGAAGTTGAGAGAGAAGCAGAACAAAATTATACTGGTAAGCAGGGAAATATACATTCAAACTTCTGATCCAGTAATCCCATAGAAGAAAACTACTAACTGTCATTTTAACAGCCAGCCTCCATAGATCAGTGTCAGCTCTTATAGTTTCTGTAATATAAGTGTGGATAGAGTTGTGAATATTATTAATATATGTTTCAAACAATGTACTCAATGAATTAGTTTCAGGTTTAGTGGTCCTTTAACACATCTCTGAATTAAATATGTATTCACCCATAATATTTACTATATTTTCTTTTATTATTTTTAATCTTAGCTGCCTCTAGTATTTCCTCTGTGCTGTCAAAAAGATTTATGGAGGACACAAACACATTTTGGTGAACCAAGAAGCCAGTTCTTAATAGGCAATAAGATGCTTGCATAATGCATGACTCCTCAGGGGTTTTTCCTTCATCTGTGATCACGAAAGAACCTGCGGGGCTCTTCAGTGACTGTATAGTACTTGGAACTCTCTGACTGGTTGGTCATGTGCTGTGAGGAATCCACCACTCCTCTGGGCCACTGGAACTCCTTAACCTTTGCACAAGTTTTTACAGAAATGGATGACTGTATGTGAAATAAAATTAATTGCAATGTTATGTGTTCTGAGGAACATAAAATAGCAAATGTCTCCAGAGAGCCTAAAATAAATGTATTAATATATATATAAAACAAAGGACTATAGACTGCCATTATAATTTTCAAATGATTAATAGCAATGCTATTCATGTTTTCTTTCACTTCTCCCGCAATGGGGATTTGGAGATGTCATGTTAAAAACAGAACACTATTATATACCGCAGACCATCAAACAGAGCAAAGCATATGTAATTCAGCATGACCTAATCCCACATATAAAATCCAATGGGAATAGGTAGTATACCAAACAAACAATGCCATTAAAACGCAAAAGGAATTTGTGACTCTTTTGTGAGTCATATAATCCAATCATCTATTTTTAAACAAATACTATAATTTCCCATTGAATCTTGAAGATCTTAAATTTAATGTTATATGAGATGTGTTCTTGCGGTATTTACAATAACCAAGATTGGTGTTTAAGGCGGACTATTTCTGTGTATATCTCAGATATAAACTTTCTAAGTTATTTATAAACTGTGTGTTTATACGTATGATATCCTGCCAATAGTTCTCAGTTCCAGGATCCTAATGCTAAGAAACAAGTTTTGTTACTTAAATGCCAAAGGTGAGAAGAATGTAAATCTTGAAAAAGAAAGTCATGGGAAATCTCCATGCAGCTGCTATATCGTCCTACAGACAAAAGTGAGATTAGTCAGTGTGTAGACATATGGGTTTAGTCAAATGCTGTGCTTGTTCTACTTCACTCACTTCAATAGTACATAAAAAACTAGTGACTTTCAAATTATGTAAGGCCATAGTGGTGGATAAAATGATGGTTCATAAAAAAAAATGAAACTGGATAATTTAAACATTTAGAAATGAGAAAACTTGGAAAACACATACATTTTTATTACATAACTATGAGCTGTTTGGGTATAGATATGTAAAAAGGTAATAGCATAAAAACTACCTGGTGTTTAGCACTTTTACAGGATACACAGAACTATTCATGTAAGTCCACCAATAATCCCATTACAGTCACATGCATTCTCTAGGGGCAATCAGACACAGGTGTTCGGAAGGGAAGCGGATACGTTATTGCTCTGGCTCATTCCCTTGTTTGTGTAAATTTCAGCCTGAGCTATTGGGCTTTGTAAACAGCCGCCATTTTGCAACAGAAGGGCAACATGGTCCCTAAAAAAACATGAAAACAGGAGACTACTGAGTGTTCTCTTGGTCTCCCAGGAACTTGACTGAATCTCCTGACTCACAATGTTCTGTGCTTTCCCAATGTCCTGCCAGGTGGACTGGCCCTGCTCTCTTAGTGACTGACTGGGCAGAAAGGACCCAGGGGACAGACAGACTTAAAAGCCAATAGCATGGCATGAAGACTGGTTTCTGTGTCCTGCCAATCAATCACAAACCAATCAGTACTTAGAGGTGTAATGCTTGGTGCTATATCATGCATTCTGTCCGGCCACTGTAAGGGTAAATTGCCAGAAGCAAATGCAAACCTTTCTTTGCATTTATTTAAGTGTACCTGAGCCCAGACTATGGACATCCAACTATGTACATAATAATAAACAGTAAAGGAGCATTAAAACAAGATACCACTGACCTCTCTAGCTGCTTTTAAAGTAAATGGAAAGGCTGTGTTCTGACCAAGCTGTGAAATGTTGCCTCCCCACTACAATTACATTTGCTGGATATAGTTTGTAATAAATGAAAGTGTAAATACATTTTTTTAATATTTTTTCCCAGTGGCCACTTAAACACAGAACCCAAGTCCTGTGCACCTGGTGCGGCTGGTGGGAGTTAACTGGTTCTCTCCCTCCAACAACGCCTACAGCAGTGGACGCCGGCAGGCAACGTCACTGCTGTAATTAATTAATTCCCATTGTCCTCTCTCTGCATTACACAGGGTAGCCAGAGCTGTGTGGTCGCATGAGATTAAAACAAGGTATTAACACTGACACTGATATTTATAACAACATGTACTCAGCAAATGTAATGGCAGTGGGGAGGCAACTTTTGGTCCTTAAAGTCCACAATAAACACTCTGAACCGGGGTGTTCAGTCAGTTTCAAAGAGCTTAAAGGCACTTGCTGGTTCCTTCCTCATATTAGAAGGCATGCAGGCTGCTAAGATCTGCTCTCAATAAAAGAAAACTAAGATTTAAATTCCTGTTTTGTGAACTTTGAAAATTAATTTCTCAACAATGCTTATAGATACAAAGATTAATGATGGCTTGTTTTAAAGGGCTTGCTATGAATATGTACAGTGGTACCTCGATTCTGTTCGCGAACAATTCAGTTCGTGAACAGGAAGTTCAGCAAAATGTTGCTTCCATTCGCGAACTCCGCATCGGGTGACGAACACAACCGCAACCATCTTCCTTTCTCTGACATTGGTTATGGCTTCCTCTAATCAAGATCGCGGTCTGATCACAGTTTGATTCGGTTCACGACCAGTTCGGTTTGCGACCAGAATCGTGGAATTAATTAGGTTCATGAACCGAGGTACCACTGTAAATATATTACTGTGCTTGATGTGGATTCAGGTTCACTTTAAAGATAAACATTCTTGCTTTAAAAAGAAAAGAAAAAAAACAGTTGGAAGTAATGCTTGTCCAAGGAAATTACAACTGTCTGTCACATACAACTGTCACTGTTCGTCACATATTTTCACTGAGCAGACTCCTTATGTAAGTGG
This sequence comes from Nanorana parkeri, assembly GCF_000935625.1. Taxonomy (NCBI): domain Eukaryota; kingdom Metazoa; phylum Chordata; class Amphibia; order Anura; family Dicroglossidae; genus Nanorana; species Nanorana parkeri. The sequence continues at coordinate 1,384,271 of NW_017306332.1, read as the reverse complement.
TTTTAAACAAAGCTTATCAAGTTCATAATTTATTAATTCAAAGGGTCCAATATACTCCATGCGCCTTCTTCACTATAGATATGCCATAAACTGAAACCTAAAACCACACCGCTTATTGAATTAGCCACACCCTTTATTCAAATTGGCCACTCCTACTAGCAGCGCTGTTCATGCACCACTACTTGCTCTCTTAAGCTTCTCCCTCAGTTGACATCTATGCATGTCTTTTGTATTTAACGTCTCACAAACACCATCAATATTGATCCACAGGAATCCAAGTTAAATCCTTACCGGAAAAGAAGAATTTCCTTCTGACTCCATAAATTGCAGCACTTGATTTTTAAATTCTTTACTGATCTTCCCTATACTATCCCATATGGAAGGGCATTCCGCAGTATAATTACACTTAAGCTCTATATATAAGCGAGCGGTATGGCCTAGTTTCAGCCATAGCGCTGCTTTAAAAAAAAGAGAAGTGCATATTTGTGAAGCAGAGCATTTGCTTAACAAATGTTCTGAGCAGTCTACTTGCTTTGGGACACCGGAGCAAGTGGAGCGCAAGTAAAATAAAATGGAGACAAAGGACATATGACCTGTCAAAGTAATGTGATGGCCTCTGCTCTAGTCATAGTCAATTTAAATGAGTAGGATTAAGCAAATTAGATGTATTCTTTGATCAAAATAAATGTTTTTCCAGCATTCATTACTAATATCACCTTCTTCTTTACTAAAAAAGAGTTCAGTTACTAAAAAAATGCCAACAATGCAGAAAAAACAGTATAAAGCTTGAATCATTTTTATCCTATTATAAGAAGTGCCTGAGCAAGGAACTTCATGGCAGAATAAGCAAGTATAGTTTTTTATTGGAAGCTGCAGATATAAAAAGATGACCTTTGCAATTACATTAATGTGTTAAAGATTACATGAGATTTGAGAGATTGAAGTACAATTAAACCTTCTGGGTTTTTTGCATATATCTACTGCTTGCAAGTAAAAAAAAAGTTACCAAATAGGTAAAAATATACCTGTGTCTCAGCCGCTCACTCCCGTCTAAAGATCTGGAGATTAAAGGTCAAAACTCTAATAATAACTCAAAATATGTTTTTCACTGAAGATGGCCTATATTTTCCTTATCAGTGTCTTCAGGCATTTAGTTATTAGTTACATAGTACATTGTACTTAATGCTATTATTAGCTCTATGACATCATAACATTTTGTACTAACTGTAGTGGTCCCTTAATATGGGATGTTCTGTTTCTCTGAAGTTTCACTTAACTTTTAATTTACTTCAGGTTGTTCCATTAAAACCCTACTCTTAATATTCCAAATAACCCCACAAATTATCTTAAAATTGGAAAGTTGTGGACTTTGCTGTCACAGCCATTTTGGTCTTAGAATAACAGGCAATAAATACTTCATATACAGTACTTCAAATTCCAAGAATTTTATATGTTGTAATTTAATCCTCTGGAAAGCAGAGGATATTAAATGAACCAGAACTGTCTTAGCCTAAAATCTCTGATTTTGGACATGTCTTTGATGTTTACATTTGAAACTCTTTGATGTCCCTTCTTTGTTTGAAAATTAATAAAAATAAGACTCTGGGAATCATTTTGGGATTACAACAACAACAAAATTATGATGAATGTCACAGCGTTAAGGTAAAAAAGATAATTGTGTGTCTAAACATTTATCCCCAACCTCACACCAGTGCTCATTTCCTTGACAGCTCGGATATATTCTGATTTTACAGGTCCCTGTTTCTGTGCATGACCAGAATTACCGTTCTCGAAGTTTCACCTTAAAGAGAACTTGTAATAGTTTTGTTTCAAATTTATTTTATTTTAAAGTTTATATATTACATGTAGGGATATATCATTATATTTAGTATGTTAATCTAATAATATGATTACAATTAAACATTTAATATGGGGTGCACTCATGACACTGCATTCATTGAGCATTGAATTTGTTAAAGCGAAGGCACAGCAAAAACTGCTTGCCTTCAGGCTCTCTCTCTGATTTGTACAGCTTTGTCTGAGCATAGCAGGGAGGATAAGTAATTCCGTCATATGTACATAGCTTGAGGTTTTGAGCTATGTAAACAAGAGGGTTTTTAAATTTTGAAGGGCGAAATTGAGAATTTCCATGAAATTAAGGAGTGAAATAAGTATCGCTGTAGTGATATTTTTTTGCCAAGATAAGTCCCCTTAACCCTGGTGTCAAAAATAAGGAGCTGTAAAAATGTAGCAAATAGATAGCTGTTCCATTCCATTCAGTAAGTCTTCATCTGCACGTGGTCAGCTGTAGTATACAAATTAGGAACAATAGGGTGGTGGGGGTGTTTATTTGGGGTATAAAGAAGGAATAGGACTTTGCCACTTTCCCACATGATCTGAATAAGCAGAAGAAAAGATCTAATCCTTGATAATTCCCTTTTGGATACCACAGTTAATTATTTTTAAGAAGTGCAGTAGTAGTCCTGATCGTGCCTCTCTAATTCATAATTAATTTCTAATGCTGCATTAAAAAGCTTTGCCAAATTATACAAGGTGCCTGCTGTTTTTTAGCTGTAAAAGCCTGTTTTGTGTATCATTCTGAAGCAGGTTTCACTTAGTTGTCAAGGCCCTCATGTTCTTGACCTAAGTGCTAAGCTATGCCCACCTTAAAGGGACACCAACACCCTCTCGGTGAACAGGGAATGACAGCTTGCAGTCAGAGAGGCCAATCATTTATTAACCCTAGTACATTAATGTTTATCTACAAGCAGAGCTGTAGCTAGCCTATTTTGCGCTCGAGGCAAGAACAGAAAATTGTCCCCCCCCCCCGATGTTTTTTTGAGGAAACAAAATAAATAAAAAGGAATTAATGATATTTAAACCGTTTATTTCAGTTACATAAGAAACATAAAGATATGTAACTTAACATAAATAACAACTTCATAAAAAATAAACTTACAGTGTAGTTAAAGGAGAACTATGGGGTCAGGGCTTTTCCCCATAGTTCTCCTTAGGGTAACGGCAGGACACAAACTAGCATCCTCCCGTCACCCTAAGCTCAGTATACCGCGAGCTACAGCTCGCGGTATACTGAGACGCTGCAGTATACCGCGAGCTACTGCTCGCGGTATACTGAGACACCGCAACTGAAGCTGATCCCGGCAATTCTCTCTGGATACATCCAGCT
>NW_017306332.1:1336495-1380313 GCF_000935625.1 Nanorana parkeri | reverse complement strand
AAGGAATTAATGATATTTAAACCGTTTATTTCAGTTACATAAGAAACATAAAGATATGTAACTTAACATAAATAACAACTTCATAAAAAATAAACTTACAGTGTAGTTAAAGGAGAACTATGGGGTCAGGGCTTTTCCCCATAGTTCTCCTTAGGGTAACGGCAGGACACAAACTAGCATCCTCCCGTCACCCTAAGCTCAGTATACCGCGAGCTACAGCTCGCGGTATACTGAGACGCTGCAGTATACCGCGAGCTACTGCTCGCGGTATACTGAGACACCGCAACTGAAGCTGATCCCGGCAATTCTCTCAGGATACATCCAGCTGCGGGATTAACAGTTGGCTCTGCCTATCCAGAGGCAGAGCCAGCTGTGCCCGCCCCCTCCCCCGTCCGTTCCGCCAGTCAGCGCTGGAGGATCGGAGAGGGGGGGAATCCCTGCAGAGTGCCGTGAGTGACAGTTACGGCTCTCTGCAGGAATAGATCAAGAAGTGAGCAAGCAACGGTATGTGTTCGTTTACTTCCCGATCTATTGAGCCGACCTGTGACAGTTTCATTGTCACAGGTCGGCTCAGATTATAATTCTCCTTTAATCCTGTGACACACTACATGCAAAGCCGTCCAGAGCAAAGCAAAGCTGTCAGGCATGGAGCTTTGCATGTAGTGTGTGAGCTGAGCGTGGCCAGATGAAGGACTGCATCATCAGCCAATTGGCTCGAGCGTAAGACCGAATGGCCTTCGCATCTTGACGCGTGGGTTTATACGTGCGAGCCGATTGGTTGAAGATGACATTTTTAATCTCAGCACACTCAGCTATGCACGCTCTAGCAAGCTGACGTGCCGGAGACAAAATTACATGACACACTGCACGTGAAGGCAGCGCACCACAGCTTCGCGCTGCTTCGCATTCAGTGGGTCACAGCCTGAGGGCCAAGTCACACCATAAAGAGTGCGTTCGGACTCTGTAGCGCACTAGAACAAAACCCGGCCAGCTCACTGTGTTTTGGGGCGGGGTCTGAACGCACTGGAACGCACTCCTTATGGTGTGACTGGGCCCTTAAGGATGTAGGTGGGGTAGTTTGCAGGTGGGGGGGAGATATTGGAGGGTGTTAGGAACATCATCAATTAGAGATGTTTGAAAAAATATTTTTATCTCTATTATTTAAATTATAGTAAAAATCATGTGGGGGGAATGCTCAATGGGAACAGTATTGAGTCCATACAGTCCCCATTAAGCATCCCCCCACATAATTTTGATTATAATTTAAATAATAGAGATAAAACTAATAGATTAGATACTAATGTGGAGGCTGGTACACAGGTGTCACACATATTACTATCAGTATATTGCTCCCCTTCTTCTCCATCACTTCTACAGTACAGAAGTAATGGAAAAGAAGGGGAGTGATATACTGACTGACTGTCATTGTCACAGCATAGTACCTGAAGCCTGCAGCTCTCCCTCTCTGTCCTCTCTGTGTCAGATCCGATTCTCGTCACGGATCACTTCAGGTTGCCTATGCTGGACTCGTCACTCAACCTTGGGACCCGCCCCAGCCACCTCACGGCCACACCTCCCTCGCTACGTCCTCTGGCCGGCGGGAGCTCTCCCGAATCCCTCTCTTCAGTTCTCACCGCTGGCACCGCAGGCTCCTCAGATTGGTGCTGGCAGCGTGAGAAAGCCGCGACACGGCGGCCGCAGGCAGAGCACACTTTTTAAACATTGGCCGCACTAAAAAATCTTCGGGCCCGCGGCGCCCCCCCCAACTGGCGGAATACCAGTGTCCTGGCTGCACCCCCACCCAGCCTGCACCCGAGGTGAGTGCCTCACTCGCCTCGCCCTTCCTACGGCCCTGTCTACAAGCAAAAGTAACATTTTTATGTATTGCCGCTCACCAGTCCTAAGATATGGTGGCTGTATTAGTTTTCCATTTTTTCTGGCTTATTCCCTTTATTTTAACCTGCTAATGCTGTAATTAACATAGTTCCTAAACCCTTTGTGTACGCACTCACTTTTCTATGGCATATATGGAAGGATCCATGGATGTCACACCAGCTGGACTTCAAACAAGTCACCCTTTATTTGTCCCCATTACATAATGGATTCATGGGACTAGTAGATTACAAAACAGAGGTAACAATGTTTTGACTGTGTCATACAGGAAGTGACAAGGGCACTACATGTTTGCCAATATCAACAGGTATTTTATGGACTTGCTAAAAAATTTATTTTCATGAAAATGGAAATTAATGTAACCACCACATCTAAGGACTGGTAAGCTGCACTGTATTACATTTTTGTTTTTGGATTTAGATACAATGTAAACTTGTTTTGGAGGCCATATAGATCAACAAAAAACCTTGTTAATCTTAAATATGAAATGTAGGCATAAAGTGTGCAGAACACATTAAATTATTGCAAGCACCTAACTTGTAATTAGTGAAATACATGACTTTTCTAAGATTTCATTTCAAAAGATTTTTTTTTTTTGTTAAACAACAAAAAACAAAAAAGTTCAGTTCTATATGCAATAGGCAATACTGCAATAAGCAATGTTTTGGACCTGCTCACAAATTTGGATCGGATCAAAGGTTCCGTACTTATATCTGCCGCCTGGCCTGATTATTTAGAGAGTGCACACTCAGAGAAGAAAGGAACGCTGAGACCAGTTGTTCAGAGTAAGATACTTTTGCTTTTATTCTTCCGCCTAACAGCCTTTTATAGGCAGCTGCACGTGGTGTATGTTTTGTATGTTTAATCGTAGCATTGCAAAAAGCATTCTAGCTTATAATTGGTTAGATCCATTCATGCATAACTTCCTTCCAGGATGTTTATGACTTTCGTCTTGTGTGTTGTCCTGAAGAGGAGGCGCCATCTTAGTTCCTATTTCTAGTGCGTACTTCCGATATAAGGGGGAGGGGGTGCATGAGCACCAATTTCTGAGTAAGGTTTTGAGCAAGGTAGACAAGAGCAAGGGAGAGCGAAAAGCAAAATAACATATATATTACAATTGATCTATTGAGATAGGCATTTTGTCATAATCATACTTAACCACATCCATTACAGCAATGCAGTAAATGATCTGCACGATCATAAAATAGTGTTCTGCCATGGCAATTAATTAGTACTGATAGATCATTGCTTATGTCTATAGAGAGGTTATACCATATTCACATATTCACACAAAGGTACAATATAGGTCACATGTTTCTTTGGGTGTATCTGAAGTGAGGTGTCCCTGACAAAGAATGGGTTCAACTGTTATTGGAACATCTGTTTATCAAGGTGTTTTGGCACAATTGCATAAGGGTTTATACAAAGTTGTATGCCTGATGCTAAGTACCTATGGTATAATTCTCATGTATTCATATAATCAGTATGTTGGAATCTCAGTTATTACTGCAAACGTAGAGTTACAGGGTTATTCACAAAAGGGTGAAGAGTTTGGAGAAGGCAGGAGAAGTGAACAATCTAGGACAACATGGCTGAACTGGAAAGTGAGCTGAACTGGTGAATTTTTCCAAATCAGCTTTGTTGTCCTAGATTGTTCACCCTGTTAGAGTTTCAGTCAAATGGGACCAATTTTAAGAGAATTAGTGTAGACTTTTCTAATTTGGTTGGTGACTTTGCATAGGATATCAGTTTGACTTATCTAAACTCATGTTTTCACTGTAGTACATTGGGTGTATCACTCTTAGTTTCCTAGTTTCACATATTTTTACTATCACTTTTCCCATAATTCAGAGCCACTGCAGGCCCCTCTCCCAAGGTGTGTAAGGACATGTTTACATCAGCTCGTTTTTCTCATGTATTCATATAATCAGTATGTCGGTATCTCAGTAATTACTTCAAACATAATAACTGAGCACAGAGTGTTGGAATCTCAGTTATTACTGCAAATGTAATAAAGTTTTTAGATAGAACTTTACTGAAATGTCACAAATAATATCAGCACAGAGTGGTTTGATGCAGTTATACAACATCGCACCATGCTGAAAATAAGCAGTGCATGCACCGCAATGGTGTGAATTGAGCCGATTTAAAACAAAGCAAATTGCTTTGTCTGTGCATTGGGGCTGTGCTGGAAAAGGCAGCCACCGCATCCCCAAAGCATCTGGTGTGAACAGCCCTAAAATGTAAGACTTTGCACACTTTTGCTTTGATATACCTGGAATATGTTTAGCTAATTAAAACTGAAAGTTCAATTGCCCTATCAAGGTAACCTCTGCTTGTTTATTTCTCCATCACATCAGTTTCAATTCAGCTTCAACCAAGTTACCCTTTAGGTGTATTCTAGAAATGTCTGTGCAAATGTTATTGCTTCATTGCTTCAAATGATGAAAAGATTTGGGAAAAAGTTCACACTTAATATGATTAAAAATACAGTATACATTCCTAAGTGTTATCAGCAGTATCCAAATACTCATGGTTCATAGGAGATGCTGAGAATGACCATACCTGATTTCCATCCAGAGCAAACATCAATAACCGACCATAATTCTTTATTCACCCGCCTTCCCTCCCTCACCTCTGCTTCCCTCTATATACAGTGTTTTATGTTGTACTTTGAAAACGATAAGAACAAAGGCAGACGGGACAGTTATCACCACGTGCAGTCATTTACCTGGAAGACCAATTTACAATTGAAGTTGAAGTCTGCATATGTTTTCGGTTTCTTGTGTGCAGAAGATGAAAAGAAAACCCTAGTTGAATCTGAGGTTTTGTTTGAAGTAAGTGAAAGGAGAGGAAAACATAAAATGCTTCTACTTCCACATTAGTGAGTTTCCATTCTGCGTAGATCTGTAAATTCCATATTCTATATTGGATCTTTATTACGGCCTAGTCTGTCTTAACGTGTTATTTCAATTCTCCATGGCAGATGCATTTCTGTTCTTTTGGATCTGCCAGGTGCGGACACTATTACCAGGAACACAAAGGTGGACATCAAAGAGAGTCCCTTGCCAGGTTCTTAAAAAACGTCACTGGAATTCATCAACCCCAACCATGACTAGTCCGTTTTCATGACTAGATATTGCTCTTTTTTTCCCTCCAGCTTTTTTAGTTGTAAGTAGAATCAGATTTCCTCTTATATGGAGCATATTTCCTATTTCAATAGCAGAGGATAATATAAGTTTGCCTTTATGTAATCAAAAAGGTCATTTTTATACTTAAAATTGTATATCTTAAATCCAAGTACAAATGTCTATCAATGTCATCAGCTTCAACCTGCAGATAGATGAATAGATAGATGATATATAGATAACAATAGATATATAGATAGATAGATAGATAAATAGATAGATAGATAGAGAGATAGATAGATAGATAGATAGATAGATAGATAGATAGATAGATAGATAGATAGATAGATAGATAGATAGATAGATAATTAGAAAGATAGATCAAATTAGATAGATAGAATTAGATAGATACTTACAGTAGGGAGGATTTAGAGCTTGAGACATCTAGGGCAAACAGACAGACTTCAGAATCACCAGTCCCTTTCAGCCTTCCAGTGTAGAATCAATGAGAATACAGGCTTACACTAGGTAGGTAGGGACCAGCATCTTCAGAAAGAGAGACATCAGACTTCAGACTTGCTTCTGAGGTCCACTCTATTTCTGGCACCTCCAGCAGCCATTAACATCCCTGGTTCTTCTCCATAACCAGCAACAAGGCTTGAGGCCTAGTGAAACATTTCCTGCACTTCTGCATTCCCACCCCCAGGCCTAGGCCCAGGGGCGGGCTGGACAGAACTACAACCAGAACTAACACATGGCTGAAGCCAGACTGGGCACATTGCAATTCCCTTGAGTGTGTATATATATATATATATATATATATATTTTTTTATATATATAGAAAATATGTCCCAGCATGCACCACTGACCATAAGAGCCTCAGTGATTGGGTGATGGACTGCACACTCACAGTTTCCCCCATTGGTTGTCCCACACTGCAGCAGAGTCACACTCCACTCAGGCAGGTACAGTCAATGCCAGAAGACCTGGAATTAACCAGATAAATGCCAACTATAATTTAGTCAGACTGAATACAGCTCTGGCAATCACTAAAATAGATAGATATAGATAGATAGATAGATAGATAGATAGATAGATAGATAGATAGATAGATAGATAGATAGATAAAAACTGAATTAAACAGCAAGCATTGTTTAGAGGCCCCTTCACACAGTGTTGAATTGCATTGCATTACATTATCAACCCCTTTTTGCAATTAAGCACAGGAGGTCCACACTTACTTAATAAGTTTAATAAAACACAAGGTAAATGAATTGCGCTCAACCATGCACAACATTAACCACAATAACTCTTAGAAGTCTTCGTGGCATTACAAAAGGGGTCCCCAGCACACTTTCAAGCTTGCCAACAAAAAAACGAATCTTTTTAACTACTCAGGTTAACAACTGAGGTTTTAGTTACATTTACAAATGTGCAATTCACAGTGCCACATCAAGACACCTCTGATGATTGTGGTCTCTAATGCTAAACAATATAATTTTCCCAACTGCAGGACATATAAACAGTGAGCAGGCTTACAAGGAGTCAGCTCCATCCTCTTTAACTGCTTACGGGCCAGCCACTGGATTAAAACAGCCAGTCTACTAGCGCATTGTGGCGGGAGGATGCACCACTACGTCCCCCCTTGAACGCATGTGTGCACTCGGACACAGTGGCTCCAGCTGTCATTAGACAGCGGAGAGCCATGACTTTACACATAGAGCTGATTGGACTGACTCTGTGTCCTGTGATTGCTGTGTTATCACAGCGATCACATGGCAATGTTTACATTGCCAAGTCTTCCCCTTCCTCTTACATTAGAGGGAGGGGAGCGTAAAGTGAGTCATGAATGGATGAGTCATCCATTCATGACTCACTAGTGGAAAGAATCTGCAGCAGCAGCAAAAAAATAAAATAAAGTTTTACATCACTTTCAACCCTTTTAACCCCCCTCTCCTCTCCTGCCTATATTAGATTCATTATGTCTGTACACTGCCCTGTATATTAACCATTTCATCTCCCTTATCCTGTACATCTATACAGTAACCCCTTCATCTCCATCCCCCCCACTCTATGTGACCTTTACATTAACCTCCCTGGCGGTATTCCCGAGTGCCATACCATAAGCAGTAACCCCGAGCTACACTCGAGAAAGCCGCATAGCATTTACTTACCTTGTCCCTCGAGCCGCGCTGAGTTCTACAGCCGATGCCGTCTTCCTGGTTCCGTCCCCTGCAAGCGTACGCATCGCAGGGGGGCGGAACCGGCTGTCTTCCTGGTTCCGTCCCTTGCGAGCGTACGCGACGCAGGGGGGCGGAACCGGCGGGATATTTTAAAAAATGAAAAAAAGGACAAAGACGAAAAAATTTCGAAAAAAAAATTGAACGAAAAATTACATGAAAAAAATTAAAAATCATACCGCCAGGGAGGTTGAACCCTTCACCTCCACCTCCCTGTGTCTATGACCTATACATTTGTTGTATCTTGATCACTATTATGAAGCTCCATGTTTTAACTCCCTCAATACCAGCATGTTTTTTCATTTCCCAAAAACTTTGGAGTGTCTACTTTCCAAAAGGGGTCATTTCGGGAATTTTCATACTGTCCTGACATTTTTATTGCTATGATTTAGGAGCGAAACAGGCTTTTTTTTCAATTTATATTTTATATAGTAAAAAACAAAACAAGTGGTTATTAAATACCATTAAAAGAAAGCTGTATTTGTCCCCAAGACAATATATAAAATACATTTTGTTACAGTGTTACATGATGGAGGAATTATTAACTAAACTTGCACAGCACTGAAAACTGAAAAATGGCCTGGTAATGAAGGGGGTGTAACATACCGGTAATGAAGTGGTTAAAGTGTAGTTCCACTTTTGCAACTAAATTGGGATAGCACCTATTTTATTTGTGTTATCCTGTATGTTCTCGCTCACAAAGCACAATCTAAAAAATATATTTAAATGTTGCTGCTTACATTTTGAAGTGCTTTATACTTGCTTAAAAACCCCTCTGTACTGTAATGTAATGTTAAAGCTGACCTTTACCTCCTTTACCTCCTTTCACTAACACTCACCTCAGCTGATATGAAATTATCTTACATTCATTAGTTAAATAAACATATTTTGCTTTTACTTACAATTACTGTTTTTCCACTTCCTGGTCCTCTTGGGCACCACTGATGCAATCTGTACCCAAATAATGCATCTTGGGAAGGTTACATCAGCAGTGCTTTGCTGGGAAATCTCATCTGTGCTCTCATGAGATCTCAGGGGAAGGCATTTTTCTCCCCTGAGATGATGTGCATGCTCTAGTCACATGTCCAGGAAGTAAAGGGAGATATATTAATAGTAAAAATGGCCATTGTGAGAAAAATAGGGAGTAAAGCAAAAATAAGGTATGCAGAGAATAAAAAGCCGGCATATATCTAAATGTATCTGTTTCAAAATTGTCATTACTAAAAAAATTTAAATGTGTATTTGTTGTCATTTTAAAGATATTGGTAAAGTTCCTCTTTGGGGTGGGGGGAGATGTAATTAACCCCATCTGTACTGTGCTGGCAGATTTCATTATTAGTTATAAACTAGATTTGAACACTGTCCTAACAAAGGGTTAATGCCTTCATTGTATGAAATGAAAGATGAACGAAATGGTTAATGAAAGAAGCTCAGTCTGACCCTAAGTCTGGGTATAGTTACGTCAGGTATAGTTTCACTTTCAAACTGCTCAAAGTAGCTTGGGAACTGCACAAAGGCCTTTTTTTTAAGCCTGCAGTACATGCAACAAAAAAAACATACCCAGTGAACAAAAAAAGTGAATAGTGAAATCACTACACACTAAAACAAAAGTGCACGAGGGTGCTTTGGTCCTCCTCTAATGAGAAAGGGCCTCTGATTTCTGAACCCCCCGTGGGGGGAAGGCTCCTGACAGGGGCAAGGACAACTTAGGTCCACCTACCCGAAGGCCGGTGGACACAGATCCTCAGCACTCTAATACAGTAGGTCGCACAAGTACTTGGTGGGTGCTCTTCTGAAGAGAGACCCCCGAGTGGGAGGAGGCAAGGAAGCCTGTAGATGCCACAGAACCTCCTCCCCAACTTCAGGAACGGGCCCCCGAAGATACACGCACCCTCCGTCTTCCGTGAAGTCAAAAAGTGCAGTCGTGCATAAAAATAGTGCATAAATAAATAACTGACAGTGCACAAACCTGGCAGGCCATCTGGCCAAGGTATAAAATTTTCCCCAGGCTAGCCAGAAGGCCTGCCCAAGAGGCGTGGTGCAGAAAAAGCTTGAGTGCCGTGACCTAGAGCTGGTGAATCAAGTGGGGTCCCAAACCCAAGTGATTTTCCGGCACATCCTGAGATGCCACTACCACGGGGCACAATACCGCGGGCCTCTGCGCTCCCTGAACCCTCCGGCCAGACAAGTGCAGCCCCATCCCTACCAGAAGGCATTAGCACCAGAGGTGTTCCTGCCTACAACTGGGGACAAGCCCAGCATAACCAGGCCAGAATCAACCCGGGAGGAAAGAAAACCCCCCTGGTACCCACCTATTACTTCAGAGAATACTAAGCAACCATAATCGCTGACAAATGGTGCTGTTCTTCTCCAAAAACCGATAAGAACAGATACTACACTTGATCTTAGCCAAAAGGCAGAGAAGCGATTGCACAAAGGCCTTAACCAAAGAACCAAAGAAACAGCTAACAGGTAAGAAATTTTGGTACACATAACACATAACAAACACATAGTGGGGTTTTCTCAAATTTGACTGGAAAAGTGGAGCTACACTTTAAAAGGTACAGTCACACACTATAAGCCCAGACATTGCCTTTTCAAGTCAACTGAAGACTTCCAAGGTGTATCTTCACCAAATCCAAAAAATCTAATATGCCTGCTTCTCTCATTTGTCAAAAACTAGCAAAAAAGGAAAGGTGCACATGGGAAGGGCAATATAAAAAAACAGTGCAAAAGGGGTCCTGAGAACAGTTTCGAACTAACCAGCACAAACAAACACACAAAAAACAACAAATCTGTTTAATCAGGTTAAAAACAGAGGTTTTAGCTTTTAACCTAAGCAATTAAACAGATTGCTATGTATAGCCTAGAAGATTAAAGTGCTCAGGGTTAACAGGCAATGATCAGAATGCAAATGGGCCAAAGTAATTACCGTATCAAAAGATGTGCAAAACACCATAGACAGTTCCAGATCAATCACCTAATTAACACAACCTCCTTTTGGGTTAAGCTAAAAAATTATTTTGCTCTTTCTTCGGAACTATGCCTAACAGTAAGCCTACCAAATTATCTTAGGAAGGGGACTTGAAGGGAGCTACTCAACTCAACTTTCTTGTAATATTTGACAGACATCACATACTGATGTTGTAATGCCAACTTCAAATTACTAGGAATAGTAGCAAGATGAGATCATCCATCGATGACATTCCGCATTTCTCCTCTTCTTCAGTGGCAATTGCTAATACTTCTCCCTCAGACCGTCTCTCTCTGTTAGGCACTGGGGAAGTCACTTTAGAAGTAACAGTCATGTTGGGAATGGGCTCTTCTTCCATCATCTGTACAGTCTGGCCACTGCTGATGTTGTGACCCTGAGTTTGGGTGCCATTTTGGCGTCTAGTATCCTGGGCTCTACGGGATTGCAGGGCTTTCCTAGACACTGAGGTGCTACCAATTAACACCTGCTGGGTCCACTGCAGAGCTCCTAGCCATAGCTGGAAACTTCTCTCCCTCATCAGGCTTCCTCTCTGACCAGTGCAACACTATTTGAGTTCCCCGCATGCTCCATAATCGGAGGGGTTTTTAGCAGGTTGTGGGTTCCTCTCCTCACTTGGATCTGTCATAGATGAGGATCCCCCCAGCTCTGCCACAGCCAGAGGCCACATTAGCGTGGCTGCAGGAAGTGGAGGATCCCTGGAGGGACTCCTAATTTCAGGGGACAAGCACAGGGCGTGACCTCCCAGTGCACAAATGGACAAGCACATCAATAGCTGTACCTACCCTGACCTACCCTATGCAGTAGATTATCATCCTGGGACTGCAGCCAAGAAGACCCGTTTGTTGCTGCAGCAGCAGCACGGAGCTGATACAATAGATCTTTCACAGTACTCATGGCGAAGTCTTATTCACTTGTACAGCATGCAAGTTCTCCAGATGCTGTCACCTGCTTCTCACTACAGCTCAGCTCAGAAGAACCCCCTCCTTCCTGAAATACCTTCTCCAGTCGGCTAACAGTTCCCTTTGTGCTGTTCTTTACACGTAACCCTCTAACTGCCTGATGCCCCTTCAACCCTGTCATGTGGCTCCTTTGTCTATGTCCTTGCCTTATTTTGCTATGGGCCTTTCTTGATCCTTGCTGTCTCAACCAGTGTTTAAATATGGTGCAGATGCAGTCAAGGGGTCCCCTTCTAAGGAGAAAGAGAATAGAAAAAAATCATCATTTTCTACCTACTAGAAAATCTCCATGAGAATCTCTGATGAATTTGAATGCTCATTGTTATTTGGAAGATAACTGGTGATGCTCTTCTCAGTCACACCACTTTTTATTACATGATCATGTATGTGATGCCATGTTTTATACTTAATCAGTTGCCGTCCGCCCCTTGTAAAAAAACGGATGGACGGCACTGCTGCATTGGCAGGTTTTTTTCTGCTTGCGCACGCCCCCTAGCGGGCACGCACGGACAGAAAAGACCCGTGCAATGCAAACACCCGTTACCGGGTGTTTCACATATAGACGATCGGCGGCTCTATAGCCTGCTGATCGTCTATATGTGCTCGTTTTTTCGGGCTGCCGCCGCTTTTTCGTTCCCCCCTGTCTGCTGCCATCCCCCCTTCCTGACCCCTCACCTTCAATCCCGGGATCCGCTGCCCCATCTGTGACCAGCTCGGGAGGGCGTCAGGAGGAAGAGGAAGGGAGGTCAGCTCCTTGCTGATCTCCCTCCGGGATGTGAATGCAGAAGTGATGTGTATTACATCACTTCCGCATTCACCTGTCAGTCATCTGGCTGCTATAGCCAGAGAAAAGAAGCTGATGAAGCAGATATCTGCTTCATCAGCTGCTTTTGGGGTCCACAGGTGACATTAGGGCAATAACAATAAGTGCAAAAAAAATAATAGTCACATATTTGGGGGTCACCCCCCCCCCTCCCAAAAAATGTTTAACTTGTCCGAGCCAGCTGTCACTCACGTAGCTGGGTGGATCCAGACAGTATTGTCGGGATCTTCTCCGCCTGTGGCGTCTCAGTATACTGCGAGCTGCAGCTCGCGGTATACTGAGCTTTGGGGCACGGGAGAACGCTAGTTTGTGTTCTCCCGTGACCCTTAGGAGAATTATGGGGAAAAGCCCTGACCCCATAGTTCTCCTTTAACTGATCAAAACCAATTATCTGCTTTTAACTGTACAGCTTTCCTATTGTTTTACTATTTTACATCTTCAGCAAAAGCAGAATATGTTGTTGTTTATACAATATACAGTACTGGTAAATGGCTAGCACCATAAAAATGGCATGGAGGACATTTGTTGAGTTGAATTTTTTTCATGCTTGTTCTACATAACACTGCTTGCTACTTACACTATTTCATAATAGATTAATAGTTTATTAGCTACAACTATTCTATTTTTTTTAGCACTGACTCCCTAAGGTGCTGTCCAAATGTTGGGTCCTCCTGCCACTCACAGTGGTAACCCACCCTTAACTGAACTCAACAAATTACTGACACTCCAGTAATGATAAAGTCGGCTTTATTTAAGAAGGAAGAAGCCCTGTACGGGAAGTTCTATTTTAAAAGTTTCAACAAAAATGGGATTCGCCCAATATAAAACACAGAAACAAACAACATTAAGACAGCGCTATGACTCTTGTTCCCTCTTATCGCCTGCAAAAGGCCTTGCCAAACACACTGGGTAAATGACAGTGGAATGAGTTGGTTAACATAAATGAATACTGTAGAGTGCTGATGTAGTGAGGCTAAACATTCACTTAATTTATCTCAACTCCTTTAGTAAATCAGCCTTATTAACTTTAATGATACAATCACTCACGTTAGCAAAATCCTCCATAACTAATAAATGGAAATCATGATCTCTAGTTATACTACACAATTTCTGGCATATATGTAATTCAACAGATAATATCCTTACCTAATGAGCCAGTGTGTGTGTTTCCTATATTAGCCAATCTGATTTAATTAATTTTGTTAAGTTGACTATATATGTTACAATCTCTGTACAACTTCCTTTAGAGATTGTACAGAGATTGTGTAGATTCACCAAGCTACAGCATACAGTATATATTGAGTGCCCACCCTCAAGAGTACATTAGTTGTATCAGATCAGGTTTGGCCTTATACTACATAGTTATCAGTAGATTTAAAGAAATTGCAAATCAGATTGTAGATTGTAACATGTATGGTCAGTTACAGTGAAACCAGAAAAAAGCAAGTTTGCTGTTGTTGAGTAGTTTTTATGGGCTATTGAACATAAAAAAATTGACTTTGCCTATTTAAATAAAATACAAAGTGAAATAGCAGTAAGATATAAAATAAGAAATAGTATTTTGCTTTTATTGTTATAACAGTGCATTGTTCTTCTTATTGTCAATTACTTACTTGGTAAAATGTATTGTACCTCCAAATATAAAAGTGTATAAGAATCATGAGTAATGCGACAAAGAGTCTACAATTAACACCAAGGTAAATATTTTACTGCACGGTAGGCAATATATTTAAACTTATTTGCAGGATAAAGCTGATTCCAACAGTTACAATTGGGAATGCCATATTGGGTTTGCTACAATGCTTGCTTAGGCTAATGGAGGTCCTGTCATTCAACTGCCTCAGCACTGGGAAACAAGATAAACATTTCTATTCGACTCCTTTGCAGACAAGTCTCCTCTTCAGAAGATCATAAAGAGTAAGAGTGCACTTGTCCTATATCAATTGGAGAAATCTCTACCAAAGTGCACAGCGCAAAAGCAGCTACTTCCAGGTCCTCACTGCTAAAGAGTTCTGTGATCATCAGCTCTGACGGCTCAGCAGGTGACAACTAAGAGCCATTACACACAAAAAAAGACATTTTCCTTTCTCGGTTTAACATGATTTAAAAAAGAAACTTTTATATGGACTATCCACGTGCCCTCAGATTACGCATGTCGATTCCAATTAACTTTAAGATGGAGCTGTTTTTTCACTCTCCTTTTTTCTGCCTAATCCTGTTACCTTCACGGATATAAATATTAATGCTTGCCACCATGGTTATATCGTGATGGTTGTTTGCAAAAGTAAGATATCAAGAAGAGGATCTCAAGAGAAAGCCTCCAACAACCACAAAGATTGCTTGTCATAAACTTTGCAAAATGGAGTACAAAGGAGGTGTAACTGAGTCCTCAGTGTTCGGTGCTGATGTGGATGTGATGGCATTTTCTTACAGGCAAAACCATCATCCTAACAACACAATGGTATCTTCATCTCCAGGTCAGGATGTCTGTGAAAGATTCTATGATTTTGCATCATTTGGAGAAGGTGGGATATCATTTAATGAAAAAAGGTCTCCGCTGACCAGATTTCACGATGAAGAAACAGACTGCGAGGAAGAAAGTGAAGGATGTTCTCCTATTGGCCGACCAAAGCGAAAACGAGTGATTACCTATGCCCAGCGGCAAGCGGCCAACATTAGGGAGAGAAAGAGAATGTTCAACCTCAATGAAGCCTTTGATATACTGCGAAAAAAGGTGCCAACATTTGCATACGAGAAAAGACTTTCACGAATCGAAACTCTACGTCTTGCTATTGTGTACATCTCTTTCATGACAGAATTGCTTAACAGCCCTGGGAAGAAAAATTAGAAAATTGATGCTATTTACAGTTGGGTTCACTGACATTTCTCTGGATGTATATTTAAGGTTTAAAGAAAGTATAGCTGCTGGTGTTCCTGCTTTCTTCTTTCCAGGTTTGGCTTGAAAATGTAGCCATATGGATTAGATTTAGCCCATAGGGGGAAAACGAAAGTGACTCTGCCAAGCTGTTTAATAATCACAAAAAGCTGAAAGGAATTATGATATTGTTGGCAGTACAGTATTGTGGGTGAAATGTTGTTGTTTATATTTTAATGTAATTAAACTGATAAAGATATATTATGCCTATATTGTAGTATACTGTGTAAGCTGAATTATAGTACCCTGTGATAAATGTGTGTAGGAGAAAACATAACTTAATTGCATAGAATTAGGTAATGAAAAAGTAAACTTTGTACTGAGCAATCTAAAAAGTTATTTAGAGTTGGGTATAATGTTCAGATCATTCCAAGCATTCTGTGATCTAAATGCAGGTGCAGTACTACATAAACTATGTATGATAGAATGTATTACAGAAATACCATAATAACTAAAACATTTAAAATGAGGATCTAATTTCATTAGAAAATGAATGTAATTCCTTTCTGTAATGCAACTTTTATGTTTTTAAAAGGGAGATGAGATATTTAAACATAATGGAAACCAAAGACATATATTCACTTGAATTGCATAAAGCTCAGTCAGAATTTGACATGCATCATATTTACAATTCAGAAAACAGAGAGAAATGCTCCATGATGTTTTTTTTTGTTTTTTTTATCTACGCTAAACAGCCAGTATAAACATTGTGATGAATCCAAGTGTGAGTTGGTGAATTTGCAGGTGCAGCTAACATACTAACATTTGCAAGAACTTTTACAGACTTATGCATAAAATGTTGTGCTTAAGAACACGTTAATTGTTTAAGTTGCAAAAAAAAAAAAAAACATTTATATATTAGCCTAAGATTTTTTTGCAAATGTTTACACAAATTACAGAGGATTATTACTTTGTGACATTTAAAAAAAAAAATTAATGGTATTTGTTGGTGCTGCTATTATAGATTGTAGAACCAACAGTTTCCATATTGCTTTTGGAATCTAGAATACAAAATAGTATATTATTATTTTTTTTAAATAGATAGTTACAAATGCCTTCTATTTTCTTTGTAAATACTATAGTAGAAATGTTTTTTTAAAAAGGCTATTGTGACTCAAGTTAAATGTAAAATGCTGATCTAAAACGAGTTCATTGTTTGCCTTTATCACGGTGTGTATAGGTAGACCCATCCATAAAAACAAATCAAGTTTGAGGTATTTTTGTGTTATTGGCAGTGACATGGCTGATATTAAAAAGCTGGAGAGGAATGTTTGACCAAGAGGCCACTTTTCAGTCTCAGTGTTGGCACATAGCTCCTGGGAGCCCTGAGAAACCCCGGAGTTTCCTCTATTGTGTCAGTTACATTCAGCGAACTAATTGGCTTTTGATAGCTGTTGATGCTGCACTATACACCTGCAGGTGGGAGGGATTTCACTTCACAGGCAAAGTTAGATGCAAGAAAAACTTTAATTATTTTGGCATTATCTGATAATGCCTCAGAGGTCACTGTAGCAAAATGCCTGAGATACTACTAAATATATGTTAAATCGAGAGGAAAAGAATTTGAACTCAGATTTAGCGCCCCCAAATTGGAAAGTTTAGATTTTATTTCTAAAAATATAACAAGTTTCTTTTTTTAAATTTTGAAGTTATTTCTTGTTTTAAATGAGAGGGGACCAGATCTCTTTATAACTTTATAACTGCTTGTTAATGGAGTATAAGTATAAGTTTAGACGCATTTGCCTATTAATGAAGCTGCAAAGGCAGTTTTTTAATTCACTTTCAAAATACTTCAGTGATAGCAATTCTAGGAAATTTTTATTTTATAGATTTCATTGGACAATTTATGAATATGTTTCTCACTTCTTTTCCACATTCTTTACTTACCCATTTACTTTTTACCATTTCTTATATGCTGCACTTCATCATCTCAACTTTCCAGTCTTCTATAACCTGATGAAAAAGAAGGAATAGCTTTTGGCCAATAGGGCAAACCAAAAGTAATTTTTCTGTAAAAAGGACCGTAGAACACAAAAGTGTGCAATGGGTAAATACACTTACATAAGTAGATAGATTTTCTATAAATTTGAGAAGCTGCATAAAAAAATAATTGTTTGCATTTCTTTATTTTTTTAAAATTAAAAAAAAGTTATTTGAGTTCGTGTATTGCTAGAGTTGCTAACAAATATGAAGGCTAATGTAAGTGCAAGTTCTGTTCCAATTCTGAATGTTAAA
The DNA here is from genome assembly GCF_000935625.1 of Nanorana parkeri. NCBI lineage: Eukaryota > Metazoa > Chordata > Amphibia > Anura > Dicroglossidae > Nanorana > Nanorana parkeri. The sequence goes on along the minus strand of NW_017306332.1, from coordinate 1,363,108 downwards.
AGAGAATTAAAGCCAATCCTTTTTGGTTTTACTTTTCTTTTGGGTCAGCAAAGTACATTTACTAATGTACTCCTATGACCCAAAATCAGCAGATGGCTAACGGGGAAGAGCCACGCCACAGTTTAAAAGGATTCCGATCAGGGCTGTCCTTACCTTATTCACTGCCTTAGGCGGCCAGGAAAAGGGGGGAGTGATGGGTTAAGCCAAGATGCCCCGGGTGGGAGGCGGCAGCCAGCCAAGCTGTCAGGCGGGTGAGAGGCAGCGGCCGGCTAAGCTGTTAGATGTGGGCTGGAGGCAGTGAGTAGCTGAGCTGTCAGCGGGGGGGGGTTGGGTGTTGTTAGTTGTCTGTGCTGCCAGAGCCCCCGCACCTGTCTCCTCCCCAAGGAGATGCCACCTGAGGCTACCACCTCAGGCTGCCTCATTATGGGCCCATCATTCCGACAATATTGTTAGGTCCCAACTGTCAGTCACTGCTCTCCACTGCCATGGGACAGTTTCAGCAAGAGTATATTTACTCACCCCAAACGTATCTTTCAATGTTAAAAAGAAACTCTATCTGCAGAAAAAAAATGCTGTGGGTATAAAGTACAGGCAACTATAGGTTCCTGCACACACTTTTAGTAGTCTTTAAATCCTTGCCTTTATGACTGAACATTGTCACAGGCAAAGCTTTAGCACTTCCTAAAATATTTTGTCCAATTAACATGGAGCTGATCCAAAAAGCAGTAAGGTTCTGTGTTGATGGGCATTAGTTTGTACCAGACAGGTTTTGCATTCCTACACAAGTCTATAATGTAAATCCCACTTGAAGCAGATCAAATGCAGGTCGGAACGAAATTGACAGCAAGTCAAATGCATTTTGCACAGAATTATGAATGATCCAAGAAATGTCTGAAACTGATATCAAACCGGTGCAATTTACACAATCCCAAAACCCAGCGACAGAGGCACTAAGGATGGTTGGCCAAAAATTACAAATTCTGTTTGCCTGGGGTTCCACTTTAATGCACTAGATTGGGTAGGTAGCTCTGACAGACTGATATTCAGAGACTAATCCATTAACTAAAAGGTTCTTCACTAGAGACCAAAAAGTACATTATTTCTAGATTATTGATAAATACAGAGCATTTTTACCAAAAGGTTTACATAGATGTAAGTGCCCTAAAAAGCAATTTTTTTAACTTTATGCAAGCCTTACATCATTGGAAACTCAATTCCAATCACCTTGTATTCCAGCAAGTGACTAAACTCCTATGTATGCGTAAAACGTTATGCACATATGCAGAACAATACCACCTCCCCCTTCTCCAAATAAGGTTCACTGAGACTTTTTGTGGAAAATCCATAGGTTAAGTTATACTGTGATGCAAACCCCCAATTTCTATACAATTATTTTTACTTTTCGGATTTTCAGAGAGGAAGGCACTGGTGGAAATCGTTAGGTGCGGTACAAGGTGTAGAGAGAGAGATGAGAGAAGCAGCATAGAGAGGATGGCATTGGAGACAGACAGAAGTTTTAGTACATTGGGAAGCTGAATAGGAATGAGAGGAGCAGTATGGGGGTGTTGTTGAATGACAGAAATATGGGGGGGCAGTGAATTAGAGAAGCAGTATGGCAGAAGCTCCAGTGGTGCATGAAAGGGACAGTATGGGTACAGTAAGGGGAATAGGGGGTTTGCTGGTAAACACGAAGAGCAGTAGAGGATTAGTATGGGTGCAAATTTTAATTTGCTTGTTAGTAAGAGCAAGCCTAAAAGAATACACTCCTTAGACCAGGTCTAACTTTAACAGGGACTTACTCTTGTATGTATATGGGAAACCTGCAGTTCCACAGTTGTTTCAGAACTATCCAAGCTCCACAGAGAGTGCTAGTCATGTACTTTCAGTTTGCTGTCAGCCTGTGCACTGCATCATATCCTAAATCTATCTATATTGGCACAGATGTATTTAATTAAGTTTATACCTGTTTATACCAGTCTGCAGGAGCTACAAATCCTGAGCTGGCTAATTAGTTATACAAGTAATAACATGGCGGTGCCTTTCCCTAATCTTGCTGTACCTCTGGCTGGCATCTGCATAGTAGTTCTTCCCAGTATTTAGGCTAGTGTGAGACTTCTGGTGGTTTACATTGAGAGTCCGATAAAAGGTCCCATTTTATTTGGTGGTTAGTAAATACTCTTAAGTCAAAATATGATATTATTGTTCAGCTAAAAACAGGCCCAACTCTCATTTTTTGAACTGGAGCTACCACCAGTCATGCAGTCAACTGTTTTAAAACTATTTATAAAGCCTTAAGGGAGCAAAGGCGGCAGGTATCTCTGACAAAGACAACTAGGAAGATATCTTCCTGTCCATGAGTAAGTCATTGGATCACCAGGACACACCACAAGGCTTTTCTGAAGGTAACAAGGGCGATAATCAGAATGAAAGATCAGATCTGTTCACAGGTATTGTCCAACAAGCTAAACAATATCTTCTGGAGGCTTTTATTATCACTCCCTGGAAGGTAGTACTGCCCATTTATTGCAAAACAATCATTACAATTAGGAGCATAGCTTTCTTCTATCAGACTTTTTACTGTTCTCAATTCAAGTCTCGTTCGGGGTCTACCTTGCTGACGACAATACAGTCTATTTATAGATTTGATTTTAGTCTAAGCTGTTGATATTAAAATGTAGCTGAGTAATTGCAGTGGAGTGCAGCTCTGTACGGGGGGTAATATACAAATCTGTGTTTAATGCAATAATAGAAATATGGCACAGCAAGTATGTAAAACTGTGAGGGCCATATACATAGAGCATACATTTTCTTTCATTTACATTTTTATGTGGTACAGGACATGATGCTTTAAGTGTATAGTAATAACAACCACAAGTATTCTAGGCAGCTGATAAAAGAGTCACATATCACAAGTAGAATGTTCAGCATTTCGAGAAACCCTAAAACCGTCACCAAGTTCCTCATTACTAATGGTGTGCAGGAATTGTAACAAGGCAATTCACACACATTTATAGAGCAGGAACACAATTATGGGAATCTGCATTTCCTACTGTCTTCTGATTTCTCATGTCCCATATGTAGAAGAAATTACTGACTTCTGAGTAGCCACAAAAGACAAAAGTTGTGAAAAGGCAGGCAGGCTATGACAGTCTCATGAAATCAAAATGAAAGCTACATAAACACTGACAGCTTTTAAAGGATTTATAAAGTTAGCCTCAGTAACTAGCTGTCTACTGTCTCTCTTGATGACCCATCGACTGTACATCCAGTGTCAGACCTAGAGGATGATTGAAAAAACAAATGTTCTACCTTTACCCACAAGGAATAGATGTCTATGTCTTTCAAGATCAACAAAATATCTGACAAAGCATACTGTGGTTCTACCAACTCTTGTGTCTCTACAGCTGTGTTTGTACTTTGTGTGCCCCTCAACTGGAAACAAAATCTGCAGTCTTTTTACTTTTTTTAGGCATCAGTACACATTATTGTCATTGTGTCCTGTTTTTCTTACAAGGATGTCTATGGGTATACACAGACCTCAGCAGAAACTTTCTATCAACAGATTTCAAGGGTTGATTATTTTGAGCAGTAGTATATTGTTTCCCTGAAGAATGCCTCCTAAAGTATAACCAAAGAATTTGGCTTTATATTTCGGTTTGATGGGTTGTAACTACAGTCTGTTTTTTTTATTGCTGTCTCTGTACCTGTTACAAAGGTTCACTCTCTCTAATTGTACTGAACACCAAGGTCACAGGAAATGAAAATGAGGGTAAATACAAAATTTTGAGTTACCACCAGAACAGCAATAGAGGTAAAATTTACCAGTTGGGACACTTGTTCCCATGACAACTATTGATATCCCTCACATTGGAAAGATATCCTCTCACTTCCTCTTGAGTCTACGAAACTGACAGCAATTTTAACCTTACCCTACTTTATAGATATACAGTACTTTAATGGTGTTTGTTGGACATATGAGCATGACAGCTTGTGAGGGACAACTAGGTTTGGCCTCTGAATCTACCATTGAGTAGCTAGCTGTGTAAATGATTTATTTGATATGAGCAGATGATCAAATGTTCAGTGGCCAAGCAAAGTCTTAAAAGGATAAATCCATACAGTTGATCCTTTTTAGCCCAGCAAGCACATTTACAACTCAGGCACAGTTCTAAATCATGGTCTTATGTAGATGGGTGCTGTAGTCAAACACTGCCTTTTGCATCCAAATGCAGTGCAGCTCAAACATATGCATTCAAATGCAAAATGCAGCTAAAGGTTGTGTTTTGCTGGCACTGCCTGCAATGCAAAGATATCCCAGTAGAACCTACTACATCCAGAAAAACACAAAATAAAGTAGGACGAACACAACCTCAAAACTGTCATCCAGGCAACCCCATTATAAAAAAGGGGAACTGACATGTGTTTAATGTGAGCCTACACATGCCTTATTTCTTTCCAATCAACAGACATAAAACTAAACCATCTAAAACATTCTGAAGATCAATTGGGTCCAATGCATTTGTTTTTCTACACATACAACTGTCAAAAAACTATAGTGCCTTGTGTAACACTGTTTTTATATCTGTATGCAGTGACTCCAAAAAACAGAGCAGCTGTGACACCTTCAGAATAGTCCCTTAGAAAAACTTTAACTAATGTGAAAAGGGTTTATTTTTTACTTCATCGTGGTCAATAATATCAATAAAATGGCACATTCTGTGAAACAAAAAACATGTTAACATGTTCATGTTACATCCATGACTTCTGAAAATAATAGAAGGTTTTATTATTTCTCATTCACATAAAGCCCTTTAGAAACCCCGAAAAAAAACGTGTTCTTTTAAATGCAGTGCCCTCTAGTTCATGCTTAGCTGGTCATGTAAACCTCCTCTGTATCTTTGCCTTCTATTGTGGTCTCTCTTTACCTTGCTCTAACTATCCGTACACAACATTAACAGTATTTGAGGCCTCAGTGAGAGTGATCTATGTCTGCTTTTGTCCATGTATGTGTCTTCTATCACCGCTACTGTTTGTTCATTTCCATTGTTTTTTTTCTTCTGTCTGGATCAGTCTCCAGGACTTTAAACAAAAATTACTTTAACAGTTTTTCAATGTGTAAAATTGTGGAAATTACATAGGGTTTACAATAATCAAGGTCTAACTCTCAGCTATGCTGAAAGAAGTCCGTTCTTTAGGCCGGGTTCACACCTAGGCGGCATCGTTTTTGCACAACATGCTCCTGCCACGTGATTTCGGGCGTTTCCATTTAAGTCTATGAGGCAAAAACGCGCTGTTAACTGCGCAAAGAAGCTCATGTACTGCTCTGGTGTGAACAGGGGCCATTGAAAATCATGGGATTTAGTGTGCTGGGCGTTTTAAGCGCTTTTCCAACTGCTCAAAAATGCCTAGCTGTGAACCAGGCCTTACAGAGCTCAGTAAGTCATCAGAGCAAATGATCCCATATCAGACAGCTTAGTCTGAGGTTTCAATCAGTCAACTAGAGCATTAAAGCAATCAGTATCAGTATGCTGCTTCTTTAGATAGCCCACAGTGCTCTAGAATTTATTTTCATGTCATGTATAACAATGTTTATTTACTGTATAAAGCATGGATTGTATATACGGTATACAGTCAAAAAAGTATAGAACCCTAAACAAAAAATGATAAAACTTGTTATTAGCCATTAAAGTTTCCCTCTAATCATCCTATTAAAAATAAGCAGTTTAACCAATAATTCTGAGTTGGCTGCAGTTTTTTTAGCTATTACATATGAGTGCCAGGATTTAATAAAGTTTGCAAAGCAGGAGTCCTTCAGACCTCTTGCTAGTTCATTTTTATCCCCCATATGCAGAAAGAAGAATGTAGCTCTAGCAGTTAGCCGGATCAAATAGAATCCTGTTTCAATTTAATTGCAGAGGGTGCAATGGATTGTGGGAAGTATAATCCTTGTTTATAAGAGTCGCATTTGCTACTGTAGAATGCTTGTGTATTAGGAATTTTAGAAGTTGTGTAGAATCCCATCATCCACCTGTAAGGGAATAAAAGTGGGGTTCTGATCAAATCCTTATCGCACTCCGAGAGTAGGGATGAGCCGAACACCCCCCTATTCGGTTCGTATTCGAACATTCGAATGGTGCTGATTTAGGTCACAGAGGTCCATCCAGGTAAGAGCATTTTGGAAAGGACTGACTCTTACACTAATAGAGGTGATTACATTTTTCATGTCAAGTGTTGATCTCTTTGTCACTTCCTCCACATTGCTCTACTTTTATATGGGCCTCTGCAAGCCAGAAATCTTACTAATCAACTTCATTTCATGCAGCACATTTGTTTCTGCTGATACAATTTCCTCTGGTAATTCTTGTAACATGCCTGATATGTTCATTCTGGAACAGAACTACATTCCGTGAAATCGTTCAGGCTGAGTGAACTGGGTATATTTGTTCCGAATTTGAAACTGTCAGAAACAGAATATTTTTCTCAAAGTGTGAACAGACCCTAAGGAAGTTCTTATTATTTCATCACAGTAATAAAGTAATTTATAAAGTCATATACCCTCGTTTGTCATTTATCATTTGATTTTTCCTTCAGATAACCAAAGACATGCTGGAAGGTTCATTGGCTTCTGTCTAAATTGGCCCTCGAATGTATGCATGTGAGATAGGGACCTTAGATTGTAAGCTCCTTGAGGGCAGGGACTGATGTGAATGTGCACTGTGTAAACCGCTGCATAAATTGTTGGCGCTATATAAATACCAATAATTAATAAATACATAAATAAATAAGCTATTGTCTGGTGCTACACACCCGATTAATTGTTGGCCATCGCACTACTTCCTGTGCTCACAATTGTTTACCCTTGTTTTAAGGCCTCAAAAATATGCTTTATTTTGTGGTGATGGTTTCAAAACCTCTGTAAGATTTTATTGCTGTCAGTAGGGAGACAAATATTGGTGTCATGCTGCAAACCATATACAGATAAAATGTGCCCTATGCACACAGATAGGAAGGAACCCCTTCTTCTCAAAACAATAAGTAAAACAGGGAAAAATGTAAAGGACTATGAGCAGTGTATTATCACACCTATTATCCTTCCCTATAGAGGATGATAATATTTACAGGTGATTTAAAAAAAACTCCCAATAACAAAAAAATATATTTAAAGTTCAAGTTAAAAAATGCAACACAAAGAAACAACAAATTAAAAAAAAACAATTATTACTCAAACCAACATATATATTGTGGTGAGTCCTTTTATTAGGCAATGGCAGCGGACTAAAGTCTGACCCACAGTCTTTTGATCTATGTGTAGTAAGATGGACATTCTTTAGTCATTACTTATAACTTCAATTAACTGTTGTCATAGGGAGTACATTGTATTTATATAGGGAACTCAAATTGTGGACATAAGACCCCCGTTCCGTTTTAATGTGTTTAATGCTACTGGTCTGATACTCATGCAGAATGTTTGCCTAAAGATTTTTGTCCAAAAGATTAATTGAAAAATAAAGTATACATTTTAGTTATTATGACTACGATACAACTCAAGGTTCTTTACAATTTACATGTTTCACAGGGTCTCATTGCTGTCTATGTCCTCATTAGATAGCGTCTTCCTTTCTATTTGTGCTGATGTGGGATTAAAAGTAAGGGAAACTACAAAATATAAGTTCTTACCAGAGCAGGAATTGAGAGGAAATCTTCTAATGGGGACAATTATTCCATTGACAGCTGTCTAAACAGACATTTCCCTTATTTTGGAGACATTTTCTCTTGTGTCCACAGGACAGAAAGTAAAAGGAATTCTGCCCAATTGGGCAGGGATGGGGAAAAACATTGCAGCTGTTTATTGGTTTAGTTCTATGCATTCATTTATCCTACTGGCTCACTATCTTTGGTAGTTGTGAGCTGCCAATGACAGCCCAGTCATGGTCCTGGGGGTGCCATTTCAGTGCACACCAGAATAGCACAGGAACATGTATATGCGGTAGCTGGACATTAAGGCCCACCCACTGTGCTGCCACATATATGCATTACATTGTCATAAAGAGGTTAAAACCATACTGGTGGCCAGGGCAGCCATCAGAAATTTTGGGGCCCCTTACACGGCTTTAGGCCGCCCCCCCGCACTGCTGGACGCAGGGCTTAGTGGCACGCTGGACGCAGGGCTTAGTGACATGCTGGACACAGGACCCACCTGAGAGTGACCCTGCAGAGCCCACCATAGATGCTGTACAGCCCATCTGAGACTGTCTATGGTGTGCTCTGGAGGGGTCTCAGGTGGGCTGGTCAGGGCTGCATCCCTCCCCTCCCTCCTTTCCTTCCTAGCTTCTCTTACCTGCACACATGGCCTCCTCTGCTGCCGGACCGGCCAGAAGTGACGTCACGTCACTAACGTGACGTCACTTCCGGCCAGTCCGACATCAGATGAGCATTGTCGCTGATGGGGCCCTAGCTTGTCTCAAAGTCACTGGAGCGGCAAAGCTGTGGCCCTGCGCTGCTACAGCCAGGCATCCTCGCACTTCATCGTCGGCTGATAGTCATGTAAGGGACCCGGGCGGGCCCCCCAGGCTGCCCGGGCCCCTTACAAGAGTATCGGCCGTACCCCCCTGATGGCTGCCCTGCAGGTGGCACAACAACACAGCAGTAGCCTGCAGAGTCTATAAAAATAGGGCTAGGGTTTTAAGGTAAAATCTTAACACGCGCATTCCTTATATCAACTTATCGAAATATAAGGCACAAAAGCAACATTATTTGGGTGTTTTATGCATGCTAAAAATTGGGATGCCACATATTCATTGAAAGTGTACACTTTAGCAGATCAGTAAGGGGAATGTGATCTCTGAGTAGACATACCTCCATGCGATCATACGAATCCACATAGCAAGCATACAGATCACTATAGTGTGTGTGCCACGTGCGACATGATCCCTATAAAATGTGCATGCTCTCTATTTGTTTGCATAGGTTTTCTTTCGGTGCTCCAGTCTCCTTCTCTGATCCAGATATTTATTTGGTAGGTTACTAGGCCTTTACTCAAGTCCAACAGTAAAGTATATAACTCTATCAGGAACTTTAGATCTCAATCTTGTTTGCAGGCAAAAACGATTTGCATATGGGCTCATGCACAAGGGCACAAATACAGGCATATTGGCATACAGTGCAGAACATGCCATTTATGTCCAGTGCCCGGGAGCACTAGCTGCTGCGTTTTTCTGTTGATAGGAATGTATGGACAATATAATTGCGGTTGTACGCGCTTGTACACATGTAAACACTGGTGCTGGCATTTGTACATGCAGAGGCATAAGTACCAAAATGCATTCAGGAACCTACATGCGTGTAAACACTGGCACCGGTATTTATGTGTATACACTCACATACGGAATTTTCTGTCTATACATTCCTATGGACAAAAAAAGCAGCAGCTGGTGCTCCTGGGTGGTGCAAATACAGGTGTAGTTCACGTTGTATGCCTGTCTAAGCCCGGCGTAATGCCTGTCTAAGCCCTAATTCTGTGTTCTCTATGTAGCATTGTGGAATTCTTCCGTTTTATTAAAATATATAACTTTTGCAACATCTGGCCAGTTTTCATATGACCGCTCTGTTTAAATGTGGAAAATTGTATTTATTTATTTTTCAGGAGTTACGTAAAGTCAAGTGAACTAACATTCGTGTAACTGCTAAATGCCTTCCTCTAATACACTGTGAGCTAAACTCTGACTCACTGTATGACTATAAGCGTTTTGTCAGCGAGAGGCAAAAAAATAGGAAACAACAAACATTTTGTGACCTCTCTCCAAACAGAGCATAACTTGGTGACCCAGCCATTTCCTGCTAGATCTCCTCTAACATTCTACAAATGGTTGGTGGTCTGCAACATGGAAATCCGAGGGCTGCTTTCCTAGCTGTTGAGAAAGTACAATGATGCTCATAGAATGTCTTGTATATATCTGCTAGCCACACTAAAAGAAGACTGTGCTTATAACCACAGTTCCTGCAAACGATCAAATTACAATTATTATTCAGACACGAAAACCACCAAATATGTCTAAATGAAATCACATTGGAATGATGACATGGGTAGGCTTCCCCAGCAGTCAAAATAAGCAAATGATTTTACAGTTAGTGTCGGCCTACATATATTCTTGAATAGGCAATCTAATGAGCTGTCACTATTAATACAGAATAAAAGCTTGGCAGATGCATAAGTCGCACTATCATAAAATAAGAACAATGCAAACAAATCAACCTATTATAACAACTAATATATGATTGAATCTCTATATCCTAAAAAAGGGAGTTTCTGCTGCAATCAAATAATTACATGAACTTAAAGCAAACAGTTAAAGTGACACTAAACTCGGGAGTTAAATCTTAAAAATGCATTCAAGTACCTTAACTATTAACAAAAATGTATCTTATTTGTGTATCACTTGGCTGCAGATGCTCAAATCATCTCTGAATTGGTGCTGATACTGTCCTTCCTTCTGGAGGGTGGCTACTTTTGTTCCCATGTTCCCTGTGTGTGTGTTGTAAAGTGTCCACAGCTCCAAGCTCTCTACCATAATGGACTACAATCTCGATACAAACTAGTAAACTAAACATGAGATTGTAGTCCATCACGGGAGTGAGCTTGGAGCGGTGACAACTTTACAACACACACAGGGATCATAGGGAACAAAAGTAGCCACTCCCCAGAAGGAAGGACTGTATCAGCACCAATTCAGAGATGATTTCAGGATCTACAGCTGAGTGATACACAAATAAAATACATTTTTGATGATAGTTCAGGTACTTGGATGCATTTTTGGGCTTTAACTCTTAAATTTAGTGTCACTTTAAAAACATGTATTGTAGCTGTTTTAAATGCTGTTTGTATTTCTGTCCATCCAGTTCTGTTTGGCAGAGCAGGAGACCTGATTTTTCTCTATAGCAGTTAAAGAACTTCAGGAAAATAAAAAAAACTTTTCCTTGCAGCACTCCCAGCACTGCAAGGGTTAAGTGCTCACTTTTTTTTTTTTCCTTTTACAGGTCAATAAACTTGCATAAGACATAATGACGTCAGCGATCCTTTGACTGCCAGAGCCCAGGGGAGAAGAGGCTGCAGGGACCACTCTAGCAGCCCAGGACTGGGAACAGGTAAGTAAATCTGCATTTTTTGATTCCCCCGGACAAAATGACCACTTAACCCTTGCAGTGCGAGAGCATTTTTTAATTTTTGTTGAGTTCTTCTTTAAATAAAACTTACAAGTCTTGTCCATTCATTAGCCTTTGACTGGACAGTGAAAGAAGAAGCAGCAAATGGGTGAACTCATCCCTTTTTCACTCTGCCCTCTTCTCCTGTTAGCATGTTCCTTGTTAGCACTACAACACAACTGACTATCTCTTTGTACTGTTCTCCCTCTCCCAATCTGTACTCTGCTGTACAGGATGTTGGAAGAGATTGATACCAGATCAAATTTGAGTATGTACTCTGAATGTATCACAAATGCAAATACATTTAATAATGTGTTAGGCTGATGTTACACAAGCAATCCTATCACAGGTGACACCTCGCCAATCTCAGGTTCTCTAGAATATCAGGAGGGTCACTTCTTGGATTTGCTGAGATGGCAAGATGTCACCGCCTTGCTGCATCCTCATTAGCAAGGCAAATTCAGCAGAGATTCGGGCAAGCAAGGGAGCAATTCCATAGAGGTGATTTTCCTGTTGGTGACACATTAGACCTTTTGATTACAGAGCTTCATTAATTAGTATTTTTTACATTTGCCTGGGTTAAGCTTTCATTTTTTCTTGTGTGAGGTACACCTGAACACTAGGAACATGGAATCACTTTCACTATTTAATACAGGACAAAAGTAGTTAGAATTGCAAAATCTGCTAAAGGACCAGTATAGTGCAAAATATGGTATTCTGGTAACTCTATGGGGCTAATATTATGTTAGGATTGTTAAAATGATTGGATAATTATGTTTTCTTAATGAATTCCTGTTTTATTTCACAGTGAAAGCCCTTTCCTCTTTATTCAATGACTTAGCAAGATTTTAAAAAATGGCTGGGAGGCTGGGATTTTTGTCAGGGGAGACATGCAAAATCTCTTCTGACATAAAAAAATCTTCCTCTCGCCCCAGTGATTTCTCTATTTTTCTGTGTACACTGCATAGTGCATGTACTGTACAGTGCACTGCACACACTCAGTCAATTCATGGCATCTCTAAGATGTTTATGTATGGCTCGGGTGTCAGTGAGGATGCACAGGCGTTCATGGAAACCTGTGTATCTTCCCAGTCGCAGCAGAGGAGAGGAGCGACTGCAGGTAAGTGGAGGGGTGAGGGGTTAGGAAAGTGCTGGGTGTTTTTTCCCTTAATGCACAGAATGTATTATGGTAAAAAAAAACAGCCTTACTACTACTTTAAAGTGACATTAAAGTCACAATCCCCCCCCCCCCCATGCTGCTTTAAGGACTTACCTTAAATGATGCCTCTTGATTCGATCATCTTCTTCTTTCCAGTAGTTTTCAGGAGTCCCTCCAACACTGGTACCGGTCTCTGATCCAGTGCCTGCTGTGTCTTCTGTGTCCCACGGTGTCTGTCCAACGTGCACGCTCACGGCTGCATGCACTGGCTTATCCTGTATGTCTCCTCTTCTCCCCGCCAAAGATCTCTACTGCGCATGTGCCTGCCCTATCATCCTGCATGACCACCCGAGAGTCTTCAGATCTTCAGATGGGAGCGAGCGGCAGTGACACAGGTAAGTGATTACCTATTTGGTAACTTTTTGTAATGTTTCTGCATATACAGTATCTACTGCTTGCTACCAGTAAATATATTTAAAACAAAATTGGCTTTAATTTTAACTCTTGAGTTTAGTGTGAGTTTAATCCGACAGCGCTGGAGAAGGGAAGACTTCCGTGTGCCCCAATGTGCAAGTTTGCTGTTAAATTAGGGCAAAAGCAAACAAAAAAGTGCTTTACTTCCACTTTAATAAATAATTATCTGAATTAGCACTTTAAATATGTGAACATGGCAGCCAGATTGCTAAAGATTTGTGTTTATATTTTCAATCACTGTATTCTGATGGTGGCCACATTTTTTCCCAAAATGCAAAGCTCATTTTAGGGTGTGAAGAGAAAAAGGAACAGAAAAAATGGGAATACTGAATACTCTGAACTAGTTATTGCAATTTTACCCAGAATCCACCACTGCAAACCAGATTAAACTTGACAGTTTAGGAAAAGCACAGTGTTAGTTACGTTATTCATGACATTTTCTTTTTTTTTAATGATAGCCCTAAATCACACAAATTACATGATATATTAGGGGACACTGCCTATTCCAGAGTCACTCTCCGGCTAATAGCTGTGTGCAGGGATGAGAATAATGCACTTGCTTCAAATGATGTGATTATAACATGTATTATCAGAGAGATATCCATGATAGATAAAAGCAAAGCCAAGGCTATGTGCGTCACAGTTAAACTCCCCTGTCTGCAATGTAAGCTGTAAATGTGTGCTCTGTAATTATGTAATTTGGGAATAAACAAACTGCATACCGGTATATGAATTTTCTTTTAAACTAAGGTCTGTCAGATCTGACATCACTTCTTCATGCACTAAGGGGCCACTTCAATCTTTTACCGGAAACATATTATCTAGAGATTTCAGAAAACAAGAGGTACAATTGAAAAAATAACTTTTGTTTGGTAATACTGACACACACAAAGATTGTACACTGTGTCATTCTGAAGATCGGTGACAAATGCTGTTATAAATTATCAGGGTTATTCACAAAACTGTGAAGAGTTTGGAGAAGGCATGAGAAGTGAACAATCTAGGACAACATAGCTGAACTGGAAAGTGGAGAATTTTTCCAAATCAGCTATTTTGGACTAGATAATTCACTTCTCCTGCCTTCTCCAAACTTTTTATTCTCTTTTGTGAATAACACTGTATCTGTCAGGGCAATGGGGAAGCATTACAAAGTTATATTAGTATTTTAGTATTCATATTCCATATTGCTTGCTGCCATCAGAAAGGTGGTACAGAATGTACAGATTGGTGGAACTGCCCGGGGTAAAGAGAAATTGACACTGCTGTGTGCCACTAAAGGGAATTCTACCTTCTGAGTTATGATGTTGTTGTCCCTCATGTTAGGCTATTCACTGTTCCTCTCTCTTATTCTTCCTGTCTTGCAGTAATGTGCATGTTTTCAGTACCTGATGTTTGGCTGATTAGACGTCCATGATTTTCTAGTACTGTCCCTGGTTTCAGGAGGTTGTCCCCAAATTAATAGTATACCTGGACATGTCCCATTTTTAAAAAGGACTCCCTGGCCTGGCTGCCGCATAGTGTTAAGTCAGCAGTGACAGCTGGATCCACCACCGGTTGATCCTGCGTCATTGGTTGCTAGAATGCAGGTGGACGTTCCAGACAGCTGTACACATTTCCATGAAGCAGGCGACCTGTCCCTCCCTCCCCTAAAGCCACAAAGGGCCCTTTAATTTAATGCACCCCAAAGAGCCTGCAAGTTCCTCTACTTCATCTCACCGACATGGATGGCAAGACAGTCCTCCTAGACACCTCCACCTAGAGACCACCAACACAGCAGCATTTTTTTCCTCCCACTGACACTGATGCAGGGGCATTTCTTTTGCTCACTAACACCGATGCCATGCCATTTTTTCCTTACAGTAACGCCACAGACATAGGGACATTTTTTTTCCTCACACTGATGATGGGTCATTTTCTTCCTTCGCCACTATTAGCTCCACTGCTATCACTGCTATTAAACTTCAAATAGCTGCAGTGTATCACAACCATTGACACTATTATGGTGCATGAAGCAACCAATTAATACATTCTAGCATTCTAGGTATTTCCTCTTGATACCCTCAAGGCGTCATTCCTGGCTTTGCACGCATTTCTTGGTGAAATCTGTTTATTTGGGGTTTCTACCTTGAATGCCTGCTTTGTGTCCAGTTCCTTGCTGGTTAAAAATGAGGGTTTGATTTTGTGGTTGTGGCTACAAATGGGAACATGATTTTGTGGACATGGTCAGTAGGGTGTCCCCGGATTTCATTTTAAAAATCCAGTCACCTTATCTAATGTTCCAGCAAAACCCAACATTTTGAGGCAACAAGGATGAGTCTGCTGTGATTAGACAGTAGCTGAGCAGGAAACAGACAAACATACAAGACACAAACACAACTAAGTCAGAGATTAGAGCTCCCTCTATTGGACTCACACTTTAAGGCTTTTAACATAATGTGATGCAATACATTATATTGAGTGTAAGTATGGTTGTCATCTTTGATTTTTATATATACAATAAAAGAATTGCAGCACCATTTACCTAGTTCATCATATCATATCATGTATGTATTCTGTAGGCATACAGAATTACTAAAATGGCCCACAAAATAATACAGTACCACAGTGAACATAACAGGGAATGCTTAGCACTGTATGCTATGGAATGTGCATCTAAACTGTTAATTTCAAGAGTTTGGGAGCACGCGGCAGAACGCATTTCAGCGCCAAAGCTGAAGGGCACATTGTTCCATTATGGTACTTGCTGTGTCTTTGGTGCAGTATACAGCAAAGCACTTTTTTTATTATGTTATATATGTAAAAGGCTTGTACTCCAGGGGCACACACCTTATCCACTACCTGATGCTAACATAAAACCTCCTTCATCAACTCAGAGGAACTTCAAGCATGCAAAAACATCTGCACACAGGTCTTCGTCCATAATAAACCTCTTTAACCTTATTGCATAGCAGTATTGCATGGCAGTACAAAACAGCCAAATTCCCATTTCGGAATAGGAGCAAATTGATTGATTTTTCATCTCCTTAGCTTACACAGGGCTATGGAAGTCCTTCATACCTAGGGGTTCCCTTCAGCTCTTGGGAGCTAAACTGAGTGGGGGGAGCTAATGAAAAGGTAGATATATGTTTCTGGGATTTTTTTCGAATTGCCCTGATGGTACAAGTTGCTTTATCAACAGAATGCAGACATTGAAAACAATAGTTAAAGGCTAAGTTTACCTGTCTGGCTTCTATGCAAAAACTAAAGAACTGTGCTTATGTTATTATTTTAAAAAGGTGGTATTTCCCTTTAAGAAAGTTAAAGGCCTATGCAAGCACTTTGTACTCCCATGTATTCCTTTACAGAGTTTATAGTCTGGAGTATGAGCTTGTACTCGAAGGTCCACAGGATTTAATAGGAATGCAGATCACATGCACAGATCCAGGAATATTTTGACAAGCCGCTGTATAATGTAGTGAAGGATATCTCAGTGGATCAGGGACAGGTAAGTAGAAGACAGGACTGGAAAAAGGGAGATAAGCAGGGGTGTTCCTAGCATAATCGCTGCCTGAGGCAGAGGGTTGCTTGTAGTCATGTTTGGTGGGTGAAGTTGGGGGTCATGGGTGGTTGTCAGCTGGTGGTCATGTTCTGGGAGGGTGGGTTGGTGGCGGCTTGGGGGTACACACAAACCGCACTCTGGCTGGCGTCCTGGTGGTGCACCACCCAGCTCTTGCCAGCATCCTGCCCAGCTCGTTGTCGTCACTGGTTGCCAAGAGCTAGGCAGGATGCCAGCCAGAGCATCCCAGGTTGCTAAGAGCTGGGAGGGAATATGTGTATACCCCTTACACATCTACCTACCCGGCTCTTAGGAACCAGAGATGCTCTTTCTGGAAAGGGGGCAGCAGGCAGAGACCCAAAAAGATGCTGCCTGAGGCAACAGCCTTTGGCTGCCTCATTATAAGGATGGCGCTGTTATTGGTCTTACTATAAAAGTGTAACTGCACCAGATTTAAACTTACCTATGTCTTCGCCACGCGCTCCCGTCCAAACATCTGAAGAGTCTCGGGTGGCCGCAAAGGATCTTGGGATGGGCGAATGCGCAGTTCAGATCTTCGGCCAGGAGACGAGGAGAGACACAAGGTAAGTCTATAGAGCAGCGTGCACCTGCACAGACACTGTGGGACAGGAAGTGCCAGCTAGCACACAGGAGTCAGCGCTGGATCGGAGACCAGCACCAGTGCTGGAGGGACAGCTGAAAACTACAGTAAAGAAGAAGATGATTGGATCAAGAGGCATCATTTAAGGTAAGTCCTTACACTAAAATGGGGGGGGGGGCGACTTATCCTTTAATGCTACTTTAACACAAAAATTAGAATACAACTGGGAAAAAAAGGTTTTAGGTTATTACTGCTTATACTATGCCAAATAGTTTTCCCAAGGCTGAGGCAACTAAATAAAAAAAAACACATAAAAGCAAAATATATTTTAGTTAAATAAATCCCAGTATTCTAATATAAAAACAAAAAATATTCTGTCCTCTGTATTTACATTATTGGGCATAGAACTGACTCCAACATCGCAGACACTGTCCAGCATCCAAGTACAAAACCACAAAATACCCAGCTATGTATATCATGACAGTTGTAAATAAATATTCTAATCAAGTCAATCAATTATGTTGAGTCCTGTATAACCGCCTCGTTACAGCATTCTTTGACATTGTATTGCAGTGTTTACATTTCCTTCTATAACAGGTGTCTTACGAAGTAAAAAGATGGAACTTCTACAATATTCTGCAGTCATTTAGAAGCGGATTTTTTTTTTAGTGTTCTATTGAAAAAAAAAAATTTGTAAATTTCAGCAACGCAGGAATATATAAAGCAAAATCTTTTGAGCTGCATTTGGCTCGGCTATTCTGCTTGGTACCTCTGTGTTACCGAGCAGAATAGAAAAACAGTTAAAAAAAGTAGAAAAAAAAATTGAAACCGGTTGGGCGGAGCTAGCAGTGACAGCTGGCTCCACCCAACTGTTTTCTATTGGCCGGGACCAGCTGTCATTACAATGAGAGCTTGTCAGAGCCGGCGGTGGTATCAAAGCCAGCTCTGCTGAGTTCTCATGGAACTGACAGATACTCGTCTCCTGGTTACCTGGTAATCAGGGGACGCTGAACTGTCATTACACACTCAGAACTCAGCGGAGCTGCCGTGATATCATGGCAGCTCCGCCGGGTTCTCAGTATAATGAAAGATCAGCGTTCCTGGTTACCTGGTAACCAGAGGAAGCTGATCTGTCTCTGCAAGTGGCCAGAGCCAGCTGTGAGATGACGGCTGGCTCCGCCCAGCTTCGGCTTTCACCTAGGCTCAGTCAAGCTGAAGCATATGCCTTCGGCTCCACTGAGCCGCTCTGCCACCTTCGGGAGCTGTACGGGCTATTGTGAATAGCCCGTACAGCAACCCTTCGGATCTACTGAACCGAAGGGCTCAGACAACCGAAGCTAGCCGAAGGATCAGCCGTAGCTACGGCCGATCCTTCGGCTAGCTTTGTGAATAACCCCTTTAGTATTTTGATGGAATTGCTGCATATATGTTGACAATGTATAAATTATATTAAATCTATATTCAATTAATGAGTTAACATGCACTGAGTCCTGAGATGGGTAGGTACAACTTATTAGCAACCCATCCATGAGCTTACAACCTAAAGCTGGTTTTCTTCCTTCTAAACATGAGAGCACCATATTAATGTTTTGTTCAAAATAATTGAATATGCATTATGCATATTTGTGCAAAAAATGCAAAGTATTTATTTGTGTATTTAATGTATTTATATGGTAATAGCTTCATCTACAGTTCTTTACAGGTACATAAATCCATTCACATCAGTCCTTGCCCCCATAATAGCCCACCATACACACACTTGGTGTAATTTGGATTAAAGCCAATTAATCTACTGGTACGTTTTTAGACTGTATTATAGTGTTAGGCGTCTTTCACATCTACGATGTAGATGTGTTTAGGGATTTCCGCATCAGGAATAAAGCAGGAATTCCAAATCTTCCATTAACAAGTGGTAGCTCTCATCTGTTCAAGTTAATGACCGTGTGACAGCGGCCAAATTTGAAAGCGGCAGAACGCCGGCACATCTCATACGTCCAGGGATAGTGATCTCTTCCTAACTGCATATAATCATATCACATAGGATTACATGTAGTGTGCCGGCATTCTGCCGCTTTCAAATGCAGCCGCTGTCACCTGATCATTAACGTGAACAGGTGACAACTGCTGCTCCTAAACGGCAGATTTGTGATTCCTGCTGCAGGAAATTGCAAGTTCCTGATGCAGGAATCCATAAACGCACCTACATTGTAGGTGTGAAAGAAGCCTTAGGGGGTTATTCACAAAGGCTGCCGAGTGAATAACCCATCCGAAGTGAAGTGAGCTGAACGCAGTATTCACTTCACCCTTGTATGGCTGATTTCAGCCGTACATCGGCTAAAATTAGCTGTACATCGGCTGCCTTCGGTCAGCGAAACATGCTCTGCATGTTCGGCTGAGCCGAAGTGCAGAAGGAGTTCGACTCAGTTGATCCAACAGCTAGATCGGCTGAGCCAAAGCTCCGGCAGCTCGCTCGCTGCCATTCTCCCCTATTCTCATAGGGGCCGAACGGCAGTGAGTAGCCGAATGCCCAAGCGGCATTCGGCTCGGCTATTAGATATAGAATAGAAAAAAACTTAAATAAATGCTGCATAATGTAGAATCTGACAGATGTCGGCAAAATATAAACAATTGGGCGGAGCTAGCAGTGACATCACCGCTAGCTCCGCCCATCTATTGGTCGCCTCCTGCCAGAGTCTTCTAGTAGGTCCTGGGGGGAAAAAACTGAGTGGAGCCAGCCATGACGTCGCAGATGGCTGTGCCAGTTGTTGTAGTTTAATGACAGATCAGCGTCCCCATCTGTCATTACAACTGGGCGGAACGAGACGTGAGATCCCGGCTGGCTCCGCCCAGCTGTCATTGCGTGGAGAACGGTCGGCCCTTCAGATGACCTTTCTCCATGCTTTGCCTGTCACTACGGCCTGGCCAAGCCGAAGCATATGCCTTTGACTCGGCTGCCTTTGGCTGCTGTACTGGCTATTGTGAATAGCCTGTACAGCAGCCCTTTGGTACGACTGTACCGAAGGGCTCAGGCGGTCGAAACTAGCCGAAGGATCAGCCGAAGCTATGGCTGGATTCTTCGGCTCTTCTGTGAATAGCCCCCTTAGTCAGAAGTAGACTTCTTGTGGTTGTTATGACTAGTTTTTCCAAAACCTGAAAGCTGCTGGTTTACATTTTCCCCAATAGAGGGCAGCAGCATGGTTACTGATGGCAAAAGTGGCAGACGGGCAAGGAGAAGGCGGGGGGAAGAGGCAGAGCGGGAGCGAGGCCAAGTTGCTGCACCATGGGCCTCTAGGTTGTACTTGCCCCCTGGGCTAAAAGTTGCCAGTCAGCCCCTGCCCGATGTACAGTACACTGTTCTTTACTGTACATCGGCAACGCTATACAGTACTGTACTAATGCAGTACAGTACTGTATAGAGTTCCTCACTTAACGACCAATCCGTTTAACGACCTGGTCGTAGGAACGGAACTCGGTCGTTAAGTGAGGAATACCTGTACATCAAATGGCAGAGACTTTTAAAGCGTATCTAAATCCAAAAACAAAAATGTAATCTATTGCAGCTTAGCTGTCCTTAAATGTGACAGCTGCATTAGTTTTGTTTTCAACCTTTTTTTCCTTTATTTCACCAGGTGATTCAATAACACACTTCCTGCCCTAGGTCGACATCACTCATAGATCCTTCTGTATCAGAACAACAGAATGAAGATAAGATAATAGACGTCTGCTCCTTTCCTATCGTTCACAGCTTAGAGGGGGGTGATTCTGTAGTCCTCGGAGATAGTTGAGAACAATGCAATTGATAGCAGAGAACACAGGAAGTTGGCAGCTCACAAGATTTCTGACAAGAGTAACTGTTTTGGTTTTATAACTTATCGAACCAATATTAGGAAAATGCTTTTAAAAGTATATTTAAAGCTGAACTCCGGGGATGAAAAACCTTTACGCTTGCAGTGGGTCCCCCTCCCACAGGGTAAGAGTTAAAGTAGAACTAAAGTCAAAACTTTTTTGGGAGGGGAGATTTCCCTTCACTTCCTTTCCCATAGCCACAAAGTAAGGTGTCTCCAAAGTGAGGGAAGTCCTTTCTTAGACATTTGTCACCAGAACTAGTGTCCCCATTGGAAGATTTCCCATCTATTCCTGTTCTAGTGATTTTTTTTTCACTTTTACTCTCACTGATAACGGTCATCAAGACAAATAGTGTGAGTCCCCATTCACACCATAGTGTATCGTGAATGCACATTAAACATGCACAAAAGTGCATGCTCCAACAGTGTGCACCAAATCCAGAATACGCTTGCGGTGCCATTGCTAGTTCAAACGTGGCCGAGCAAATAGAGTGTTTTCTGGCATTTACATTTTCCCGTAAAAAATATAAAATACTGAAAAATTGAATTTGTGACATGTGCTACTTTCCCGCGTTTGGCGCACATCCAGGAGTCCATTGAAATCAACAGGAACATGTGCCCATGCGGAACACAAATGCCCACGAACGTGTATGAACGTGCACCACCACAACACACGTTTCCACAACACTATTGTGTGAATCTGGGCTAAATGGGGACAAGGTAGTAATTCAAAGCTGAAAGGGGCTCTAATCCCTCTCCACTCTATCCAAAACTAAAGAAAAAAAAAGTTTGGGTTGTTTTCCTCTGCATTCTGAAGCTTCTGGGTTGCGGGCAGGTCCCCATTGACAGAAAATTATATGATAAATGAAGTCCAAACCTGAAAATTACACTGCAAAACAGAGCAGCGGGAATAGAAGGAGAATTTTGCTTATATAAGCACAAGAATATTACTGATCATTAAGCTGGAACGTTTTGTGCAGAAAACAACACGCGTATATGATCAGTAAATTACGGTCGCTTGCTTGTAGCCTAAATGTAACTTCAATCCTACTTATTTCAGTTGACATTTTCCCTTTATATGTGTTTTTAAAAATTTGGTCAATTTAATAAAAATGGCACACATATCTTTTTAGTGTATCTGTACACTTGAGCAATGTTATTGTGATTGTAACTGCAACTCCTGTTGTTATTTTTACATTATTACATAAAACATCTGCTGAGCACTAAAAGCAATGAACAATGCTTTTAGCAATAAAAGCACTAAAAGCAATGAACACATATCGTCTCTGCAACAAAAAAAGTTACAGTTTCTGTGCTGCGAATGCTTTAAAGTGACACTATCCTCAGGAGTCAAATCTTAAAAATACATTTAAGTACCTTAACTATTCATAAAAATGTATTATTTGTGTATCACTCAGCTCAAGATCCTCAAATCATTTCTGAATTGGTGCTGACACTGTCCTTGCTTCTGGAGGGGGGTTACTTTTGGTCCCCATATTCCCTGTGTGTGTTGTAAAGTAGTCACCACTCCAAGCTCACACCTGTGATGGACTACAATCTCATGTTTAATTTACTATGTTTTATTGAGATTTCACTGGCTTCAAGTAGTCATAAAGCAGGGTGCCTGGTATAGGAGATGTACTAATTTATATATATTATCAACTCTGTCAGCCTCAAAACTGAGATACAATTGTTAATAAGTTGTTTTTAAAGATCTAAACATTTCTGCCATTGGAAACCATGGGGGGGTTTTATTTTAAACTGTAGCATGTCCTGGTCAGCAGTGTAGGAGAACAGGTCTGGTAGGAAGGGCTATCTAGACCTGCGGGGCCAGAGTACATGACCATAGTGAACACAAGAGGTCAGTGTGATCTTACAAATTAGGTGCAGCCATTAGGACCTCACTTAAAGGGGCTCTAGCTATACCTCTAGCTAACAATAGCAATCATCAATATCCTTTCTATACAGAACCAAACCATTTCTATTTGAAATACAGTGAGGTCATTAAACACAATAAGCCATAATAGGGGTAAACCATAATGGTTGGATCGCAGAACCGCATATGTGAGAGAACATGTGCAAATGTTGGCTAAAATTCTCAGTCGTGATCCAAGAAGCTGTCTAGCTAATCGTACTCCAAAGCTCAATGTGTACAGTGCTATCCTACCATGCACATGCACATTGAACATTCAAATAATGTTACTTTTATGCCTCATGTTCCTGTAAGGTGCTCCACAGAATGAATACACTTTTTTTTTTTTTAAACTAATCTTTAATTTAAAAAAATAAATAAATTACACAATGACTACCTTGCTATGCAATGAAACATGCATGCACCATGCTAACAGGCATATTGAAGAAGTCTATACTATGCTATGGATGAAACTATGTACAAATATTTATCCATACCAGCTTCTAGAATCTTGTATGCTGACTGCAGAGTGTCCGCACAAAGATCCACCCATGTGCATCTCCCCATGCATAAGATTCTCTGATGCTTTTTAGAAATGACGTTTCTTGTACAGTCTTGTACGTTTCTTGTACAGTCTCTTTTAAAAGAGAACTATGGTCCAACCTTTTCTGGCCATAGTTCTCTTTAAGGTCAAAGGAGGACAGGCTATTGCCCACTATATGCTGACAGCACAGACCCGTGCTGTGGCTGGAAAAGATCCCAAAAATACTCACCCAGCTGCCTGATTGACAGCTGGCTCTGCCTCTCTAGCGGCAGAACCAGCTGTGCCGCCCCTTCCTCCATGCGACCCTCCAGTCATCGCTTGGGGAACAGAGAGGGTTGGAATCTCTGCTGTTAGTCACCGCTCTCTGCAGTGAGAAGATTGTAAGCTGAATAATCAGCTGTATGTGATCGCTCAGTTCTCGATCTATAGAGCTGACATGTGAAAGCTTCAGTGTATTTCACACTTCCCATAATTCCTCTTAATGATAATGGGGTCTTATTATACCGATATAGCAGGGGTGGACAACTTTAACCCTGTAGCTGTGCTTTACCTACAAATCCCAACATGCCTCTGCTTCTGAGAGTCATGCCTCTAACTCACAGTCTTGCAATGCCTCATGGGATTGGAGTTCCACAACAGCTGGAGGGCCGGAGTTGCCCACCCCTGCTGTGTGGTATATGTATCTAAGGGCCCGTTCCCAACAGACACATTTCAGTTCCGATTCAGGCCGGAACGCACTGGATCACATTGCGGCCAGCTCACTATGATGTGGGGCAGGAAGGAGCGTGGCGTTCCATTGAAGTGAATGGCACCGTAGCCACGCCCTCCAGCCGCAATGTGATGGGCCGCACAGGAATGCGTAACACATCAATGCCTGCGTTCCAGTCCAGTCCGATCAGAAAAAAAAGTAGTACATGTCGCAAATTCTGCGACATGCACTTCACGTTTTTACTGTGCATTCCTGCACGTTCTCACACATGGGAAAAAAATAGGGATGCACTGATACCAATACTAGTATCGTTATCAGTGCCGATACCGAGTATTTGGGCCAATACTCGTACTCGCCCAAATGCTCCGATGCCTAGCCTGATACTTCCTGTATCAGGAAGCTGGGCAGCGTGTAATGATGCGCTGCCCAGCTTCCTGATTGGTCGGGAAGCTGGCCAATCAGGAAGCCGGACCAGTGTAATGACGCAGCGCCCGGCTTTCTGATTGGCCGGGAAGCCGGCTTCATGCTCCCTTGTCATCTCATGATTGGCCAGCAAGCCGGCTCCATGATTTCTCATCACATTGTGACGAGAAGCATGGGGACGGCTTCCTTGTTAATCGGGAAGCCGGGTGGCGAGTCTTTACACGCTGTCCGGCTTCCCAGCTAATCAGGAAGCCAGGTGGCGAGTCGTTACACGCCATCTGGCTTCCTGAATGGGACTTCCGGTACTCGGTATTCGGTATCGGCAAGTACCGGAAAATAATATCGGTACTCGGTACCGAAATACCGGTATCGGTGCATCCCATGAAAAAACGCATTTGCTCTGCCATGTTTCAAGTGTCATTAACTAGTAATGGCAGCACAAGTGCATTCCACATGTGTGCACGTTTCATGAACACACGTCAAAGCATGAACTTTTGTGCGCATTGACGGAACGTCCATGTGTGAACAGGGACTAAAAGACCAAAAGGGAGCCTGCAAGAGAAGTTCATTGTTAGGGTTTCCATATACTTTAACCTGCAAAATCAGTTTTGCCTCTATTGGATAACTGTAATGAAAGTCAAGATAGAATATCTCTCCCCTGCAATGTTTTGTTGTCAGTGAGGATGTCTTATATCAGTATTAAATACATTGAAGTAGAGGTGACGGTGTGCACTGAGCTGTGCCTGTGCTGGATTTTAAGCGTTTGTGGGATCGTGTGTCCCTCTTGTGGTCATTAATAGCTCCACAAATTATATAAGCATTTTTAATGCACCACCTCTGTGTGATACAACTCTTTATATCGTTTATACGATAGAAGCTGGGGTACCACTCACATTATTCACATTGGGGTTCATTAAACTGAACTGTTTGTAGATGTACCCAAACCAGGCTGAGCTCCAGTCGCCCATAAGAGGGATGTATGTGGAGTGGAGATAAGGAGAGATATTCCTTTGCTTGTTCTTTTCATAACTCAATTCAGCAGTTGATAAGCAGCTGGTTCACTACCATGGACAACTTCACCAGATTATTTTGTTCCAGTTCTGGCCAACCCAACAATTAATTATAGGGAACAATGGAAAGTCTTGATTACTAGAGATAGTGTAAATAAATGCAACTGCTTGGTTTATAACTCTATTTGGGAAATGTATTAGGATAGCAGGCAAAGTTATATTATTTATTATCATAGGAATTATTATTATTTGTATTATTTGTATTATTATCATCATTATTAAATTAAATAATGTAAATTGACATTGCCTTCATCATTTTTATTGAGTGCTTTAAGCTGAATGCAGACACTTACTATCCTATATTATTATTAGTAGTAGTATTAATAATACTATTATTATTATTATTATTATCATCATCATCATTATCTCATTGACATTGCCTTCATCATTTTTTATTGTAAAAACCCTTAGAAGGTTCCCTGTCCAGATTCAAATGTGCTCCCCTACTCTGCCTGGCAGTAGATCCAATCTTAACTTAGAGAGATACTCAGTATACATATCTCTTATTATCATTATTATCATCATCATCATCTTATTGACATTGCCTTCATCATTTTTTATTGTAAAAAACCTTTGAAGGTTCACTGTCCAGGTAAAGTCATATGTGCCCCCTGCTCTGCCACTCAGCATATCCAATCCTAATTTAGAGAAATACTCATATATACATCTCCAACGATATCCATTTGCCATCCTCATAAAAGTAAAGTGTAGCTATCAGGCAGCTGAGAGGAAATGCCTGCAGTCCCCCAGTGATGCTGTAGTAGGACATGCTCACAGTGATGGCATCTGATCCTGCTGTGCATCACTATTACACAACACCCCCATTCCATGTGCGACTTTTTATCTGTGTCTTTTATGTGTCACACACACTCTCTGCAGGTAATGTTTATGTTACATTTTACACTAATCCCAGGGGCTGCTCTCTATTTCACTCCCCTGCTGAGACAGAGAGATGCTCTGATATATCTCCTAAATTCTCCTTGTGACAAGATAACCTCTGCTAAACGGATAGTATGAATACCCCACATAAAAGGGTCCTTATAGAGTCCCCATACCAGTGATGATAGGGCGCCGTGGTCTGCAGGCCATGGAGATTGAGGATCGGGGCTTCCAGATTAAATTATAGGCGAGCCCCCCCCCCC
>NW_017306332.1:1323370-1335373 GCF_000935625.1 Nanorana parkeri | reverse complement strand
CCCCCCCAACAGATTATAATTAGAGGTATAATCTGCTTTATAACGTGTGAAGATCTGAAACACAAACAGAACAGGAGCGTCGGGCCACATAGGAGGAAAGTTGGTTCATTAGATGTCCTTAATTATTACATTATCCAATGTGCATCAAAGACTATTGACACTCTAAACTGGTTTAGGAAATAATCCGGTTATTTAATATGACAGTTCAAATAGTTATCTTCTGATAGCAGCGAATGGGATTTCAGCTTTCATCTGGTGGTGAGCAATCTGAACCCCAGAAAATGATTGATGATTGATTGCTGACTGTCCTTTGATTTATGATAGGGCCCCTGGGCTGGTAATGAAACAGGCATTTCACTTATAGGATATTTGAAGTCATCACAAAGTCACTGTACTATATAAACGATAGTAAACCGTTCTGATTTACTAAATGGTGTTACCAATATGGTTAAAGTGTAATCAGTATCATCTCATTCAATAAGCTGAACATTTACTTTTAGTAAAGAGTGGAGACTGTCCAATTAGCCTATTGAATAAGGTGAAGCTGGGTTCACTTTGAATACCCAATCAAGTGCAAACGTTTTTTTATGTCCACATCACTGGATAATTGAAATGGAAGCAGCGTCACCTTATGTACTATGTAAGTAGACATTATTTACTACTTTAGCTGAATGGCCCTAATGATTAACCCTTACCTTAGCCTGTGTTCATTTCAACTATCCAATCAGATTTATGGGAATTGTATTTCTTAAGTCACACGTTGCCATCCTGGATCAGATTGTAGTTTGAAATCGTATTTTGTTACTTGTCACTTAGGGCCTTTAGTAATGCAGAAAACTATGACAACCAATCAGAAGTCACCATCTGTTTTCTGTTTGCTCCAGCTGATAAATCTGAAATCTTATTGGCTAGTCTGGAATATTGCTCAGTCCTGCTATAGCTCTGACAGTTTGCAGGTACTGGCAGTCCCAGGTCGTCAAAGTTTACACTAAAGGCAAAGAAAGTGACTTTGATGTGGCTCTCTGCGGAACCCAACTGCCTCTTGTGTAACATGTCAGACACATTTTACTTCTCCAGCCAAATCCCAAATTCTCTGCTAGACTAGAAATAGATAGCAGGCCTTTGTGAACTAAGAGGAACTGGTGCTGCAATGGTCGTTTGCTTATCATACTTCTGTTTGTGGCTTATATTTGTGAAGAAAGAAAGCAGTCCAAAAGATATTACATAACATGAATCGAGAAAGAAAATCACAAGAAGAGAAAAAACAAGCGAAATCCATCGTGTTTCCCAGCGATCTGCACTGAGAGCCCCGCACCGGACCTGTCAGGAACAATTAACAATACTCGCTGCTCTGACTTTGATAAATTAGCATCTCATATTCACTTTTCTTTCCCTGAAGCCCATTTCCTCTTCTACATCTGATCCGGGTCCTCCCATTTCACACGGTTTGTACCGAGCATCAAAGGTCCAAATCCTTCTCCCTGTTTCATCAACCCTGAGATTAGATTTCCACAGTCCAAATAATGTATGGCCAGAACTCTGATCACATTGCAATGGCATGTTAAGGCACTGAGCAACATCCAGGTCCACATCGTCTCACAGTGTAATATTAGAAACTTCCGACTGCAATGTGTTACATTTACCTAACAGTTTAGTGGAGCTGAAGAAGAGCCTTTCTCTATAACAAATATGTATCTTAGCTCTGTTCATCTACATATAGGGAAACCTGAATGGTTGCTAGAAGCAACCTCAGCCCTAAAATGGGAGTACATGGAAATGGTAAGAGAAGTGAGAATATAAGGGAAAATTAAGTAGGGTTTTTTTTATAACATGTGCAAAGCTAGTACACCATTATTTATTACCATAAAATTGCAGTTTTTAATTAGTCCAATGAGATTTGAAGATGACATTCTCAAAGCTGAAAACCCTTGCGTTAAAGCTTTGTGACTCTTCACCCATGTGAAAAGCAAGTTCCCGTCTGTCATTTCATCTGCACGTGATTGGCTATGCAAAGTGAACAGAAATTTGCATTTCACATGATTGGATAATTAAAGTGAATATCTCCACAAGTTTTTCGGCGAAGATCCTCAATTACTTTAGCAAAGCAGCCTCACTATGGCTAATAATGACCATATATCACACAAATTGTCCTCTATGACAGTATCCCAACCTAGTTATTACAATACAACCCCATCCATGGACATTCCAATCACAGATCTCCAATCGCAGCGTCCATTCTCTGCCCCAATCTAACATTATTTGGAACCAGTTCGACTTCTGGAGCCTTGTACCATTTTAAAAGGCTGTTTTTTTCACATCCCTTGCTCCCCAAATGAGGAAAACAAGCAGGAATGTCAATTGTGCAATCAGGTTGTGCTGGAAGAATAATTGCATCTATTTATTAACCCCTTGACTCCCAGGTGTGCCGTGCTCCCGAACGCCTCTCCTAGTTCCCTAATCATAGAAGGTGTTAATAATACCAAAAGCCAGATCTGCAATTAAAACTGAGTTATTTTACCCCCTTCAGAAAACAAAGTCTTCCAAGCTGCAGCTCAGATTAGCCTGTAGGTTTAAAGGAAACACTTCTTCCAGATCACAGAGCCACATCTCTTATGTGTCCCAGGTGAATTCAGAGAAGGGATTATTTAGTAGGATTTATTAAGAAAATATCCCTCGGATGGATGGCAAAAGAATTGTTTCTTTCTTGTTCTTTTTCTTTCTTTTTTTTTTCTTCTTAGCGGAAACCTAATAAAAGTTAGAGACGGAGGGGGCGTGTCTGGCCCTGGTGACGTAGACGGAGGCATATCAGCCAATAGGAAGCGCCCCCCTGTTCCTTCTGCCAGCAAGAAATATAAGAGCTCAGGAAAGTTCGCAGCAAGTCAGAAACACGTTCGCGTCTGGGGACAAAGTGATAGGGCTGGGCTTTGTGGATACCCATCACCTTGGAGAAGTCCTTTCTCTTGTAGTGGTACTGGTCTGCCGGGACATCTGTTGGTTGGCACAGTGGCCCCCCATTTTTCCCCCTGCCTGGGCTCGCTCTTCTCCCCATAGTGCTGGTAGAAGATGATGCAGGAAGAGTCCAGCTCTCCAGTCTCCCCCGTGGACAGCTTGAGCAACAGCGAGGAAGAGCTTGACAGGCAGCAGAGCAAGAGGGGATGCAGGAAAAAGAGATCCAGTAGGAAAAACCCAGACGATCCCGACAGCCCGACATCAGTAAAGAAGAACAAGAAGTCCAGCAGCACGGGCAGCAGCCCCCAGTCCTTTGAGGAGCTACAGACTCAGAGAGTCATGGCCAACGTCAGGGAGCGCCAAAGAACCCAATCCCTCAACGAAGCCTTCTCAGCTCTCAGAAAGATCATCCCCACCCTCCCCTCTGACAAACTCAGTAAAATCCAAACGCTCAAACTGGCATCCAGATACATTGACTTCCTGTGCCAGGTTTTACAGAGCGATGAGCTGGACTCCAAAATGGCAAGCTGCAGTTATGTAGCCCATGAGAGGTTAAGCTATGCCTTCTCAGTGTGGAGAATGGAGGGAGCCTGGTCTATGTCTGCATCTCACTAACCCATCTCAGGCGACAAGATACACACACAGGTAAGCCAATGTGCAGTAATTGACCCCCTGCTGGCTAGTCCTGGGCTCTTTGTGACTCCCCCCCCCCCCCCTTTTCTCTTTCCTTTCAGCTTCAATCTGCAGAAGTAACAATGCTAGGTTAGATCATAGACAGGGGGCCTAGAACAGGGATCTTAATGAAACTGGGGAATGTGGAGAGCTGGGCTAAGCCTAACAAAATAACAAGGCAAACATTTCTGTCATTTCCAGGAGACTGCCTGTGGCTACAGCCTCTATTTTCATTAGAAACTCTCTCATTTTGGACTATGTCTGAGATCTGCAAGTATTTTCTTTCTTAGTTCATGATCTGAGCTAGATAGGGCACTGTTGTCCCGTTGTCACCGGTGCAAACCGTTATCTGCCTTGTATGCTGGACCGTTATGTGAGTCATGTGACCTACTAAACCGTTATGTGCGTTGCTGCGTTCCACCATTATTATCTGCAGGACACAATCACACCGTTACCTGCTGGGCATTGGACATAGTTCTGTGCACTATTCTAGCTATTACTTATCTCCTATAGCTTACTAAACCTTTGCATTCCACTCTTTTTGCTGTAACCATGTTCTTTACCAAATCAATTCTGCGTTAAAATCTTTCTACTGTATTTTATTATTATATCGTTTATTATAATATGTTCCTCGGCCTATAACCAGCTACTGAAAGACATACCAATAAAACACAGTCTGTACTAAACTCTTTCTACTGTGTTTTACCAATCTATATTATATAGGAACAATATGTTTCTCTGAGCTATAACCGGATGCTTCAAACATTACAATAAAATACACTCTGTACTCAAATCGTTTTACTGTGTTTTACCATAAAATAGTATATAGTAACAATATGTTTCTGTATTATATAGCAACAATATGTTTCTTTAAGCTAGAACTCTTCTCTTATAACTCCATAGGTTGAGCTCGATGGACTTGTGTCTCTTTTCAACCTGACTAACTATTTAACTATAACCAGATATGGAAAACACTACAATAAAATACAATCTGTACTAAAATCATTCTAGTGTGTTGTACTGTAATATTGTATCTGTTTTCCTGCGAGCTATAACCAGATACTGAAAAAAATTACAATAAAATACAGTTTGTACAAAAATCTTTGTACCCTAACAACAGTATAGTGTGAGCTATAACCGGATACAGTATGCTCAGCATAATACAGCTCTATTAACCCTACACTTAGTGAGCATTACTGTACACTTACTTCTACTAAACTGTTTTGCACAATGCTCTGATCTGAGCCCACCCAATGTAGAATTTTGGTCTGGCTTTCAAGCCTATATTACAGTTTACTCCCGTCCTATGTAATCGAAATTTTCCCCTACCTCTGATGTCAGCCTGTATAAAGAACCCTAACTCCGTGAGATCATGAATGCCCCCCTAACCCATTTGTGTCTATTTTCCTTTTACAGAAGAGACCGCTTGCAATGATGGAGGAAGTGGACAGTCTAGAGACAGGAGCTGGATACCTATAAAAGCCAAATAAACAATCAGCGAGGATTTTCATCCGTTGGAAGAGGAGGCAGACACAAGGCGTGGGGAGCACTTATAGAGCAGCAAGGATCGGGGACATAGGCCTGGGAGAAGCAGGGACCAGCCAGCACAAATCCTGCAGGGTCACCACTACTTTTTACATTCTGAATTGAGTCTGAACAATCTCTAATCTGTATTTTTTTGTTTTTGACGAAGAATGTTGGAATTTTTCCTTTTCCTTTTTCATTTCCATTTCATTTTTATTATGATTTTTTTTATTGCATGCATTCCCACCAGTCGTGCCTTTGAAGCCACTTAAAGGAACGTTCCCCATTATCGGACGTTACTAATGAAACTCAAACTCTGTTTTCTTTTAATAGGAGAAAAAAAAACTATTTTGTTATCAAAAACTTTTGTTCAGAAAAAAAATGTTTTGTTTTTTTTTATATTACCAGCGGCTGCATCTCTTTATCTTTTCTTTGAGATACAAAGTAAACATTTTATTTATTTATTGATCCATGTTTAAAAAAAATAATGCAGCTAGATCGGGTGTCTAAATGCATTCATATTTTTATGGTTGTTTTGTAAATATCATTGTATATTATTTTTTTTCTGCAATAAATAAATATGAATTAAGAAACATTTTGGTCTGTATTAAAAAAAAAAAAAAAAAGCACCCCCCTCCCTCACATGGGTAATTAATGGGAAATACAGTACCTGCTTGTTTAGCTGGGAAGACGCTCAGCAGAGAGGGGTCAGTGTAAACAGAGCGGGCACAAAACGCAAATAGACTGGCTACTGACAGACGCAAAAGGTTTATTATTGGACTAGCTGGGCGAGGATGGCTGCCTTCCTTCATCACAACACTAAATAATGTCAGGAGATGTACAGGTCATTCTATCCACTGGCCAACAAGCCCAGGTCGCTGGCTTAACGAGCGACTTTTCCTTTCTGCTTAGTTAGGACGCCAGTGTAGAATGTCACACTTTGTTGAACAATCTTACAGGGCAATTTGTGCTGTTCTTACAAAAACAAATATTAGGTGCTCTGGACACACAGCTATTACCAATGGCTTCATTATGAACCCAAGGCAGACAAAACTCCTTGCATATAGATGGACAGAAAGAACAGAACTATGATAAATAGATAGATAATAGATAGATAGGCAAATAGATAGATAGATAGATAGATAGATAGATAGATAGATAGATAGATAGATAGATCATATATATATATATATATATGCAGAGAAGATTTAAAAAAAAAGTACTGTTCTCAGATTCTCAGATCTGTAGAATCATAAAGAACAGAGGTGATTAAAAAAAAAGTATTTTTTTCTCAGATCTGTAGAAATTTTAACTAGATATTAAGCTGACAGATTGGTAGAGAGACGATAAACAGGTCGATAGATAAATAGATAATTTACTTTGACCAATGTATGTCGTTGCTGCATGCTATAATATCTTTAAATATGCAGATAGGCTTCAAAATAAAGAATTGCAAGCCTAGTGCCTGTCTAATTTATCAATTCATACATGACACTGGTTAAATGTGGCTAAACATCAAGTTGATGCATGACATAGGATTTTTTGTTGTATTGTTATTGAACATTAATGTTCCTCTTTATTATCCAGTCTTATTTCTGTACCAGAAGTTGTTTGTGCTAAGTTCAGTGTTATTAGTGAAAGAAGGCGATACATTGGGTAAATATCCAAGTCTATTAGAGGAGATTGCAGTGTTTGTATAGCCTGGGTTTGGGGTCTGGTGGTGGCCCCAGTGTTTGTTTTTCCACGTATTGCACTGTATTGCTGACACTACATTATTATGAATGTAATATTGTGCATATCTGAGAGTCTGCTCGGGGTGTTTACAGAAGAACGCCAGTGGAGTTTGCTTTTATTATGGGATTAACGTGCACTTTGAAAATTGGATGGGAGGTTAGGTGGTCTGCTTCAAAAAAACAAAAGGGAAAAGGCACAAAAGAATAACAAGACTGGGGTAAAGTTCTTGCGAGAACAGATACTCTGGGTTTATCCTTCAAAGTGGTTAGGGTGCTGGGTGCGCTGATAAATATATTTTTTAATAAGACAGAAAGGACTGTAGAAAAATGAATGACGCAAGTGGGTAGAAGTGGCGCAAATGCCATGTTTTGAAATCATATACATTTTACAGAGCTGTATTCCATTTATTAATTATTTGCGTGCAACCTGTTATGTTTCCCTACAATTACAATGGCATTAAAACATGATAATTTCTTATCTATATATTGCACATACCTATATTGTTAGGTGGGAGATATAACTACATTATAGTAATGATAATGATTTACTATAAGAGTTTAGAATTTTTTACTCAATAGACTTCAATCATGAGAAAGGCAAATTCCTCTTTATTTCATCTGCACATGGTTTGGTATTCAAAGTGAACACAGCTACAATTTATTGAGTAAAGATTCCTAACTCCCTTAGTATATCAGCCTAGTTGTAAGGAAGTGGGATTCCCTAGGAGTCACTTTTACTTTGGCCCAGCCAACTGTACTTTTTAGGAAACACCCAATCAGCTAAAGGAAATTAAAAGGGAAACACATCCATTTAGAGGAATTACAGTTTGATTGGACCAGAAAACATATAATTCTTTAGTAAATCATTCTTATAATGATTCTGTCTAGTCAGCATACTGTTCTCCTCTGTCAGGTTATGGGGAAGTATCCAAGCTTCTTATTTTATTTTTAATAATAGGCTGTGGGAGGTGTGCACAGGTTTTTTGTAACCCCCAAACACACACAAAGGTGGCCCCACTCAGGTGGTTAATTATACAAAGCTACTTCATAGCCATTTCCAGATTGCTAGGCATCAGTCCAACAAGAAGCCCAGGTACAGGCCTCTTTGGCAATCAAATGGCAAAAAAATAACCTCTCAGGCCTTGGAAAAACATTTTATAATGTAGCTTTACATCAGTGTAGCAAATTAGATTAGGTTGAGCCTGGGTCCAGGGCACCAATGGTCGTTAACATAGTAGTTCAAGCATTTGTTTGCAAAAGTGTATGCTTAATCAAAGACTTCCTAGTACCTGCACTGAGGGGGCACATAGACAGCAGGCAAGCTGAAGACAAATTCTACGGAGATACCAAAACTCCCAGCATGCAATGCCAGCAGCATAGACTGTTTCTGAACTGCTGCAGGGCAATTGTGCATTAATACATGTTTTTTTTTCTCAGGCATGTGTAACTCTTCCATATATTTACACAGAAAGTAAAAGTCCCAGCATGCATAGGAAGAATCATGCTGGAATTTGTAGTCCAGCAGTTGCCACTCAGCCCTAAGGCACTCTTTTCTTAACGTTTTAGACCTATTGATAGCATATGCACTGGAACTACAAGTGTCAGCATGACCTCCAATCCACATAAAGAAATGCATATTCTCAGCAGCTGTGCATTATAGGATTTTATTTACTTTCGTACAAGTACTTTGCTGGGTACCTCCAGATCCAGCACTACCTGTAAGCCTGGTGATAGGTATTTTACCTTCTTACCAGTTGGAGTGGCACCATGCACTAAGGCACTCATGTTTTACACCTCTTGCAAGCATCATCCACCAGCAAGCCACTCCGCCGGAGGATCTGCCACTCCAGACTGCAAAATCGGCATTTCAATGATACTTTTTCTGTCTTCTGTAGGAAACTAAAGCATTTTGCACATTCCTGGGTTTGGCAAGATTCAAATAGCTATTTTCTGTAAGTCCAGTATCAGATTCTTGTGAAGCATATGATTTCACTTGAAGTCCTGCCCAGGAACCTTTCAAAGTGAACATTTGTCCTGCTCTCATGATGTCAGGCGGTTTCTCTGCATCTGTAATTTGAAGAAAAACAAACGGGCTAGGAACAAATGCTGCGGAAAAGGCAGAGAAAGCTGCAGGAATGAGAGCTCTTCACCTGCAGAGTGTGTCAACAGAGAGGGACCTGCTGCTGCTGCTGCTGCTGGAAGCCAACTAGGAGGACAGACAGACAGACGGGGCTCCCTTCAACTATAACCAGAGCCTGGACAGACAAACAGCGGATAGGATAGATCCAATGTGCACCTAATACATGATAAATCAGTGCAAGTTCTACTGCAGAGGCTTCAGTGAAACTACAGAGCCAAGGATAGCCACCATAGAAATTCCTTATATAAAGGCATCGAGTCCTGCTGGCATGTTCAAACACCTCACTGCAAAATAAAATGTTATGTATAGAAGCCCAACTCCAAATCTATTGCATGTTACTTCTCATATACAGTATGTATATTCCAGTCTTATATGTGTGTGTGTCAGATGTATTGGTTTATAATGTAAATCTATTATCTATCTATCTATCTATCTATCTATCTATCTATCTATCTATCTATCATCTATCTATCTATCTATCTATCTATCTATCTATCTATCTATCCATCTATCTCTATCTATTGTTATCTATATATCATCTATCTATTTATCTATCTGCAGGTTGAAGCTGATGACATTAAGTATATCGATCTGTTTATATATTATACGCTTGATCAAAATCAATCTTTCTTTCAATTTATTGTTAGATCTGTGTATCTATATATCTTTTGGCGCTATATAAATCCTGTATAATAATAATAATAATAATAATAATAATATCTGTCTATATAGGAAGTTGCCAGTGTGCTCAATGGTGCACTTTTCCCCCTTAACATACTTTGAAAACATTTATCAGTCTCCTAATGTTCTTGTTTGTTTGTTAATACGTTTTATATACGTTTTATATACAATGGAGGGGACACTTGGCATACATCTGATATAATTAAGGGGTGCATATTACTTTCAGAAACCCCTGGGCTAATATTTGTAGGAAACTGGCAGTCATCTAAGCTTTTCCTTAAATGGGGTAAACGAATTGCTGAGCCTGAGAACTTTTCATGTAGTTTAGGCTATGTAGGATATATTGTAAACAATAACAGCTATGAGTCAGACCATTATTTAAAAGAAGGGCTCTGTGCTTATTTTAATTGCTCAGCGTTTTAATCTCACGGACAACAAAATGGCCAGGGCAGTAAACATTTTTATAGGATTTATATTACATTAACTTTTGGCAAGTAACGGTTTTTGCGGATTCAGCCCTCTTAATGTTCCTGCATATCAAAGCTCATGCTCTTTGAAGAAGGTGTGTAATTGGAGTTTGAAGCATGCCTGGAATCTCCAGATGTCCATAAAATAAGAAGGGGCATTTGGCAGGTCACATGAAGGTGGAGCAGGTTAAAATCACTAACACAAAGTCCCTTTTTATTGCTGAACAGTCCGCCATTGAGAAGCATGGCTCCTGAAAATCACATTGATATGAATTTATGTAGTTTAAGTACATTTGTCATTTAGGTGACAGGAAAACAGAAAGGCGGAATAGTTCATAGCCTATGTGTATGTATTGCATGAAAGAAGGTTGGTAAATGTAAGAGGCAAAGGGAGAGTATATAAACACACATATATTTTATTTCTTCCCATTTGCAATTTTATGTATCAATAATCTAGCCGTATATATCAATAATATCAACAATCGAATATAATATGTGATATAGTTGATAATATGTGATATAGATAGTTATATGTCTATCTATCTATCTATCTATCTATCTATCTATCTATCTATCTATCTATCTATCTATCTATCTATCTTATCATCTTACTGTCACTCATATAAACAATATACATAAAACCAATGTAATCGAATGTAGTTTATTACTTTGCAACATTTGGAACAATTTATAATAGAAGAATAATTCTATGATCAAGACATGGATGCCTATATAAAGACAGAGAGATAGAGAGAGAGAGAGAGAGAGAGAGAGAGAAACTATACCCACAAGGAACACATTAGTAAATTTCCTCCTGGCCTGTGTTCCCTTCAATACCTAATCATCTTCAGCGGAAATGCTGCTCTCACCCCTAGACTGGATTGAGTATAGCACGAGTTGGGAGAACAGCGCTTGTTTAATAAATAGCCTGTGCAGATAGTGGAGGCACTTTGTCACTTCCATGTGATACATATGTAAGGCAGAGTTGTAGTACAGTGGCAGTCAGAGCTCAGGTCCAGAGTCAGGGACAGCTCTGCTCCTTCCATGCGCCGGGGCTGTGACATATGAGCAGTGGAACAGGTACCTAGATGGGATTTTTCCTTTGGCCAGATGTTAACGTTTTCCCTAAAATTGTCACGTGAAGTGAACAGATGTCCAGGCTGCTGGAGGAGCCCCGCCTTTCCTCACAAAGCCCTGACACCACTCACTGCTGTGTATGGGCCCTGTGTGTGCTCCAGGATCACTGGCCCGGTATGTATTATATGGATCTCTGCTGCATGCCTTTCCCTCCCCAGCCGTTTGATCCTGAAGAAGGGATCGGATCACAGCCTGGGACATCCTGAGACTAATCAATTCTGCCATTGAAAGGGGTGCTGGATGACAATAAGCTGGGAGGAATGCCTCCAGTGACAGATCGGAGTCCTGCCAGCCCGGACAGTGAAAGACACACGGTATGGTGTGTATGGGGAGCAGAAATGGAGAGCGCAGGAGCTGACACTCTCATGTCACAATGACAGGCTCCGCTGACATGTCATGCAATTTGGAAATGCAATCAGAAGCTGATCCCTGTGTGCTGTCACTCACTCACTTTCTCTCTACATGTTTTATTTTACTTATCCTGCTTACGTTCATTGCTTCTGACTGTGATTTATATTATTTAGAGTTACCTCTTGTAAATTGTATTATAGAGATATATATTTCTAACAAATAACATCTGCAATTCCTTTCAATCGTCTTTAATGTACTGTACATCTTGTAGAACCCAGTACAGCTTAGAAGGCATGCAATATTTTTACTGTGTAATAGAAAAGCATCTTTCTCATCTTCTCATGCAAAA
>NW_017306332.1:1260769-1323325 GCF_000935625.1 Nanorana parkeri | reverse complement strand
TGTAAAAAAAAATACACACACATATATATATATATTATATTAAATTATTATATTTTGGAAAAACTACTAAAACATATCATCCTTCTGAAATATATGCTAGAAGTACATTTAACAAGATATATAAAAAAATCTAAATAATGTTTATCTATGACATGAATAACTGAAAGCCTAAGAATTACAGGACACGAATATCTAAAAGCCTATTTCCTAAACTACCTACCCTTAATGTTATCAACAACATGCTATTATTATGTTCCTTTATAGCAATTATCAATTTATATGTGAGTATATATGCATATATATATAGCCTCTGGCAGGTTACTGTATGATCTAAATAAGAAGTATATATTGTCTGGAGCTTTTACCCACTCTAATAATATTCGGTATTCCTTGCACAATGTCGGCTTGTGGCTCTGTAGCAGTATGTGCCGTGATTTATAGATTCTAATACAGTTCACACTTATTATCATTGCACAGCTGTTGCAGTTCAGTGTAAAGTACGTAACTGCAGCGAACTCCATTCACATTCCCCAACGTATACACACACTAAACTGTTCATTTGAATTGTGTTTCCTAACATGGATTTATAACCGTCATATTTGTGAGCTGTAATTGCATGCAAGAAGGAAATACAGGTTAAAAATATCCACATACCTGCAAGCAGATACAGGGGGTAGTAATGGTGGTCTGTATTTTACTATTACAGTATTGATTGACATAAAATAATTCTAACTAATATCTATCCATCTATCTATCTATCTATCTATCTATCTATCTATCTATCTATCTATCTATCTATCTATCTATCTTATCTATCTATCTATCTATCTATCTATCTATCTATCTATCTATCTATCTATCTATATATATTTCAGGAAAAAAGTTTAAGAATGTGCAAGAAATGTTGTAAAGCAGGAATATTTTTAATACAATGCCACAGGAGGTTTTCTTAAATACAGAACCAATCCGCTTGGGTAAACCTACATGCAATTTCTGAAGGTACTAGCATAGTAGGTTGTTCCAAGCATCCAGGAGAACAAACTACAGTTCCACCACAGAACTTGAATGCGTTACATTTGCGTCTTCAAGTGATCCCAGACTGGCTTCATAATGTTGAGATCTATGAGAGCCATTTCATCTGCTGCACAATTAATTTATGCAGATAGATCTTTGTGATTTAGACCATTAGTTTGGGGTTATTGTCATGCTGCAAGAGAGCAATCAGACACCTCCAAGATGGTATTGCATGATGGATAAAATAATGCTTGTACTTCTCAGCTCTGAGAGTGCTATCAATTTTGATAAAATCACCAACTCTATTTGCAGAAATGCAGCCCTAGACTTGCAGGGAACATCGCCTGTGCTTCATTGTTGTCCACAGAAATTCATCCATGTTATGTTCTCCTGACTTTTGGAGAACAAATTACCTTCTATTAGAGCAAAATATTTTAAATTTTGACTCATGGGTCCAGAGCACATGCTGCCATTTTTATGCACCTCAGTTCTTGTGGAGTTTGTTTTTGTGCATATATATCATTTGGCTTTATTCCACCTAGGTAGAATGGATTTTTTTACTGCAACTATACCATAAATACCACTTCTAATAAGATAGGTGTACCAGTGTCCCAGTGTTTTCTGCCCCTTCTGAACATATAGTGGCGCTGGACATCTGATTCAGAAGGGAAATTATCTTGATGCATTTCTCCTGTACTGCACTTTTTCCACAGCTGAGCATTGCGTTTCTGGTTCCTAGCTTGTGATTCTGCAGAGCAGGTTGGAAAGCACATCTGGAAACACCTGTCTGCCACAAAAATGTCTGCTTAGTAGAGGCCTTGAGGATGCAGGATGACTATTTTGTGTTTTGATGCTATGCTCACATTTGCCATGATGTAAGTTTTGAAAGTTAAAAATGCCACAACTACCCCAACCTCACCCTTTTAGCATGGTTGTTCCTTGCCAGGTTTATTGCCTGTACACATCTTTTTCTGTTTTATTTAATTAGTTTGCATTAAAATGCTCACTGATAACCGGCTTGTTATAGCTGATTAATTTAATACTGGGAAAAAAGCCCACAGAGAGCTTGCAATGTTTAAATGGAAAGGCGTTTATTACTATGTTAGTTTCTTTCTTTAGGGACATTTAAAGAGACACTGTCACTTTGCCTATATTGTAATTTAACGGATGACAATGATAACAATGACAAGAAAAGAAAAGCAGACAGTTAAAATTTTAATTTTCCCTCACTTTAATGGCCAGATGAATGTGCCCCCTTACTTTGGAGAACAGTGAAGTGTCCCTTGCAATGATTGCCAATAAGTGTCCTTAAATTGTTTCACAGTGAAGAAAGAACTACTTACATTGGTGGCCAATGGGAAGACTGTCGCTTACAGTCTTGGTGGAATGAATGCACCCATACATATAGCTGAAAAGATAATTGGTGTCAGTGGTTACTTAATATGAGAGGCAGAAGTTGCTAATTGCTTAAGGAACCCCCTGGAACCTCTCAAGGCACCCTAGAGTTCCACTGAACCTAGTTGAGAAAGAATGGTCTAGCTGCTAAATACTAGGCCTGAGCACACATGACGGAGGAAATGAAGTTACCACCCCTTAGGCTCCAACACCAGCGGACACCAGGTGCTTTTGTGCTGTGTGTGACAGAGGTAGGAGTGGTGGGGGAGTGCAGGAGAGGTAAAAAATTACTGGTTCCCTGAGTCCCTTTAGATATATTATTGTACTACTTCATTTTTTCCAAAAATAATCTTTGATAAAATACACT
The DNA here is from genome assembly GCF_000935625.1 of Nanorana parkeri. NCBI lineage: Eukaryota > Metazoa > Chordata > Amphibia > Anura > Dicroglossidae > Nanorana > Nanorana parkeri. Next base: position 1,320,549 of record NW_017306332.1, on the reverse strand, counting down.
ATTTTCTATTGACTTACAAAAGCAGAAGACATAAAATGACAAACTAAAATATTTTAAGCAAATAATCTAAAACGTTTGCACATTACAATATATATATAGTTAACATAAGGCCTTGGTAAATATCAACATCGAAAACACAATCAGCAACTAGGTAAAAATAAATACGAATAATTTATATTTTCTGTGCGCTTTTATGAGCAAAAGAAAGAGAAAGAAAAAAGAGAGGTCCAGGAAGGAAATGTGAGAAATGAGAGGGGCAGTGTGAGAAAGAGAGGGGAGAGAAAGAAGAAAGTGGAAATAGGTAGAGGGGGGAGATAGATGGCCAGAATGTGAGAGAGAGAGGGGAGAGAGAAAGAGGAAAGTGGAAATAGGTAGAGGGGGAAGGGAAATGGTCAGACTGTGAGAATGAGAGAGGAGAGAAAGAAGAAAGTGGAAATATGTAGAGGGGGGGAGAGAAATGGTCAGACTGTGAGAATAAGAAGAATAAGGGGAGAGAGAGAATGAGGAAAGTGGAAATAGGTAAAAGGGGAGATAGATGGCCAGACTGTGAGAAAAAGAAGGGAGAGAGAAAGAGGAAAGTGGAAATAGGTAAAGGAGAGAGAGATGGCCAGACTGTGAAAAAAAGAGGGGAGAGATAAAGAGGAAAGTGGAAATAGGTAGAGGAGAGAGAGAGATGGCCAGACTGTGAGAGAAAGAGGGGAGAGAGAAAGTGAAAGTAAAGGAGGGAGAGAGATAGCCAGACTGTAAGAGAAAGAGAAGAGAGCAAGAGAAAAGAGAGAGAGAGAGAGAGAGAGAGAGAGAGGAGAGAAAGGGACTGAGTACCAGAAAGAGAATACACAGAAAGAGGGGTGAGAGAGGGGGAGGAACAGAGGTGAGAAAGAGAAGTAAGTGGAAGTAAAGGAGGTAGAGAGAGATAGCCAGACTGTAAGAGAAAGAGAAGAGAGCAAGAGAAAAGAGAGAGAGAGAGGAGAGAAAGGGACTGAGTACCAGAAAGAGAATACACAGAAAGAGGGGTGAGAGAGGGGGAGGGACGGAGGTGAGAAAGAGAGTGTTAAAGAGAGAGGGAAGAGTTACTTCTAAAATACGCTAAAACCTGCATCACTAGAAAATTCAAGTGCATCAAGTTCCTCCATTATCCCACACACCTATTAGTTTAGTAGAGGTGCCAAATGACATAAAAAGTTCCTTGCCTGTTATAACAAAACTGGCAAATGATCATTTATATCTGTCCAATTTCAGGAAACACCCCCTAGTTCACCAAAGTCAGCATAATTTAACATTTGGGTGCAGCAATTATTCATTTTACACCCCCCCCCCTTTCCTCCTCACAGGTATAAATATGATTGTTTAGACAATCAAGCAATGCAGATCCAAGAAGATCATTAACATAAAAAGATTGTTACAGCAGTAATCTGAGGGTGAATGGTACAGATACAAGTCTGACTGACAGCACATAGCCAAGTATTAGACATGTATTTCTATTGTTCTCTTTTTCTGGCCTTAATAAATAGTCATGTTTGAAATAATTTTTGTCCAGAATAATTATTAGTCGCCACTGTTCACAATATATATTTACATACTACTAACATGTCTGTGTTCCTTATTGGAACAAGTTAGTTTTTTATTATGTCAGTCTCCAGTCTTGTAGCTCCATCGTGCTTTTCCTTTCTGTAGGGCTCTGCCTTGTGTGCTAGCTTGAGCTGCATTTCCAGATTCTCATAACATAGTAGAAGGTGGAATGGGGCACAGGGTGGTGATGAAAGAGATGGGCAGACTGATATATGTGTGTATCTCTCTCTCCCTATATTTATTTTTAACACAGAAACGATTGTAGTAAAAACTTGCTTCCTGAGACTTTATGAGAATTCTAATTCTACTTCAGACATCTAAAATGTGAATGTAAAAATCCTGCTTTCACTTCTTCCAAAGTGAACGCAGAGAACCTGAACTATAAGAACATATATATATATATATATATGTGTGTAATCAAACTGACGAGGTCGGATCTCTGGGCTGTACTGATGAGTTCTACATTTTTAAGAATGAAAAGGATGACATGTTTCAGAAATTCGGACTTGAACCGATTACAGGAAAGAGTCAGAAGCCATGAAATAATGTTCGGTGTAGAGATCTGTAGATCGGTGCACCTGTGTGTACTGCCACTTCTATAGAGAGTCTGTGTGTATACCGTACATCACATCATCCTCATACTGGTAGTCCTGGTGTGTGGCTGGCTATGTACAGCGACCTTTGATGTAGGACTAGGAATGTGAGCATTCAGGAATCCAGGGAGACTTGTCTGATCTGAACGCATATCACAAAGATGGATTACACGGCTGTATTCTGACATCTCCAGATGAGAGCTCTCACCACCTCTTCCTGCATCGACCTCCTCCGGGGACACCAGACTGAGAGGGGGACACCCCACCTTCCCACACGAACCCCAATGGACACAACACTCAGGGCGTATTTATTGTGTGGATATCGTCATCAATCAACCCTATACGAATTAAGGAGACACAAATAATGCAATGTACTGTCTTTAATGTATCTATCTATCTATCTATCTATCTATCTATCTATCTATCTATCTATCTATCTATCTATCTATCTACCTATCTATCTATCTATCTGTCTGTCTGTCTGTCTGTCTGTCTGTCTGTCTATCTATCTATCTATCTATCTATCTATCTATCTATCTATCTATCTATCGTTATATATCTATTTTTGTATCTACTTTCTCTCTATAATAATTTTTTGGTTCTATAGTTTCTAAACTTTTGTCAACAGAATTATATTTCTGTCACTTACCACAAAGACAGGTTTCCAAATTATTACTGAATGATCCAGTTTAAACTCCTCTCAGAGCATGTCAGATGAGCATAGTAAAATGTAAATTATGCTGGCAATTTAATGCGCCCAAAGGTGCCAAGCTGATGACAAATGGTGGGAATTTGTCCTAACGAGGACACGTCCTCAGTCTGTATTGAAAGGTCAATATATGTCCATCCACACTTTCATGTTTGTGTAACACAAAGCAGTAACACATGCCAGGCAGTGTGTTTATCAATCCCACATGCAGATCCACATAACATCTTGTTTATTGTGCTCCTTTCATATAGAAATACTTCTGCCTTAGCACTGAGCAATAAGATTAAATGTGTGAGTTACCTGATAACTTACCTGAAACAGAATATTGCTTAACACCAGTAGCTGAGATTGCAGGTGGTTTGACCCCTCTTGTTGGGAAAGATTTACTGTAGCAGTTGTTTTAATACTAGCCTGGATTCATTTTAGTCACTTCATCAGTTTCAGGAGAAAATATATTTTATTTATATTCTCCTGTGCCTGAATGGGCATGTGAAACCAGTGAACACAGAGCTTAATAATGATAACTCCTGCATTGAATGACAGCAGATCCTATCTTTGTACACATATTATTAGGCTACTTGCACATTAATGCAGCTTTTTGTGGCACATTAAAAACGTCCTTCTTGCTGCCTCTATGATACCGTTTCCAGCATTTGCAGAAATGGTACTGTATATCAAACACAGCTAAAATGCATTTAAAAGGCACCACGCCTCAATTGCAATGAATGCAAAATGCAGAGATGTTACTGGAGCCTTTGGAAGAATAATCACGTCTTAAAGTGTAAGTATATAATTCAATAACTAAAATCTCATATGAATGTCAAGATGTTAATGAAATGTTAAGAGTAATTTTCAATATATTTAAACTGAAACAGTCATTAAAATAATACCTGGAGATCATGCTATGACGGTCCATGTTCCATGAATGACAATGCTCTGTCTCCTATTTTTTTCTTTCACATGTGACACCTTGCTCCCCAACAGAGACTACAAGCTGCTGTACCAATGCACATTGCACGACATAGTTCACTGTTGTCATCTTCAGGAAACCCATCCTGAGAAATTATGTGCAGGAGCTGCTGGAGAGCATACATATAGACAAGAAGTGGCCACAAGAGGTCACAGAGGATCAGCAGTCCTAATATGCAACAAAGAATAAAAAAAATGTGAAAATAAGTATTTTTAAAATGGCAATTGTTTAGCATACATGACACTTTACCAACTAATACCATTAAGTTTGGGTTTGCCTGCATGCTCTAAAAGCTTATGTTTTCATAAGGTTTGTTCAAAGTGGCAAAGGGGATTGTCATAGATATTTACATGCACTGTGCTGCAGATCCGAAGGGACCAATGCAATTTCACCTTAATAGGATCATGCCGTGTATGGGTCCCACTACACCTAATGTACATTTTTAGCATGCATATTTTTACATTGCTTATATTACCTTATGCAGTGCGGCTGATTTACTAAAGAAGCTGAGAATCTTCACTCAATAAATCGCATGCATATTCATTTCCAATATCCAATCGTTGGAAAAGAAAATTCCTGTTCACTGTGAATACCTAATCACATGCAACTGCTTTTCATGTAACTGGATAATTGAAATGCATATACACACAATTTTTGAGTGAAAGTTTTCAACAGTAAATCAGCCTCAAAGCGTTCTATGTCTACTAAAACTACTATATTTAGTAAACTCTTTGCTAAGTTCATAAAATTATATATCAAAAATGGTATAGCTTATAACATCCAATCAAATTCCAGTAGCCATTTTTTTTTCTAGTTCAGGTTAAAGAATACTAGGAAGGGTATGATCGGTTACTGTAAACTACATGGAATTTTTTTCTTGTAAATCAACGTAAGTGTAAACCCTGGTAATGGCTCCAGATTTCCAAAATCTGCCATTACTTCCAGTAAATGAATGCATGAAAACCACAGTTTAGGTTTATTTTTTTCCCCCTATTGTATGTAACCTTCTAAGAAAGTAATAATAAAAATAATAATACCCAAAAACTTCAAACCTATCATATGTTTAGCAGCTGAATGATATTCATCTACAGGAGGCCAGCCAAAATGTCAATAAAAATTTTATTATTTCTGGAACATGTGGGAATACTTACTAAATCTGAAAACATGATACGGTGTATTGATATTTGGAGGTAAGCGAACAATATCATTTCAGACTTGCTGGTCAGGACCTTGTCCCCAATAGGCAAAGCTCACCTCGGAAGTTTTAATATGTCTTGACTGTATGTTAAAACATGAAAGATCAAATGAAAATGACCTGATCAAACAATAATGCAAGAAGACTACAAAATTATGTAACAGTGGGTGTATGACTAAGATATATGGGGGAGGGTGGTGGAAGAAAGGGAGGATTGGAGGAAAGAAAGGAAGTAGGAGGAAGTAGGAAATGGGAAAGAGAGAGAAAGTGAGAGAGGAGACTAAGGAAACGCAGAGCGAAGCAAGGAAGAAAGGGAAGGAGTGCGGAAGGGAGGAATGAAGGACGGGAGGCAGGAAGGAAAAAAAAAAAAGGAAGGGAGGGGAGAAAGGAGAGAAGGAGCGAGGTGGCAAGAAAGGAGGGGAAGGGGGGAGGGAGAGAGGAAGGATAGAAGGAGGGAGGGAAAGGAGGAGGGGTTGTAGAAAGAGTGGATAGAAAGAAGGGACTTAGAAAAGAAGGAAGGAGGGGGTAGGGAGACAGGGAATAAGGAAGTAAGAAAGGAGGGGAAAGAGAAAGGGATCAAGGAAGGAGAGGAATGGGGGATGGAGAAAGGAAGGAGTGAAGGAAGGAAGGAAGGAAGGAAGGAAGGAAGGAAGGAAGGAAGGAAGGGGGGAAGGGTTGGTGGAAGGGAGGGAGTTAGAAAAGAAGGAAGCGTTGCAAGTATGACCAGAATTTTCCATGACTTAGATTTAGAATTACACTACTCAGAATTTTCCCAGTCACACCTGGCAAATGTTTCTCTTCTCCTCTGAAAGAGGAGGGAAAGAGAAATAAGAAGAGAAGAAAGAGAATTGCTAAGGACCATGTACATCGATTTGTATGGGCAATGTGTGTCATGGTCTAAATCTGATGTAGAAGTGGCATCTCATTGTGTGATAAACATTACTTCAGGTTAGCCAGCAATTCCTTTAAGAGGGAGCAACAGAAGAGCCTCCATTGTGGTTTAAAACAGGTTCTAATATTTCAGCAGCAAACTGTGTAGCTTGTGAATGTGCTGGGGGACAGCTACAGCCGCTCACTGTGCGTTTTAATTGTTCATGCACTTGCCCAGCTGTAATATTACTTTTAATTAACAAAAAGGATGCCAATTGCACATTAAAATAGTCATGCAACAATGTAATTTTCCCTGCAGCCATTGAAGAGAAAATACAGATGCCTCACAAACAAGGATGATTAAAGGCATTTCCTATAACCATTACATGGCTTGCTGGAACACAGTAAACAGGCAAAACTGCCTTGCAATACAACCTCATTAAATATTATTTCCTTCATGTATTAGTGATATAACAACTGTCAGCAGAGAGAATTTACAATGTACTATCAAAGAGTTTGATCATTCCTTCACAAATTAAAACGATTAGTGTCTGGAACCATGCAACTCTTTCCATGGTTTTCATGTCTTTGATTGAAGGAATACATTTCTTATTTGTTTTAAGGAAGTAGTGACATATAAGCAGGAATGGATGTAACATTAGGCCCAATAGGCCTGGCTCTTTTAGTCGGCAGAGACAAAGAGGCAGTTTTTTTCCCACACAGTTGTCAGTCACTTACTTTTTCTCTGCCATAAGTATAAATACAATCACATTTTGTAAGCCTTGTAACACTATATCACAATATTTTAAGACTAGTTAGGAGCAGTAAAACAAAAAAATTTTCTTTGTAAAATCTGTCATTTAGGCCACCAAATGTTCTTTCCCTACATGCTGCAGTGAAGGAAGTCCTCCTCTGCAGTGCACAGCATTTCTATGCCTTTTTATAGGGGTGGAGGGCTTCTTACTTTATCATCACCTGACTGGATGCTATTGGTTTTGTATGCAGTAATATTACACTGCTTGTCTGTTCCTGGTTCCTGCCTGCTCTCAGTCTCTAGTTACCTAGATTCTGCTACTTTCCTACTTCCGATCTCTCTGAACTGCCTTTCTTCCAAATTTTAACCTGCTGGACCTTCTGGATCTATCTACTTCCTGACCTTGCTAGTACCTTCCATAAACTTTGCTGTGTTCTATGTGCTCTGCATGTATCTGTTCCATGTTCTGATTTTAACACTTGGCTCCATTTACCCCCTAGGCAGCTGTATACACTGCAGGAATTTCGAACAAATTACATTGATTTTGAAATGTTTGTTCGACTTTCTAATAGTTGAAGGGGTCAAATTGATAATCAATTTTGACCGCGGTGACAAAATAATTTGAAGGAGCATGTTGGAAAATGTTTCATCATCAAATGAAATTCTTACAGTAAATGAGGTTTTCGTCGGGAAACTCCATTCTTCAATTGAATGGTAAATCAAAACAAAATTAAACAATCCAGGCAGCTTGATTTAGTGAATTTATAAACTTATTTTTTTTGAAGGTGTGGTAGGTCTTCAAGGAGGGGGAGGGAAAGATGGAGAACTAGTTTATCTTCTCTCACATTTTTGCTGCTTAGGAACTGCTATTCCAGCCCCTTGGCAAAGTACTGGACCAAATCTGTCTTCTCAGTACACAGACATACACAGCCATTGAAAGCTTTGATAGAAATTTAGGATTTTTATGTTTCCTTAAAATCTTATTTTAGCTAGATATGCAAGTTTTTAAAAGGATCGTTTTAGGGGCATCAGTAAAGCTCTATGAGTACATACAGTTTTTGAGTGGTGCAAAGTTGCAAGCTTTCCTACTAAAAAAAATAAAAAAATTTAACAAATGCTTGAAGTGAACATAAAGTGAAAACATTACTATAGATACCTAAAATAAAATAGATTTTTCTTAAATCGGTCATAATAAAAAAAATTATATTTTTTGAAGTCACACAAATATGAAATTCAGCATATTGTGTTCTGCTTTGGAGGCAGGTGGAGCTTAAAGTGACATAAAACTTAGGAGGTAAACCTTAAAAATGCATTCAAGTACCTTAACTATTAACAAAAATGTATCTTATTTGTGTATCACTCGGCTGTACATCCTCAAATCATCTCTGAATTTATGCTGACACTGTCCTTCCTTCTGGAGGGTCCCTACTTCTGTTTACCATAGTATCTGTGTATCTGTGTATCTGTGTCTGTGATGCACAGAGACATATACTGAAGTCGGACCTTTTTGATAGGGGAGTATATACACTTGTACACATACAGTCCCAGGACAGGATGCATTACACATTATGTTTTTAGATAACTAGCCTCGTCATCCTCACAATAATTGAATCGCATGCATTGCTTGCAAAGATCGTGCCAAGTATGGCCAATGGCAATACCCCCCTGTATATAATACTGCTTTGTCTCATGTTGGGCACTTTAAGCCTAACAAAAGGAGCAACTAATTAGATAACAGCTTGTAACACCTCTGAGACAATGGCAGTAGTCACACCGTGTGATTAGCATAGCCTGAAGTCTAATGTTTCAATTATCAGGCAATACCTGCTGGCATTAGTTGTCTGCCTATTGTGAGCAACAATATAAAGTGCCATTTATACTAAAAAGGCATGAAATTAAAGGGATGACGCGCTACTCCATTAGCACGTGGACATTCATTTTTAAAGGCTACGGCACTGTAATATGAAATAGCAAACAATATACAATATACTGTTCTATATAGCAAAGTGAACTATTATTCAGCTAATGTCATATATATGGGCAAAAATAATTTTTTAGACAAATTTGACAGTAAGCTGGAACTGATTAGGTATGAGTGCACAGGCCTGTGTTTGGTTTGGGAAAAGTTTTTTGGAAAGTACCTAAACATTGTGAACTTTAACCCTTTCGCTGCCAAGGCCTTTTTTAGTTTTTTTTTGCACACTTGATATAATCCACATTTTAGGCCTGAAAATAACTTAAACCCCCAAACATTACATATTTTCTGAAAGCAAAGACCCTGTAGAATAAAATAGTGACAGTTGCAAATGTTTATACCATACTATATTAGCACAACTCTTTATCCAACCGAAAAATTTAGAAAAATGCACTTAAGTGCCCCAAAACACAATATAATACCCACGTTATAACATATAAAAAATAAGATGAGGTTACGATGAGTAAATAGATACCCATTATGCCCAGGTTAAAAATTGCGTGCATCCGTGAAACAGCGAACTTACAGTACCCCAAATTGTCCATAGGCGACACTTTAAAAGCACCTACAGGTCATCAGTTTAAAGATTCCCAACGGCTCTAGAATTATTGCTCTCAATCTGGTGCACATGGCGATACCAAACATGTTAAAAGTACTAGCTAATTGGCTACCTCATACATGAGGAAACACGTGACTGCACCCAAGAGCTTGGTGGGAGCAGCACCTCAATGAGACCAGTATGTAGGAAAAGAGATGTACTGCCCCTCCTCAAGTTCACATAGCAGCCACTTTCATTTAGAATATTGCTAATATACCCTTTTCCTTCAGCCCAAGGGTGCATAGCACCCATTTTTGTTGGGCTTGCTATTGCACCCTTTTCCTTCTCCTGCTACTCAAGGGTGCTTTTTTTTTTTGTTGGTCAAGTTCTTTGCACTGCAACTCCTTCTATATAATCTGGTGGAAAGTTCCTGGTCCTTGTTCTCTTCTTCCTCCTCCTTAAGAACGCAGAGCAGCCATGTATTTTGGGTGTGCTAACACTCCCCTTTCCTCATCCTCCTAGTCCTCAAGGGCACATAGGCATTTATTTTAGGACTACTAATGCACCCCTTTCCTCCTCCTCAGGGGCATATAGCAGCCATGTATCCAATGGTCAAAAATAGGTAGTTTCTGAAGCACAGAGAGAAATAAGATTGTGGTGAACCCTCTGTGTTATCTGCACTTTGGAGAGGGTGTGACCCATTAAAGGAAACAGGCATATAGTCTAAGCACACTCACCAGATCTTCACCAAAGCACCCCACAAGGACTGATGGACTTACTGGTGTGCGTGGTGAACCACAGATAAAAAAATATTGTCCTGCTGTGATGTAAAGCCAACATCAGTCTTGTTGTTTAGTGATGGAGATCCTGCCTTATTCATGATGAATGATACCCGACGACCTGCCAACACAACAACATGTTGCCACAACAATCTTTTTCCCGCTGCAAAAAACAGGTCCTTGGACAGTTTGTTCACCTATTCACTGAACTGCCAACATGCTGGGCTCGGTTGGACTCAGGGTTGACCCTATTTGGAAGCTCATCCCTCGTGATGAGCTACAGAGAGCCTGAGTATTTGAGTGTGGCTACACCTTGCCAAAAGGACCCGGTGTGGCCTTGAAACATTGGTGAATTGTAATTTACTGACATAAAGAGCTATTTTAAGATGATGCACCGGTGACTTCTATGATTTTTAGACTTGATAAATGGTGCCATATGATTATTCACTCTGAGGACTTGCTGATGAGATACCTAGGGGTCTATTCACGTGGTCAGCTGAACATGCTGAGCATGTTCGGCCGACCCGAAGCCACGCAAAGCAAGCCGATGTACGGCTGAAATCAGCTGTACCAGCCTGAAGTGAATAGCCGAACAGTGTTAAGCCGGCAGCTTAGTGAATAGACCCCCTAGTGTCTGACGTACAGTCATGACCCCACAACTACCTCTGAAGTTGGGATACAGCAATAAAAACCTCTTGCGAGTTCTATCTCTTCCCTACTCCCCCCAAAAAATATATGAGCTTAATAGCAGCAGGTTGTGACAACTATACAAGAAAAAGCAGGGGGATTTTCCCAAATCAACACAACATTACAAACGTTTTTGGAAAGTGTAGGATGGAGATTATGAAAAAAGTGGAGTTTATTTTAACAATGGTGCCAAAGTAAAAGTAAATAAAATGTTACAATAAAAAAGAGGCCATTATAACGTTTGAGTGTAGGCAGTTAAATATGTGTACTGTGTCTTTCTTCAGGGACTTAGTTGCAAATATTAGTACATGCATAGTACTCTTTTACAGAGAGCCTTGCTTGATTTACAAATCACGTAGCAAGGTTCTATAGACTTTTGACACGTTTCTCTGTATGTAAACAGAAACAACACTGTCATTACAGCTGGAATTTTAAAACAGAAACCGAGAAAGTGGATGTCACCGTCAAGCTGGTGAGAAGAAATAGGTGAACAAACAAATGTCCTTTACAAATTTACTTTCCCTGCTGTGCATTTACTTTAGTGAAATAAAAGACATTTCACTCTCAGTTGTACAGGAAGTACAGAACATAATTATGTCTACAGATAAGGGAATTGAGTAAATTCAGATAAAGCCACCCATATATGAAGGCTTCTAACAGTTCAAGAAGAAAGAAAGAATCATTCATGATCCTCAGAAAATTGTGCTTCCATTAGTTGTGTACATATGCTGGATCATAATGCCTTGGGGGGTTATTAGAAATCAACATGACATTATAATCCAAAGTGAAGCTAGTCTCATTTTAATGTAACATAGGTGTATACTGTACTCTTACAGGTCCCTTTTTTTAAAGAATAAGTACATTTCCCCTAAATTGGCTCAAATCCCCATCTCTGGGAACATATTTAGCTATTCCCACTCTTTTGACATCTGCCCTGTCTGTCAGGCAGGCCATATAGAAAAGCTCTTAGCTAAACAAGGACAGGTAAGTATGTGCTCTTACTGGATGGTAGCAGAGAGCATTGAGGCCTACTAAAGGTACAGGTTCTGTAAATATATTTGGCCTTTACCTAGTGTTGTTAGAAGGCCTAAATAATATGTGCAGGTTAAAGTGTAACTCTATACAATTAATGTTTTCATTTTTGATATAGTGGGGAACAGTTACAACCACTGCCAGACTTTAGGTTATAGCTGTCTGTGTCCCTACTGGTGAAATTCACTCTTTCTATTTATCCTAGTGACCATGGACATGGAAACAGAACGTGCATGGAAATCCAAAATTTTACAGCTGTCACCAAAACAGTGGCGTCACTAGGGGGGTGCAGCTCGCACCCAGATGACACCATTGGAGGGGGGGTCACCAAAATGACTGACAGTCATTTTGATGTCACCCCCTCTGAAAAGTCGGGCACTCAGTCATGGACCGAGAGCCCGACAGTTGCACGAGAAAGGAGGGAACCCAGAGGCATACCTTATCCCGCCGGGAGAACGTCCCCTCTTCTCTCTGCCAGCGCCCATCGCCAAGCTGGCCATTGCGGGTAACACCACGCCTCAGGATGCCCCTGCACCAAATCAATATTGGAGGGGAACATTTTAGGGTTAAATATTCACTCAATTCCTCTTTGTCTTTACAACAGGAAGTAAAGAAAAATATGTTCAATGGTACATGGACAATGAAAACAAAATGGCAGGTGTTCTTACCATTCTCATCTCTATCCAAAAAAAAAACAAAAAACACTTTAACAACATTTACAGGATGAGGAATGAATACAACTAAAAGCTGTAAGAAAAATGCTGATATAAATGACCATGTATACAATTCTAGAAACATAATGTTAACATAAATATTTCCAAATGATATTAAAAAGTAATAAAGTTAATATGAATTCATTAAAACAATTTATGTATATGAACTAAAAGGTTCCTATGAGGGATTATGACAAGTCTATGACAGTTAACTTCGTTGAGCTGAATTCTCATGGTTTCATTTTCCTTTGTGGATTACTTATTTATAACAGTTCTTTGATCTGGATGTTTTATTTTACAAGAGGTTAGCAGTATAGGACAAATGACGCTGATAGATGCATCCATTTGACGTTTTTCATATCAAAATAAGGAATGCTGTTCCTACCATGTCTACAAAGGATGGTAGGAATGGGGCCCTAACTTTATACTTTCATTTTTACATGCATGCAAAAGGGCTCACATGCCGCCTACTGCAAGGGGAAATACATAGTAAAGACCCACTTTCCCTCATGTTATGGAAAAAAACATGACAAAGATTTCCTGAAGCCTTGTTATAGTCCTGGTCTTTGTTAGACATCACTGATTTGAAACCTGTGAGACCCCGTCGCTTTGAGTGTATCACGTTATGCTGCTCATATGTCAATAAACAGACATATTTGATTTGCTATTGGAGTGCCGGTGTCTATATATTTCGTTTGATTTGAAACCTGTCTCTTTTTTAGGAAAGAAAAAAATAGTTGAAGTGGAATTAAAGCCAAAATATTCTTTAGAACAAGAAAGAAAGCATATGCAGAAGGTTGTTTGCTGGACATTATGGTCTGAAACCTTCAGGGATCTCAAATCTCCATAGAAAAGCTAGTGTGGAAGGTAGAGATGTTGTGTTATGCACTATTATGTATTGAAGGAGGATCATTATAATTAAAGTGGCATAAGATGCAATTTCTAAAGGTCCACAAAGCCCTTGCAACATAGTGACTGAAACTGAAAAACAGGTTGGCGAAAACTGTTTTTTTGTTAGTTCCATAAGACTGTATGGAGACATCATTGCTTTAAAGTCTCAAGTCTTTCTAAGCCACTTGATCAGTATAAACTGAAATTATGTCAATGAACACATAACTTGCTAAGTTGTTTTTCTTTCTTTCTTAGACTCCCTAAAGATATCTTTGCCCTAAGGCCCCATTCTCATTTGAGTGTTTGAAGCTACAAAACACTCGATATTAAAATTCCCATTTTTTCTATGGTGTCTGTTCACACAGGTTTAGATCACAAGCTCAGACACATGTGGCAAAATGTCCATTGCCCCAAAAAGTGCAGATTTTAGTTTTTTTTTGCATTTTTTGCCATATAGACTTTAATGGGTGCGTTCACAAATGTGCATTTTTAGCTCAAAACACAGGTGTCCCCTCCACACACCTAACCAAAACACATCCCAGTCTCAAGATAGAGGACAGTGTACTCACAGGCTTTGACCTCTTTGGATCTTTGAGTACCTGTGCCTCTATCATCCCCAAGACCCTCAGTACAAAAGCAAAGCCAAGAAAACCTGGGCAAGGGAGCTCATCTGCCGGCAGTTGTATTTTGAGTGGGATGGATTGTCTGCCACTTAGCTAGGGAATAAAGGTAATCTAGCTTTAAATCTATTTGATTATCTTTGTTCTATCTTTGTTAGCAAAAGACATTGTGGCACAGCAGGCATACTTGACTGTTTATATTAGGGTGCAAAATTGGAAGTTTTGTTTCTGCAGCACACGAGCATGTAGTGTATAGGTGAGCCTAAAAACAAAAAACATCTTGCATCCCCAGAACCTAAACCTGCAGTTAATCAAAGCAAAAAACCCCTTCAAAATTCCTTGTCCAGTTTGCTCTAACAGGGACAAAAGGCCATCAGATACTCCCTGGATCAACATTCTATAGTGTTATTTCCTATAAATATTAATAACCTGTAGGGATGAGGTTCAGGGTTACTGTTACCATTTGTCTGAGGGGAATCTTGAGGGAAATGTTTTAACCATAATTCACTGAATAGCCATTGAACCATGTCCAGCAGGCTTATAAAATTAGGGGGCTTTTGTGTAAGCCACTGTCAAAAACTGATGTTCATTTGTTTGGTCAACAATCCAACAGGATGAGAAGATACGGTGTAGTATATGTGCTCTACAGGGTTAAGTTTGAGGCACTGGGGTTGATTGACCAAAGGAATAGAGTTTACTTAGGAAGGTGAATGTTCACATTTCAAAGTGAATGTTCTCTTTGCTGGCTGAATAAAGTAAAACTTTGCTCACAGCAATTATTTAATACCATGCAAGCAGAAAACCTGTTTTTTAAAAAAAAATCTCTAGTGCATATGATTGGGAATTTTAAGTAAACACAGCTTTACCTGATTTATATAAAGTGTATATACTTTCTAGAGCAAGCATTTACTTTGTAAAGTGAACAGTTCCTATTCAGCAATCTCTTTCTGCTGGCTGCAAGTGTCAACTGCTGGTTCCCTCAGCTAATACCATCTTTTATTGGTATGAATAGACTGTGCCAATACTCAGTAGATGGTATGAGCCTCTTCATAAATAACTGGAATAATATCCTTTTAATACACATTAAAGGAAAACCAATGTTAGTCTGGCAGATGACTGTGAATGTACAAGATAATAATCTGGATTCTCAGTTTAATGCTACTACAGCAACAAAGCTTAGGTTCCAAGCATTGACTTAGAAAGTGAAAATATAAATAAACATAGATTTGTAAAAGGTAGCAGCAATTTATTGGTTCATGCTTGGAATATACTGTATCTACTAAAATTTCTTGCCAATATACTTGTTTTGGCTCAGTACTTCACTCACAGTGTAATTATCAGTACATCATTACGTCTACTGCTTTTCATTGGAATAATCAGGCTTCCTTCTGTTATTATCCATGTACTTTCCTATGTACACATTATTTATAAGTCTGTTTTTTAGCTTCTGGTATTATCATTCTGGCCTTTTCAGGATCTGGTAGTAACCCTAAGTGCTATGGATGGAAATGATAAACTACATCTTGTGTCTTATTTTGAAACTGTTCCCTGCAAGCGATCATATTAAAGTAAATTACTGCTGAGTACAAAAAGCAGCACAATCATGAACATCCACGGAAAGCCTTTTAATCATTTGTAGTAGAGCAACCAAGCACCACATGCCAATTCAAATGCAACCTAGCCCAACTGTGGACAAAATAATCAAATGTACATCACTCTTTCTTCAGAAATAATGTAACACCTGTATTATTTTTTATCTTTAAACATCATAAATTATTATGATATGCCAGTTATATAGTGCACAATTAGCGGTTTGACTGATCTAAACATTGTTACCAGTAGTTGTATATATTAACTTATTGTCAGGGTTCCACCTTGACTTAACTGGTTTGCAGCATTCTGGTGTGGCTGCCACCCACCCGTGATTCCGCCTTTGTCTGAGCAGACTGTGTAACGTTGTTCACTACTCCCAGGCTCCCTCTTATGGCCAAATGGGGAGCATCATCTGAGAGAGCCAGATGGGAGTTTCCTGTCTCTGAGTGATGATGTCACCCCACTCACTATTTAAACCGCTCAGTCCTGTCTGACCTTGCCCTTGTGTGCTTTTACCTGCTAGCGCATACCTGCTGCTCAGTGTATCCTGATTCTATGTATGACCCGAACCTGGCTGACGTTCTCCCCTGGTTCCTGCTCCTGGATTATTCCTGACAACGCTGATTTCCGTGTTCCTGACCTGGCTTGTACGACTACCCACTCCGGCTCCTGACCTTGGCTTGTTCCTGTTTATGATTTTTGCTTGCTCCTGTGAACACTTTTCTTAATAAAGTATTTTTAACTAGCACCTTATGCTTTTGTGGTTTTCAATGTGTTCTGACACTTATGAGGGATCCTTCTCAGAAAACAAGCCGCGTTTCCGTGGATCACAATGAATAAAGCAATTATTCATTGAAGTAAAGAATACATGCTGTGGAACAACTTCCCATGTGTACAACCTCTCACGTGTTTCACCAATCTGGCTTAAGCATGTGGCCTCTATGATTACACCAGATTGGTGAAACGAATGAGAAATTGTACACATGAGGGGTTGTTCCATAGCATGTATTCTTTACTTCAATAAAGAATTGTTTTATTCATTGTGATCCATGGAAAAGCGGCTTGTTTTCTGAGAAGGATTGTGATGTACGAAGGAGGCGAGCTGGCTTTGCCTGCACGTGTGGAATGATTCACAGTTGGTTGTTGGTCTAAGAATTGGAACAGTGGACTATCTGCACTATGAACTTATGAGGAGTATCACATTTGCAAAAAAAAATCTTAACACTAGATAAAGAGATACTTGTAAATCTCTGTATGATCAATGGAATGGAATTACATATGGCATCACAATTATTACAGTCCTGGTAGAAAGAATGATTAGGAGTTGAATACAACAGGTAAAATTTAATTTGTATGGGCAAACCTAAAAGGGAAAGTATAGTAAATTGTTTGTGAGTGTAGTGCTTACCATAAAGTAGTCATAAATGCTAGCATACATATGTACTGTGCACTACAATGACATCCAACTAAAAAACCTAAAACACGCCTTTTTTATGTCAGTTCTTGTAGCAATCACACGGCAGCAGTGTCAAGGGGGTGTACGTTAGGGTAACTCCCTTTCACTTTCTCTTCCCATCCTGGAGAAAGCTAGTGTTGTTGGACCTAACAACACCTGTGATCTGACATGCTGATGCTGCAGGAAAGATGATGGTGGTGGTGGGGGCAATGCTTCTGGAACTTCAGCAGTGATCTAGTAGTATTCACATCTGCTCTGTTCTGTTCAGGGAAGCAAAGTGACATATCCAACACATGATTGCATTACTGCTTTCTGTCTGGCTGGTCAGGTACTCAGCACTGGCACAGAAGGACAGAGAGAGAGAGAGTTCTCGGTCCTGTATAAGTTCCAAGTTGTGACACGGAGCTTACACAGGACTTGTCTTCACTCCTGATGAGGAACATTCTATCAGAGGAGCAGAGATATAAGCAGATGGTGGTCGGGGGAGAGGGACATCAAAGGAAGCTCTTGAACAAACTGTGTTCAAGAGCTTCTGCAACAACTGCCTGATGTAGTCTAATTAACACAAAGCAAAAAGTTATAATTTCAATAATAACTAAAATGATAAATATAAATACAATTTATTCATAAAATTAGAATGTTTTATTTTAGAGACAAGAGGCAGTAATTTTGTACAAGCAAAACAAATGGCAATCACACTCATCAATTCATAACTACCGTAGCTTAAAGCAAGGTGCACATGGAAGGGCTTTACACAGAAATTTTGTACAGACTCACTCCAAATTGTGTAAGGACTTTAACTTGGCCACAATTTAAAAAATAGATCTAAAAGGTTCTAATCAATAAATAACAATCCGAGTATATTATTTCAAAGAACAAAAATCCCTAAATTGTGTAGTGACTCCAGGCACAGTATGCAAGCAATTCTACTAGGTTGCAGTTTTAGTGGGAGAAAGCAAACATGTTTTAATCATGAATCCAAATGTTTTCAAATAAAAAAACCCACAAAAGTTGTACAGACTTGATACACACTATATAAGAAGTTTTAGTAGGCCGCAGTTTCAAAAGTAGATACAAGGCAGGTTTTAATCAATAAATTGGAAATTATTGGTGGAAATTATTTCTACCTGTAAACACTGTGTAATACATACCTGTCTATTCCAATTCTCCCCAACATCTACTGACAGTAAATATAGCACTTTATTGAAGCACTGCAAAGGATGGCAGAAACTACCTTTCCCTGCCAACACTGTGTGATCTATCCCTATCTACTCAATGCCCCTTCCAATACACTAATAAAAGGCTCCCGAAAACACCAACTTTTAAATGGAGCCACCAGACCACAGTTTGGAGGCCGGGAAGTGCCTTGTTGACAATTGGTTCTATAGTGGTGAATGGCTGCATCAGTTCGCCATTTTCACAAAAAATTGAGCAACTCCTGGTCGACCCAAGTCCAAAGCTCATCCATAGTCTTTAACTACACTGCAGAATTTTTCACCTAGTGTGTACTAACTGCTAAGCAAGTGTTAAAGTTAAACTGGCAACATAGAGATCTAGGTAGGAAGAAGAAGTGGATTATGCTGATGCTATGTTACTCATAAAGATGGAAGCCAAGAATGGTCATGCAAAAACAAAATTTATCTTCAACCATTGTAACATGTAACCAGACATCAGCAATCTGTAAGAGTGGAGAAATACAAAGGATTACATTTGCCTTTCATGTATTTTTCATATTTGTCTCTCTGTAAATCTACCCCATTTTGATCCTTTCTATTCTATTTCATGTCTCTCTCATGACCCCCATTAATATCTCTTCCCCATTAACTCCCCATTAGTCTTCAGCCACTTAATGGTTTTTAAACATTCTGATAAAAGATCGGTGACTTATTACACTTTTGTCTTGTATTGTGCTAGTTTTGTAATAGGAAAATTGGCTTTCTCTATGAGCTAAGTGTTGTCACCCAGCCAAACCCTTCCACGTATTTAACATTCGTTGAGCTGCTAGGAAATGCTTTAAAGTATAACTTGTACAGATGACAGACACTTTAGTAGACCCTTGTAAATGGTTAATGGTTGACTCAGAGCACTAAGTTGATGAAATGGCTTTGGTTTCCCAGAAGGCTTGTGCAATTTTTTTAGGCCCATTTCATAAAATATAACACATGGGAACTAATCCACGCAATAGGAAGATTTAAGTAGAATTCACTGAGGATATAATTTGCAAGTTTAACACAACACTGCTCATCAGTTCATCTGGCCTCACAAGGAGAACCTTTCACAGCCAATGGCTGAGCACATGTTTGTTTCCATAACTTGCCTTCCTATTACGTTTCCAAGGACAGACATTCCATACAGGTTTCTGAATTTTTTTTTTTTTAAATGCAGTACTAGCACAATATTCTTTGTTACCTCAACGAGTAATTAGTTCTGAAATGAAGGTTATTTAGTCCTGTAGGTATAAAACCATTAGGACAATGGCAACATATGCTGCTCCCGATCCACTATTGCTGGACCTCATTCTCTAGCATGTTTAGTTTTATTACATAGCATGGTTTTTATTCAAACTTATAACTAATTCAAAGTCCCACAGAGTTTCAAACACTGGTAGTATACAAGTAATAAAAAAATTAATCCACTGATCGAATAACAATTAATATAAAGTCTCTGAACAATGTCTTATAAAATTAAGGAAAAAGGGCATAATATAAAAACATTTCCTCCTATACCATTTTAAAGCATATCTAAACACAAGAACAAAAAATTTATATATTGCAGCTTATCAGTATATTTCCTGCATATTCCTGTTGATCCTGTTGCTAGACATATTTAGCATTTCTAGCTTCCTTTGCACTGAACTAAGATCTCAAACAAGGAGAGCAGCCTAGGGTGACATCACTGCTCCTCCATAGATACAGTGCAGTAAGTGAATGTTGTCATGCTAGGACAGCATCACCGGATGATAATAAAGGGAGCCTGAAAAGAAGAACCTAATGCAGCCAGTCACCACTTCTAAGGACTAGTATGCTGCAATATATAAAATTTTTATTTTTTTGGGTTAAGATGTACTTTAAGGAAACCTTTCCTGAGAGAAACATGGATGCTGCTTTTTGCTGGCTGTCATGCTAACCATTTGTGCTCAATACTGTAAAGTAGTATTAAGGTCTGGGCATTTTTTACCTTAATGCATTCTGTGCATTAGAGTAAAAACCTCTCAGTACCTTTTTCTCCCTCAGTACCCCCCCTGTCCCGCCCACACTTACCTGTCAGCGAGGCCTGTCCCCGCTGCCGGTCCCGAAGTTATCCTTCATTCCTCGAACTTCCTGGTTGCGGGGGGAGGATACTAATGGCAGAAGGAGCCATAGGCTTCTTCTGCCATCAAACAAACTTTTGGGCGGAGAGGAGGGACGTGATCTGCCAAAGGGCTGTGTGTGTCTATGGGCGCGCATGCGGTGTCTACATGTACGTGTCTACTCTGGACCCATAATGATCTGTTGTGTTCTGTAATGATCTGTTAACTTAAAGTGTATTTGTAGCCAAAACATTTTTGCTTGTTTTAAATAGGTCAGGGAGGGTTAAAACTATTTACATTTTGGCTGTCTGTGTATCATTGAGGAAATCTCCCTTTACGTTCTGTCTCAGAGAATAAACAGGAAGTTAGAAGAAATCTAATCCAAAGTGAGGGGAATTTACCTCTCAGACAGCTGTCCCCGGAAAAGCTGTGCTGACTGGGAGATTTACCCTTACCTTTTGTTCTGGGGCAACTCTAAAATGTTGCATTTCCATCCACTGTCCATTCTTGTAACTATAGTCACCAGTACAAATAGAGGTGTGAATCTCCTGAGTGGGGAAAAAGACTACAATACAAATCTTGAAAACTCTATCCAAAACTAAAAAGCTTTGTTTGCTATGTCGCTCTTTGTTTGCAAACAAACCCCACAAGGAGAAAGACAAGTGATTGGATAAAGTATTGCGGCACTCTTGCTAAGCAAAGAGAGACCAGTTACCCATTTTCCAGGTCTGCCTTGCAATCTCCTCTTGCATGGCTAATCTGGGCAAAGAGATTTAGGAACAGATTTTCAGGATCAACAATTTTGGTATTTTCCTTGTTTGTCACCTGTGCAATTATAGTATTATCATTGCTGGTATCGCTGTGATATTATTTCTTGTCCGATAGTATCATTTTCACCTTATTATTATGGTTAGTGTTAGGCATTTTCTGGTTAAGAGTAGATTAGAATGGAATGCTCACAATACACATTAAAATCTGACTGTCCAATTTTTGTACAATCTCCTACTTAAACTGGCCACTCAATTTGCATTCAGTCAGATAGGCCTTGCCCTACATAGGTATTGGTAGATTGTACATTAAAGTGTATTTCTACACAAAACTATTTTTTTCAAAATAAAATAAATATTTTTAAATGGTGCTGTATAAAATCCCTATTAAATAAAAACCAGAAATGTTATTTGAAAAAAAACTCTGCCAAAAATTAAATATTGTACATATTTAGTATTTTCTTATACAGCCAGCAGGTAGTGCTTTAGGCTTCTTTTCATATTTTTTCCAGTTTTGTTAACAGAACTCAATGACTCAATCTGAAATGTACACATGCAAGCAAAAAGGTCAGAAGAGTGGAGCTGATTTACTAAAGACGAATAGGTTGTTCACTTTGCAAATACTTTTTATGTTAGATTAGTGAATGAGTTAAATCTCTGCTGGTTTCCATCATTCAATCATATGCAAACCAAAATAGTGTTTTTTTTATTTTCTTTGCACTTGATTAGCTATTCTTTGCAAAGCAAATTTGCAACACATTTACTAAGCTAAAGGAAAATTGCAAACTTAACAGCCTAGTTGCCTTTAGTAAATCAACCCCATAGTGCCTGAAAGGAGACAACTGCCGGGATCTGTGTTTAGATAACCCAAATGCTCTGTAAATGTTTGTTATGTATCAAATCCCCCCCAAAAAATCCAACTACATCACATATACTGTATATATCAGCTATAAAACATCAGTTGAAAATATATAAAAATAAAAATAGCCTCCACACTCCATTTCATACTTTTCCCTTTTTTCAGATTACATAAGGGTAAATTGTTTACATTCCAGTCTATTTGCTTCTTAGGAAAGTGCTTGGCTATCTTGACAAATAAAATATCTGAATACATTCTTAATTCACAATCAGTTAACACTTTCTCACTTTAGCTCTGCTAAATTGTAACTTCAAATAAGTCTGAAAAGGTCCATGGAAAGCACTGCATACTTTGAAAGATTCCAAGTTCACATCTGTTTCATGTACTTTTATCCATCAGCTACATTATTGGCCAGAGTTCAAGACTGTCCATAAGTTTCCTCAATTAATCCATCAGCTTCTAAATCCCAGCTCGTAACCCTAATATACCTTAAGGGAAAAAAAACAAAAAACTTTTTTGCTATTGTTTGGACAGACAAAAAAGAGAGGTGGTATGATCTGTGAGTAAATTTCATGGTAAGAAAAATACGCACACATTTTGCATTTTAAATATGTATATCTATGGACATTAAATATTGCTGTTGGATGCCTCTCAATATTCTGCTCTTTCACCCTATAAAACACAGCAAAATCCCTTTTTCTTTTCTAATGCTAAAGATACCTTAAACTGCGGGAATGGCATCACAGCAGTTTGTTCAGCCGTTAACCAGCATTTGGTTAAAGTGTATGTAAATGGTAGTGACAAAATAAACCAATAATTTGGTACCATCACTAAGTACTTTACACTATTTACAACCATTAAAAAATGCTGCAACTTTTTGTCCAAAGTCATGTGGTTGCTTGGTCCTCCTCCTTCTCCCCTCAGCTTGGAGGACTGGGGGCAGAGACTGCAGAAGATGCTGGGTGGGCTGAGCCAATGTCACTCAAACTTTAGAGGGCTGGACAGAGGGTGTGACAGCTGTAATATGATTCTAGCACTACACACATGGTGTCATATAGTCGCATGTGCTTCCATGCCTAGCATGATCAGTAACAAAGAGGAAGGGTTTCTTTGCTAATGGAAAAGGCAGGATTACTAGAAATGTTATGACTTTCCTAGATCTCTTACATAATGTAGAGATTACAGAGGGACAAAGCAAAGTAGTCCCCTACTTATATATTTCAAGTTCACATACACTTTAAAGAGGAACTTTACCCATATCTGTAAAATAACAACAAAGGCACCTTTAGAAATGTTTAGTAATGGCAATCTACAAACACATACCTCTAGATAATTGCCGGCTTTTTTTTCTTCTTATTTTTCTTTTCTTCCCCAGTCTTCTGACACTGGCCATTTTAACTATGGGCAAGTTACTAGATCTCCCTTTACTTCCTGGAACTCTGGCACATGTGATTAGGACATGTAAGCATGCACATCATGGTCCCATGGAAAATTAGATTACAGATGAGATGTCCCAGCAATGCTCTTCTGATGTAACCTTCCCATGATGCAATGCTTGAGCACATTACATAATGTGTTCCAAAGTGGAGCAGGAAGTAGAAAAAAAGAAATTGCAAGTAAAATAAAAATATGTTTGTTTAACTATTGAATGTAAGATGATTTCATATCAGCATGCAGGGCTGTATGCTGATGTGATTTTTAGTCAAAGGGGATAAAGGTCAATTTTCAGCAGTGGTGCTGCCTTTCACTGATCAATGCGAGTTATAGCATACACAAGCTTTGTACATGCCTCTATGTTAAAAAAAAAGACAAAAACAAATTGGTGTATTTTTGCCTCCTTGGCAATGTTTGTGTTATGCATTTTGTCACAATAAAAATTGATATGCAAAAAAAAAAAATTGTCACCGTGAGACAATAGCACAGACACACTGTATGTTAAATATAACCAGATTTTCTGATTTTACCTGCAAATCGCACATAGGAACAAAGCCACACAAAGTGTGTACTAATATCATGCAGGCTGTATTCTCATTTTTGTGTTCTTATGTGGTGAGTTACCGTGCATCACTTAGCACAAAACTTGCGTTGCATCAAGGCAGCCCATTTATTATGATTGGGCTACGAAGTGGGCTATAAAAAAATGCACATGACACTTTTTAGGAACACAAAGAGGGGAATTTATCAAAACCGGAGCAGACAAAATCTGGAGCAGCTGTGCATGGCAACCAATCAGCATCCACCTTTCATTTTCAAATCTTAACTAAACAAACTGAAGAAAGAAGCTGATTGGTTACCATGCACAGCTGCCCCACATTTTGTCTGCTCCAGTTTTGATAGATTCCCCTCTTTGTGTTCCTAAAAAGTGTAATGTGCATAGATTCCCCTCACAGTATGTACACCACAACATAAGCTATGTGTATAGTGGATTACTGTGATGCGTTGTGCATTGCCCTCTACTTTACAATGTATAGGGCACCATTCATGATGTATACACGCTGCCATTGCCACTACATTTTTTCTATGATAGCACAGAATTTAGTTTTTTTTATTATTATTTTTACCTGCTGTTTTACTAGGTACATGTGCTTTTTATTGCTTAACCAGCCAGGGATATAGAGTTTTTTTTGCAATCTTTTGATACACACATTAATTATCGGAACAGAAGCATTATTTTTTAAAGGAATCTCATTCCTTTATCATAAGAACATGAGTTGGATAAAGATTTGAAAATTAATTCAGTAACGCAACATATAGGGCTACTCTCTTGAAAAATATTGTATTCTGATACTTTGTGGTTAAAGTGTCAGTTCACCTAGCTATAGGTAGAGTAAGGTGGAATGAGCCCTCCACCTTCAGTGGTGAAATCTCCTTGCTGTAGTTCTTGGCTCGGTTCCTGGTCTCTGTAGGTTTCCGAATGATTGCATTCCACCCCGAGTGGTTTATACCTCACCTTCTGCATTCTTCATAGTATGAGGTAAATTGAAAATCCAACAGAGGGAGTCGAAGCCCCTTGTTAATAGCAGATGTGCAGGCTCGAGGAACTCAAACCCAGAAATCATGAGAAGTCTTTAAAGTATCTCTGTTGCAAAAAAAAAAAACCTGCAAATTTTTTTTATAATACTTGCTAGTCCCATGGCACCTAATGCAATCTTTGCTGTCCTGTTGTGCTATGCAGTCCAACAGGACTTCGTGATGTGTCAGATGCCCTCACTGTGTGCTATGGTACCAGCTGCTCTTTCCTTGCAGCTCACAGTCCTAATCTAACATGTTCTTAATCTGGTGAGATATCAGGCATGCGGCCTTCTTGGCATTAGACAGCCACTTCTCAGAATCTTCTTCACCAGTCCCATAAATGCACAATGTACCCTCCATTTAATCCAAGCAGTGTTCATAGTCTGCTGGAGGACTTACTCTCCAAGAATTGAACAGAGATTGCGGAGAAGATCCTGTGTAGTGACAAGGAGGTCTTCACTGCCAATATGGATTGGGATTGGAGAGTTTAAATGTAGGAATGGGGCTGGGGTGAATTTCAAAATAACTGTAACTGCTCTAAAGGTGCATGAGAGAGGCATGCCAAGTCTCTTGCATCAAAAACCTCAACTTCCTAGACTTTTTTTTTTAAAGAATAGTTTTGTTTTTATATAGCTTTTTAAAAACACATGATTCAAACTTCTGGAATTCTCTGATGCTTTTCAGCCACATTCCTTTCTCAAGCATATCCTGAATGCTGGGGTGGTTGGACTTCATCACATCTTAATTATTCAAGACATTTGGAAATCCTTACGTTTTATAATTGCTTGCAGTTTGGTCCTTCATTCATACATACTGCGGCTTATTTACAAAAACTGTAGAAAAAAAAAATTGGAGGTTACCAGGCAACTAATCAAGTGCTAGTTTATGTGTTTTCACCTGCATTTTACAAATCACTGTGTGGATTATTTTGCCTCATTGGCTGAACAGGTAGATATAATTTTGGTAATGTTAACTTCTGTGGTCTAAGTCATTTGTAGCCTGTGACAGTATCTCCAAAAAAAGAGACATTAGAAAGTTTTTTAGCCTACCAACTTCACATGGGCTTACTCAAAAAGGGAAAAATGCTGCAACCCGCAACAAACAATCAGTGATCATCTTTCACAGATCTAATTATGGTAAACTGAAATTTAAAGTTGACGTCAACTGTACTTTGCATACCAAAACTGCTATCCTCACTGCGTTACTTGAGAATCCAAAAATACAAATACAATTCACTCAAATTTCACAGCATGCGAGGCTATTGTTTGTAAAATCTGGGGAGGAGACTTAAACCCTACTGAATGCAGAGTCCAGAGAAATAATACTTTTGTGGTAGTGATGGTTCACAGGTCAAAAATATACATTTAATCCTGTTGCATTGAAGCTCCGACCTAACCTAGCCCAAACGGCTCAATTTTTCATGCAGAAGTCTATGTGCTTGAGGTATTTAATAAATAAATGTGTCAGTTTTCTTCTGTCAAAGATCTAGCATTCTTGTGGATTGCAAAATAATTATTCTGTAATTCTTATATAAACTGTGTAGGGCTGAAAAGTAATTTAAGGCAGGTGTGTGTAAAATCTTCAGACATATCTTCCAAGTCATGTCTTTCCAAGGATAGATTCCCAGTTGCCAGAAGTGTCTGATGCTGTGCATTGTCTACAACATTTAATCTTACACCTCCAGGCTACGTAGCAACTTTTAGCTAGTCTGCAGTATGAATATTGAAGCTCAGTTCCACTAAAGTGATATTAAAGTCAATAGGATTTTAAACTATTTCAAATGCTGATTAAATCACTTACAATGGATTTGTTCCTTGATGTTTAAAAGTTTTTGCTTCCTGTAGAATCAGCTGATCCCCTGAGCACTGGCCTGATATCCTGTTTTAGGGTGACTCCTTTCCTTTGCAGGGTCCTATGGAGCCACCATTGTGTCTGCTAGTAAGCTGTGTGTGTCTCCACAAACACACAGACACAGCAAGGCAAGACACTCTTCTCCCCCCTTCCTTCTCCCTTCTCCAAGCTAGTAGATGATCAGCTGCTGGAGACTGTACTGTCCCTTGTGATCTTGTACTGGACAGGACGTTCAGGAAAGTCAATCTGAGAGAGTTGGAGTGTTTGGGCACAAAAAAAAAATACTTTGCTGGGAAATGTATATTTGTTTGATCTGGGTTCATGATTGGTCAGGAAGCTGGCCAATCAGCAAGCCGGGCACCGTGTAATGACGCAGTGCCCGGCTTTCTGATTGGCTGGGAAGCCAATTATTAACACATGGCAGAGCTTCTGATCCCTTTGTACTCCGTGAATTTTTTTTTTTTCCAGGTTGTTTTGCCAAATATTTTAGAATAAAAGGCATGTGAATATTTCATTCAAGTACAGCATTGCCCACTCATCTCTTCAGAAATGGTACACATAAATTGTACATTTTCACTGATGAAATACAGATTAAGCACTGAACAAATTTAAATCTAAATTGCATGCAAACAGCTAAACACACAGCTGGAATATTAATATATTAACTGTTTTGACTGCCTGAGATTTTTTTTAAAATTCTGTTCAGCCAGTCTTGACTACAGTGCACACTTTCCAAAAAGCAAAATTAGGCCCTTAATCTCTCTGCAGACTACACTGCCGTTTAGCAAAACAAATTTGTCCAAAATAGGTCAATGAAGCACCGGGAGCATGCAGAGGAGGCCATTCATGCGCTCTACCCCTATGCAAAAATATTCACATATTTAACTGGCAGCACTGTGTCAAAAAGTACTTAGAACCTGAATGGTTCTAAGTACTGTCCCCTCCCTCTCTTAGTCTGGACACTGCTGATACAATAAGGGGCATATTTATAAAGCAGCTAATCTGACATTCATCAAAGTTTAAAGTGACATTAAACCCTCAGATTTTTTAACATAAAACAATACTGTAATGTGCGCCTTACTGTAATCCATGGTTGTTTCCCTTCTCTTTGCTGCTCTTTCTTTTAAATCTGTATCTGTTCTCATGCTGGGCAGAACTTCTGTTTTGCAGCAGACTGCCTTGTCTCTGAAATGGATACACGGTGTCTGTGTGAAGGTTCACAACCTGAGCCAGCACTACAGGAAGAGGCAATCAGCTGCAAAGGGAAGTTCTCCCCCAGCATGAGAAGAGATACAGATTTAAAAGGAAGAGCAGCAAAGAGAAGGGAAACTACAATGGATTACAGTAAGGCACACATTACAGTATTGGTTTATGTTAAAAAATCTGAGGGTTTAATGTCACTTTAATCTTCCCGGTGCATGTATTTTAAATGACACTGATTTATTCACCACCAGTGAATATTTGAGAAAAATTACATTATAATTACGATTTTCTAGTAATTGCACAATGTATATTATTGTATATATGTATGTATATATATACACCTGGACTGCAATATCTGGACTTCAGATTTAAAGCAAAACTCTGGTTAAAAATTGTATCAACCCTGGCAGTGGAGCTACCCCTGCACTGCAAGGGTTAAAGTGACATTAAACCCTCAGATTTTTTAAAATAAACCAATACTGTAATGTGTGCCTTACTGTAATCCGTGGTTGTTTCCCTTCTCTTTTCTGCTCTTCCTTTTAAATCCTCATGTCTTCTCATGCTTGGGTAGAACCTCCCTTTGCAGCTGACTGCCTCTTCCTGTAGTGCTGGCTCAGGTTGTGAACCTTCACACAGACACCGTGTATCCATTTCAGAGACAAGGCAGTCTGCTGCAAAACAGAAGTTCTGCCCAGCATGAGAACAGATACAGATTTAAAAGGAAGAGCAGCAAAGAGAAGGGAAACTACCATGGTTTACAGTAAGGCACACATTACAGTATTGTTTTATGTTAAAAAATCTGAGGGTTTAATGTCACTTTAAGTGCTCATTTTTGCCTAGGGTGAAAAAAAAGTTATACTCTCCTGATTCTGCGAGCCAGCTGACTCTTAGACCGGTCCTTCCAGCCTCACTCCCCATCCTCTGTAGTGGTCTAAGGATCTTCGATTCATCACGTTCTGTATAGTGTATAGGATGTAAGGACAGTGGAGGAGGAAATACGCTGAAGTGAGCTCTGTCACAGCCGGCTGGCTCGGAGAATCGGGTGAGTATAACTTTGTTATTTTTGACCCTGGGCAAAAATAAGCACTTAACCCTTGCAGTGCAGCGGTAGCCCCATTGCAAGGACTAATAAAATGTTTAACAGGGATTGTTCTTTAACTCCTGTTTAAAGTAATTGTGCACAGTGCACACATTGGTCACATATATTACATTTTAGTGACTATAGGTTGTGTAAGCTTTTATTTTAGATGGGTACAAATATTACTTGCGGGATCATCTGTGACATAGAAGTTTTAGATGTTGAAAGTTAGCAACATGTTAGCACTTGTAAAAGGTGCAGCCGTAATAAATGTACAAGAAATGTTTATGAAAGTTTATGGAGGGCTACTTTTCAAGATGAATTGCTATTGCTGAATGGAATTCAGTTCTGTTATTGACTTGAAAGGGATGTTATTGACTTGGAACAGTTGACAGTAGCAGTTCCTGCAAGCAGCATCTGTCTGAACGCAGACACTCCCACTCGGCAGCAATAAAAAAGGTTAAGGGATAATATTGGCAGGCGTATGTTGCAAATAGCGTCTAGAGGAGCTGGAGGTTTCACACCCCAGGTTATGAATACAAAGGAACAGAATGTTTCCGCAGTGGGCTGTGCAAGGACCCAGTGGGGAGAAAAAAGGGGCTTTTTAGAAACCAGTCCAGACCTCGTATATAAAAGTCTTAGAAAAACATTTATTCACTAAATTGTTGTATACATAATTTAGAACCAAAAAATAAAGTACAAAATCATGTCATCAATAAAAATATATATCATTAATAAAAATACATATTGAATATGCAGGTTCACCGTTAGGTGACAATACCGTGCGGTTATGAGATATGCGGTAACTTATTTTCAGAGTTGGAGCCACTGATTCCAGTGATACAAACAGTAACTTCACACGCGGCAAGAGATCCGGTCTATATATGTCCCCCTAATAGAACTTCATGACCCCTAAGTGTACCTCACCGGCTGCCCGTGATTCCTGAGGAGTATAGCGTGCTGTTCCCCGACGCGATCCCTCCATCTATTGTTGTTCGTGGCGGTTTACCTTCGATAGAATCAACCTCCTATATGATTTCGTTGCAGTTGCTTCATGTCATCTAGTTTTCGTTGCTTTGATTATACATCTGGCGAGGACATACATGTAAGCATCCAGAATACAGTTCTCCCGGAGATCTGCCTTCTTTCCCCTGAAGAAGCCCCTTCTTGGGGGCGAAACATGTAGGGACCTATAGGAGCGTTTACATCATCTGAAAATAAGTTACCGCATATCTCGTAACCGCACGGTATTGTCACCTAACGGTGAACCTGCATATTCAATATGTATTTTTATTAATGATATATATTTTTATTGATGACATGATTTTGTACTTTATTTTTTGGTTCTAAATTATGTATACAACAATTTAGTGAATAAATGTTTTTCTAAGACTTTTATATACGAGGTCTGGACTGGTTTCTAAAAAGCCCCTTTTTTCTCCCCACTGGGTCCTTGCACAGCCCACTGCGGAAACATTCTGTTCCTTTGTAGCAATAAAAAAGGTGAACATTCCGTGATTTACATCGCTGACAACGGCTAGTGTACATTGTTACCAATCCAAAAATGTGACTATACAATTCAAAAGGACTTTGTATGACTGAAACAGTTTCAAACATATAAAACATTCTTATGAAGCTGCAGAGGCATGGCAATAATGGAATCTGGATATGAGCCTGTCAGCTTGACATCGAAATATAAATAAAATTATGATCTGCCCTTACCCTGTGCATACCCCGCCAGAGCTGAGTAATGTCAGGATAATGGCTGTCTGGAACTGAATTGTCCTGTCCAACAGAAACAGAGAAGAAACACAGGTTTCGAAAATGCACACAGAAACACGATGGCTGGTGAGTTATACCCGCCATTGTTCTCTGTACTTAGCGTGCTACCTGGAATTCACTCCGCCTGTTAACAGCAATTGTTGGTTTATCCAAAAAAATTAAATTGGTATGTATGAAAAGAGGACCAAACAAATCTGCATAGTATAATATCCAAGGCAGCAATGTCTTATTTTTAGATTTAATGGTTCAGATGTCTGAGTTATTGTAACACTACAATAAGTGTATTTTATGTTTGAAATGTATTTAAAGTGATATTGAGATAAAATATTTTAAGCTATTTCAAATGCTGAATAAATCACTTATAATGGATGGTGCTTCTTGATGTTTAAACGTTTTTCCCTGCAGTATAAGCTGCCCCCCATCCCGAGCACTGGCCCTGATATCCTGTTTTAGGGTGGCTACTTTCCCTTGCAGGATCCTATGAAGCCACCCTTGTGCGTGATGGCAAGCTGTGTGTTTCTACACAAACAAATAGGCACAGCAAAGCAATCCTCCTCACTCCATAAATTTTGAAAATAGCATGCGCAAATCCTTCCTAAACCTACAAACCCTTATTAACCATGTAAGCCAACACAGGTGGGACATCACTTTTTTAAATAAGTACATTGAGCTAGGCATCACTCCGAGGGGCTTGAGAATATCAAAGACCTGTGAGTTTCTAGATCTTGATCTCATGTCAAACTGGCAATTACTTGCAGAATTCTGCACAAAAAAAGGGACTGAGGTAATCATTACCCAACGCAAGCGTAAACTAGATGCCACTACGACGCAGGTCACCAACCTCCAGGCAGACATCAAAAACTCCTTTGGCACTTCATGCCTCTATACCCCCCTGGTTATCTAACTTAACCCGTAACATCAACAATTTTGAAAACAATATAATTCGGTCCAAGGCAAACAAACTCATCAGGGACATAACAGATTACAATCTCAATCTGGTTATCTCTAGATGTGTGTTCACTATATACTTCAATACCCCATTCCGTAGGATTAAATGCCCTTCTGTTTTTTCTTTCAAATTCATCCCTCAACCATACCCAGGCACAATTCATTATGGATTGTAACGAATTTACGTTAACCCACAATAATTTTTCGTTTCTGGACAAATGTTATTTACAGATTAAAGGGACAGCCATGGGAGCAAACTATGCTCCGAGTTATGCTAATTTAACCATGGGCCATTGGGAATCTTTAAATATATGGAAGAACAACCCATATGCCAATAGGATAGTTTATTTCGGCAGATATATTGACGATATAGTCATTATCTGGGATGGCCCCATTATCCAGTTATAGATTTTGTAGCCCATTGTAAAAATAATAACCTTAGTCTTTCTTTTCACCCATGTCGTCAGCCCCACCGAGTTGGTCTTCCTCGATTTAGAGTTGACAACTATCGAGAGTAATATCTTCACCAGAAACCATGTCAAACCCTCTGGTGGCAACTCGTATCTCCATTACCATAGCTGCCACCATCCGCGATGGAAGAACAACATTCCAAAGAGCCAGTTCTGCCGATTTAAAAGAAATTGTACCAACAATTCGGATTATACTACTTCCAGTCTCTTGCTCTCCAAAAAAATTGCTGATAAATCCTATCCTGAAGAGCTCATCACAGAGGCTTACACACAGTATCTTACATCTGATAAATCCACAAATGCCAAAAAAGATCGTTCTCTTAGCCAAAATAACTGTACTAGGTTCATTACCACTTTTAATAACAAATATAAAGCTATTCAAAAAGTGATTTATAAAAATTGGCACATGTTGCTGCAAGACCCAAAATTGGGACCCTTGCTGCCCTCCAAACCCCCCATTAATTTTAGAAAAAACAAAAACATTAAAAACCTCTTGGCATCTAGTAAATTATCGAAACACTCCAAAACAACTCAAAACAAAAATGTCTTGTTTGATAACAGAGTGGGTGCATACAGATGCAAGAAACCAAAATGTTTGAAGTGTCAATTCATCCGCCATGGATGAATTGTGCTGAATCTGCTGTAATGGATCTTGTGCTCACGATCATGTAATATATGGCCTTACATGTCCGTGTGGGTTGATTTACGTTGGACGCACCATGCGCCCTCTGCGCAAAAGAATAAGTGAGCACAGACGCTTAATTGAGAAGGGTGATACAGAGCACAGCGTCCCCAGACATTTCACCAATAAACACTATAAAAATACATCTGCATTACACGTATATGCCATTGAACATATATCCACCCAATTATCACCTTCTGAAAGGTTTCGCCAGTTATGCAAAAGAGAAACTTTTTGGATCTATAAATTGAATACACTAGTACCAACCGGTTTGAATGAGGAAATCGAGATACATACAATCTTATGAGCAGCAGTCCCTTGAGCAAATATTTTCAGTGCACAGAGAATCAAAATAAAACTAAATATAGTTTATTTTAACTTCATTTATACTGTGATTCACAGTTTTTAAGTGATTTTACTATGATCTAAATTCCTCCCCTTCTCTTCAGATCTAAAAAAAACAACCTTTTAATAATAAAATATGTTCTTATTGTCAATTTTTTTTCATATAACAATATTTTATTCTTTTACATCAATTAATACTTCTTGAAAACCAGAGTCCACGTTTTAGACATATAGCCCCCGTTCACAATTCCCCATCTATGTATAAAGTCCTTGTTGCAACAGTCCAACAAACTAATAAATGTTGTGGTTAAACATGCCACCTAGATGTTTGCATGCCCAAATGCGTTCTGTCTGTGAATAACAGTTCTATCAATACGATGTCTCAGCCACAAACCACACCTTTGTTTAGCTCTACACCAATCAGGAATTGACACGGGTGTTGTACCCGCCCACCTGTCACATTAAATACGTTCTTTTGATTCCCGCCCGTTCTTGATTTCCCTGCACGGCTTGAGAAAGAGGCATCGGCCTCGAAACGCGTAGCCACCCATTGGATAGCTGCCTCCCAGCCCCTCACTGACGTCACACTGTTAACCCACGTTGTTCACCACTGACAGTTAGACACAGCGAGCCGCGGCTCAAGAGACAGTGCAGCAGCGGCATCCCCGCCGCTCTCTTACAGAGTCGAGCAGGCTCAGCTTGGCCAGCTGAGTTCCGTCGTTTCTCTCCACACATACCACTTACCCTAGACTGAGTCCACATTCCATTGAACTTCTTTGTCTTTGGACCCACGAACCCCCCTCCGCCCTGGCAGTGCAACACCACCCTCTGGCCGCAAATAGATCATCCAACAGTGAGTGATTTCTTCTTTCTGTGATATCCATTATTGTGAATTATCCACCACATTTATTGAACTTTGTGACCACCCTCATCCAATAGGGTAGTAGCGCTTCCTTTCCCAGTTTTCTTCTTTCTTCTTACAGCAAAGCAATCCACTCCCCTCCCACCTGCTGCCCACTCCTTCTTCCTACCTTCTCCAAGCTAGTAGATGGACAGTTGCTTGAGATTGTGATGTCCCTTGTGATCTTGTATTGAACAGGACGTTCAGGGAAGCCCGGCCGAGAGAGTTGGAGCCAACTGTTTGGAATCATGATGACTGTAATGTTTTAATACTACTTTAAACAATAAATTATTGTTCATGATGACTGTAATGTTTTAATACTACTTTAAACAATAAATTATTGTTCATGACACCAACCTTTTTTTTGATAAGTTATTCATATGTCTGCTTACTAACTGTTGTAGCAGCAGCATTTACTGGAAACTAGCCACCCAAACCAACTGGCTGTGCACAGGGTTACAGGTCTTCTCAATGCCCCACTCCTGTTTAGCGGGGTATGTCCACGTCATCATATTCAGTGGCTGAAGATTATTCCTCCTGCTAGAGCACTGGGATATTACATCAGACTGATTTTATCTAGAGATTT
Organism: Nanorana parkeri; assembly: GCF_000935625.1. Classification (NCBI taxonomy): domain Eukaryota; kingdom Metazoa; phylum Chordata; class Amphibia; order Anura; family Dicroglossidae; genus Nanorana; species Nanorana parkeri. The sequence goes on along the minus strand of NW_017306332.1, from coordinate 1,285,832 downwards.
CAAGGGATAGAAGAGAGCTGAATAAACAGGTTATTGGAAGTATCTAAAGAAAGAAAGCTGGAAGAGGTCAGCATGTATTTGTAGAGTCCCAAAGGGAATAAAAGTCCTTAATTTTGCGGTATCGAATATGAGTACCAATGTTTTTATTTCGGTACTCGCTGATACCGAATGCCGATACCGGAAGTCCCATTAAGGAAGCCTGGCGGCGTGTAAAGACTCGCCACCCGGCTTCCCAATCAGCAGGGAAGCCATCTCCATGCTCCCTCGTCACCGGGTGACAAGGAAGAATGGAACTGGCATTATGGCCAATCAAGTAGCCGAGCGCGGTGTAATGATGTGTCAGGAACCGGGCAGGTTCCTGATTGGTTGAGAAGCTGGCCAATCAGGAAGCTGGGCAACGCGTCATTATACGGCGCCCGGCTTCCTGATTGGCCGGGAAGCTGGCTCCATGCTCCCTTGTCAACAGGTAATGAGGGAGCATGGAGATGACTTCCCAACCAATCAGGAAGCTGGGCAGCGTGTAATAACTTGCTGCCTGGCTTCCTGATACCGGAAGCTCAAGTATCGGGCTAGGCATCGGAGCATTTGGGCGAGTACGAGTACTTGCCCAAATATTTGGTAATCGGTGCAACCCTAGTCCTAACCATTACCAGATATACAAAATGTCATGCAAATCCAGGCATTTTTCTTTAGTGTTACCTGATATCCAACTAAGATACTCTTCTTTCTGCCTAGATTTTATCATCTGCAACTGAATCCCCAGTATTAATTCCCTTTAATTGCTAATCCTCCCATCTTTTGGATGTCTCTGAATCTGCCCCAGTGAAAGTTGGGCCATTGTGTTCCATGGTTTCAACCCTTTCTTCTTTCTTAGCCTGCTGCACACACATTGGAGTATGAAGGAGTTTGCATAGGCCAGACTCATGTGAAACAATGTTGCATCCAAAGCCATAGAGAGTGTGAAAGGCCGTTAAATTTAGGTTCAAGAGATTATTGTGAATTTAATTTGCTTATATATAGTGATTATATTTCCTGAATAACATTTACTGATTGGGACTGGGTATATGATGATGAATTAATTGACCCTGCTTTTCTTCCCCTTTCCCCTTTATTTAAACTTTTGTATATCACTACATTCATTTTGTTTAACTACATAATCATTAGACTTAGTGCCCATGCACTCTTTAATTATGAAAATAAAACAGGACTCTTCAGAGTACAGCAGAAATGACTCAAGCAATAAATGGGCCATAATGACTGAATATTGAACACCTGGGATAGTAGATTCATGATGACTGCATCAGTCAGCTCAGTTGGCCAATGAACTTTTCTTGTTTTTGTTTTGTATGATCTTGATGCTTCACTTGCATGCTAGATCTTTTAGAAAAATCAGAAAATTGTGTAGAGTCAAATACTTAAAATGGTCCAATGCAAAGCTGTTGGGGTGATGCAAAAAAAGTATGTATCAATTAATGAACCACAAATGATAATTTTCTAAAGTTTATCTAGTTGTTTTGGAAGACCAGTGCAATTGACTTTTGCCCTAGAAATCTAACTAGGGAGGGAAAACGTAAGCCCCTAATTCAGAGACTGAACCACCTCTGGCAATGAAAGTGTTAGGATACATGTGCAATGATGTCACCACACTTCCTGTCATCACTCTCATAAAATAAGCATATCTACATAATTTTATTGGCTACTTCAGAAAATTGAAGTTGCCAATTGGTTTTCAAATCTCTTAGGGACACAGATCCAGTCATCACTGCAAATTCTGACATAACTCTTACTTGGAAATAGCCAGTGAGGTTATAGCCTACCATTGACTGGAAAGTGAAAACATTTCTAAATCAGCATGCCAGATATGTTTTTAGAAGCAAAATTACAATTTAATTCAACCTTTATAATTTGAGGTCCATCAGCTCTGGTGAGGTTGTTTTCCTGAAGGTGGAGGTTGGAGAACATTATGTGTGGGAGCAGTAGAGTGTGAAGTTGTCACTGCTTTGAAGAAATTGGGGACACACTTTAATGTGGTGGATTGATCTCACAGAGATTAAAGACTGTTTCATGGAAGAAATCTTGGCAACACATTGATTATATCGCATAGAGACTTTTATTAAGTAGTATATTACATTCACAGTTGCACTTTTTATAATTTGTGACAATTCTAATTCAGGGCTGTCTTTAACGTGGGGCAAAAGGGGCAGTTGCCCAGGGCCCAGTCATTGTTGTGGGGCCCAAAGCAGCTGCCTTTTGAGCCTGCAAAAGATACACACACCGCACCTAGGGTTGCTACCTCTCTGGGATTCAACCGTACAGTCCGGGTTATGAATGCTGTGTCCGGGCCTCATGGCAGCTGAAACTCGGACACAAGGTGTTAGGCAGACAGGGGCAACCATGGGGTGTTCCTAGTTGTAAACATCCACACGCCTTACACAGGACGGATCCACAGTTGAGCTGCAGAAGGTCTCCTCATCAATAAGTATGCCTGCACAGTAAGACTGCACTCTGACAATTCATTCTTTTTCTCCCCCTACCTCCCCCCCCTTTTTGTCCCCCAAACATGCTCTTGAATTAAATTGTGACGGACAGCTTATACTTTGGGCCATTTACCAAGCTTTTACCAATTCTATAGTGAATGTCCTCTGTCTCTCTCTCTCTCTCATGGCTGTCTCTCCTCACTCTCTCTTGGCTGTCTCTCCTCTCTCTCCTGACTGTCTCTCTTTCTCCTAGCTTCCTCTCCACTCTCTCTCTCCTGAATTTCTCTCCTCTCTCTCCTGGCTGTCTCTCCTCGCTCTTTCACCTTGCTGTCTCACCTCTCTCTCTCCTGGATGTCTTTCACCGCTCTTTTTCCTGAATGTCTCTCCTCTCTTTCATGTGGATTTCTCTCCTCGCTCTCTCTCCTGGCTGTCTCGCCTTGCTCTTTCTCCTGTCTCTCCTTGATCTTTCTCCTGGCTGTCTCTCATCATTCTCTCTCCTGGCTGTCTCTCCTCGCTCTATCTTTTGGCTGTCTCTCCTCACTCTCTCTTTTGGCTGTCTCTCCTCGCTCTCTCTTATGGCTGTCTCTCCTTGCTCTTTCTCTTGACTGTCTCTCATCACTCTCTCTCTTGACTGTCTCTCCTTGCTCTCTCCTCACTTCCTCTCCTGGCTGTCTCTCCTCTCTCTCTCTCTCTCTCTCTCTATCTATCTCCTGGCTGTCTCTCCTCTCCTCTTCTCTCTCCTGGTTGTCTCTTCTTTCTCTCTACTGGATGTCTCTGCTCACTCTCTCCCCTTGCTGTCTGTTCTCTCTTTTTCTCTTGGTTGTCTCCCCTAACTCTTTTTCACGGCTGTCTTTCCTCACTCTCTCTTGGCTGTCTCTCCTCGCTCTCTTTCCCCTGGCTGTTCTCTCCTCACTCTCTCTCCTGGCTGTCTCTCCTTGCTCTTTCCCTTGACTGTCTCTCATCACTCTCTCTCTTGACTGTCTCTTCTTGCTCTCTCCTCACTTCATCTCCTGGCTGTCTCTCCTCTTCTCTCTCCTGACTATCTCTTCTCTCTCTCTCCTGGCTGTCTCTCCTCTTCTCTCTCCTGGCCGTCTCTTCTCTCTCTTTCTCCTGGTTGTCTCTCCTAACTCTCTTTCCTGGCTGTCTTTCCTCACTTTCTCTTGGCTGTCTCTCCTCACTCTCTTTCTCCTGGATGTCTCACCTTCCTTTCTCCTGGCTGTCTCTCTCTCTGTTATGTTTACCAAGAGATCAGCATCACATAGTGTTGCTCCGCTCCTGCCATATGCGGCATAGCAAACATACTAAACATAGATTTTGGGTTTACACACCTTTTTTGTGGCTAATATATTCAAAGCATTTATGTTAGTGTTTGCTGTGCTTAGTATCATGCACACCACTGGAGGATATGTTGGTAAGCGATTCCTAGGCAGGTCATGGTTATGGATCTAACTGGCTTGTAAACATGTATAATTGCAACACAAACTACATAACATACACTCAAAGTAGATAGATAGATAGATAGAGACAATCTTTTTGTTTATCTCATCTGCAAGACCCATGAGTGCCTCTATATCTACTTTGGATTTGTATAGATATTTTTGTGGATGAGCACCCGGCATTTACCTTTCAAATAGGGTGCGGTGGCTACCTCTGGGACAGATAGATAGATAGATACTATAGATAGATAGATCAATACATAGATGGCATTAGGAAATAAGATAGTAAATTGAACCTGCCATAAAGCAGCATATGTGTGTGAACAGCCTCATAATGAAGCTGGCATTTTCTACCTCCTGGGCTGCATACTATATCTAGGGAGTGACATTATTCAGTATTAGGTTGAATTGTGTCAGTGTCAGTGCCCTAGACCTAATATATCACTTGAGAGTGACAGAGTAGCACCTTACTACGCCTTTTTCTTTGAGATAGAGTAAATTAACATACATTGTCAACACACTGGGTCTGTGACCCAGATCACATTGGTGTCAGAGAATTGGCAGCCAAAGCACAGTTTAAAGACTAAAGGGTGCCCATACACCTTACAATTATCTGCAGATTTTCTGTAGTCAGATGGAAAAAGTGCAACAGATTGGCCCAGGTGCAGATTACTCCATCCACACAGTTAAGTGTAGATGGAGGAATCTGTTGCACCTTTTCCATCTGACCACAGAAAGTCTGCAGATAATTGTAAGGTGTATGGCCAGCTTTATAGTTTGGATACATTGTTGCTCAGTTATAACAACTTCTTTAATGGCAGGATTGGGTCTGCTGTGTTGGGACAAAATGTTGATGGCTATGACCAGAAACCAATAAGATTCTAGTAGATATCCTGGAGCATGCTTGAAAGAAAACCATCTATTGATTGCTATCGGAAACATTACTAATCTTCTTCTTGAAATAATTCTAATTAGTATCAGAGTATGTTTAATAATGGTGTGAAGAGGTAAGAGTAACAGCTTCATGAATATATTCTTTGGGTCTCATTCAAGAAAGTATCACCTTACAGAGATAAATCTATTATCAGCCTTTCATTTTTAATTTCATGATTCAAGTTATCTATTTGCAGTACAACGTTTGTTTAGACAGCGGGTGTGATGTTTCTGTATTCTGTGTGAATAGTCCAAATCTTTAAACATACTGCCAATTTGTACATAACTATGCAAGGAGTTCAAATACATCCATAAAAATTTGTTTTAGAAAGTTATTTTCAGATACACTGTGCTCTAAATCTTAAAGAAAGTCTGTCATGAAAAAAAAGTTTGGCTGGCTTTGCTAACCTTCCAAAAATTCTAGTCGCCTGGCTGTCAAGTGGATGCAATGGCACTGATTTACTAAAGGAAATAAACAAAAGCAGGGATAAATGGCTATTCATCGTGTTAAGGCCACATTTCATGCAGCAACCTTATTGTGATGCTGCACCACTCTCTCTCACTTAATTATATACATACAGTATACTGTAAATTTTACAGTTGTCTGTTTAATTCAACTTTATTTTAACAGAAAGTGGGTATGTATACACTTATATAACATAGTAATGATTGTGAAATAGTGAAACTCCTTTTGCTTGGTCTGCCACTATAATTTTCCAGGGCTGTGGAGCCTTTTGCTGGGAAGAAGTGAAGTTTGTGACCTGTAATTGCTAGGTGAAGACGAATCGAAGTACTTACAGTAATGGCATTCAACTTTATCAAACATCCAATGGTCAGGCTTCTGTCCCTTTCTCTTCCAGCCAACACTGGGGAGCTTTAGCAGAACCCTGTCAGCTTCAGTTGAAGGGATTTTATGCTCACAAAAGCCAGAGTAAAGTCACCCACTTTGTGGCTGGAAAAAGTTTTAAGTATGCTTTCATCGCTAAAAGATTTTATAAATACGTCACTCAAGCCATTAAGACTTAGGTTATTTTCTAAAAATGTGTTGTTATAGAAAAAGTTGAAAAAGTTAAAGTAACCACTTGAGTCTTGGGTGCCATTTAAAAATGGCACAGGGATAGTGGGTGTTTGTCCGAGCACCACTTGAAAACAGCAAACAGACTTAGCAGTCCTCTTGGATCCTGGAGGCTGTTAGTGCTGAAACCACTTGCTGTCAGTGATAGTTGGGACCCAGCACTAAGCCCAGAAGCTAAACCTATCAGCTCCTGGGCTTCCAATACTTCTACAAATCACTCTGTAGAATTATGTTTACATCAGGAGTGTAGTAACATCATGGCACTTCCTGTACTGTTGCAGCTTTGTCTAGTCTCTCCCCGCAGCAGTAGATCACTGATATTGTGATCTATTGCTGGTTGATTGCAGCCAGCATTAAATCACTACATAAGTGTTCTGTTGCCACATAGCTGCAAATTAATAAATAAATATACAATTTGTGTATATACCGTATATATTGAGTTTTGACTTTTTTGCAATCACAGACTTGTGCAAAAGTCACACTGATTTTAATCACCAGATGATGTTAATTATATTTTGTTGTAAAAAATATGGGGGTGCACACATTATGTAAATGTTGTGTTTGGAAAAAGTACAGAAAAATGCATTTATCTTAATTTTTTACTATTTATTCCCAAAAAAACAAGGGAATAAAAATATACGTATCCAAATTTGCTACTAAGTTAAATCCCTATCTGTGCTGAAAAAATGGATGTATAATATGTTAGTGTAGACTATTATTATTATTATTATACAGGATTTATATAGCGCCAACAGTTTGCACAGCACTTTACTATAAACAATACTGTGGCCAATTTTTATCAACCACTTGTAAACGGTGTCTTTTTCAATTCCATCTTTTATAATCTTTATTGTGTGTGGAAGGGCACATACAATACCATGGACTATAATTAGTTTGTGGAGTACACATACAGATGTACAAAGAACATGGCATATTCAATACTTACGGTGAAGTCCTAGCTTGCCGTGAATGTTAAAAGTTCAAATATTACTGCTTTTGCAGCTTTTTCTCCAATAGAGTGCAATAGAGTTACATTTCTACCTGTAAATAAGGAATAAATAAATAAACAGGGTCATAAAGTATTAAATGCATGGTGTACGTGCCAAGCAGAGCTGCTGGCTCTGGTGTTCCATATTGTCAGCCAGGTTGTTTGGTTGTGAGCAAATATGTGGGAGCAAACTCGGGGGAGAGACAAGCATGCCATAGACACCCACAAAGTTTTCAACATAGATCTCTACTTATTTACTAGACTGCTTCCACGGACTCTGGGCCCTGTGTTAAGAAGTACAGCAACCACTAACCATTTGCCTAACACAGATCATTGCAACAGACTAATGCCAACAGAAAAATCGATCTATGGAATATTTTAGCCTTTCTCTGTTGAACTAATAATCTTTTCTTGCATCTATTTTTTCATTTTTAAATTAATAATATAATTGTATAATATATGCATGCACATTTCCTGTACTTGGAACCATTGATATTATCTGACGCAATTGCATGTCTGAATGCATGATTTTTTTCAGAAGAGATAGTAATTACTGTATGTAGATTGATCATTTCACTGAGGAATAGGCCACAAATATTGGCGATACTGTGGTGGTCTTATGCTCCATGGAAGAGGGATGGGGGTGGACTGCCCTAGCTGAAAATTACTCAGGTTTGGTGGAGTCTCAAACAATGCATGTTAGATGCAGCTAGCAAAATGTGTTTTTAAAAATACTTTTTAATAGTGTGATAAAAGGTAATCAGAGAGTCACCTGATCAGGCAATGCAAACAGGCTAGGAAAGTTGTTGAATATCCTCCAACACAGAAAATTGGTTATCAATTTATTATTAGCAAGGTATATGAGAAGTGCATAAAAAGTGTAATAAAATGCAGAGTGCATTCTATTTCATAGCATCCCCCACTTCTTAGTAGGCAAACTTCTATTAGTTTGCCTACATCACAATGGACAGGGATTCTTACCCTGTGAAGGTGGGCATATACCTTACAATTATCGTTAGATATTTTTCGTGCCTTCATTGAACCTTCGTTCAATTTCCGCACAACTGCCCCATCAAGCACAGGCCAATGTGGATTTCAATTATGATTTTTTAGCAATACTAACTGACTGAATTTTTATTGTACGAAAACGCCACTAATCCATCGAATTTCGTACGATTTGAAAAAAGTTTTCTAGGTTGCCCGATAGACAAAATTCAGCCAGTTCTACAGTAATTGTGATTGTCGACTTCCCATCAACTGGCCGATTTTCATACGAAAACCTGAGTTCATTCGGAAATCAAACGATAATCGCAAGGTGTATGGGCACCTTAAGTCAAAGCAACTTGTAAGACAGGTTGCAAACTGCCTGGTGGCCAAATGTCCCAGGCTCCCAAGCCAGCAGTGAACTTGTAAGTGGTCCTGACTTGAGCATATCAATTCACTCATCTCTAGTCATGCAATTGTGTGCTGTGCAATTTTACCATATTTTATGAGAATGCACTGGAACATAAATAACAATAAATAAATATTTCTAACTCAAGCTTTAGACATATGTTCATAAATGGCTGTAGCATATAACTCATCATCACATTTGTTAAAGTTATCACAATTCTAACGTTAATGCATTATGGATAACAGGCTGTGTTCACAATAAAATAAACATTTCAAAAGTTTGCTGGCCTTCCTTCTTTTAAATAATGCAAAGATTGTGTTTTAATTGTGAGAAGAGATGATTGTATATTAAATATGCTGAGTTCGGATCAAAAGAAATGTTTACTGCACAAATGTAAAATACTTGGATGTCTACAAAGAGAACGGGATCAGATGTTTACAATGTGAAACATTCTCAAAGGAGTAAAACCATTCCGCTTCCCATGTTATTTCACGGAGCATGACAATTACGTTCCCCAAAGCTATTTATTTAAATTATTATTCCTCAACATTTTGAAGGATATATTTACTAAGTATATTGTTGTATACAAAGAATAAAGAGTGAATTAACTAACAGTATCAAACAGCTAAGTTTATTACAATGCAATTGCAGCACCAGCAATGATACCCTGCTAAAGGCGCCCATAGACATTAAAAAATGTGTGCCTGACCCAGCCATTTATGGTCAGATTAGCGGTTTGTCTGTAACCCTTCTCTAATGTTTAATGAGCAGGCATCGAATAGACTGGATACTTTTTTTTGCTAATCATTATTGCTTTCTCTCGTGACAGGTCGCCATCTGGAGACCCCCACCGCATCCACCGTAGGCACAAACAAATTCAGTAAACTATCATAGGAATAATTGTTCTGTGGTTGCATTGTGTATGCTTGATTGGCCACCATCTAGAGTTTGTAGGCACCTTCATTTTACTATACAGCCATTAGCAAATAGAATAAAAGAGTAAAGTATAACTAATACATTGATTAGTTCATTCAAAACTGAAAAAAAAATCATTCAACGTGGGTGCTGAAGTATTAAACAATTCCTGATTGCTTACATACTCACTAGAATCTGCTTGTTTTCACACTTTAAACTCTTGAGCTGCTTCTACTTCTCAAATAATTCCTATTGCTCCACCCATGAATTCTCCGCTGCATCAAAAAAAAAGAAACTCTGGAAAGAGTGGGGAGCTTCATTATATTATTCATCTTAAAAATTAACACTTGAGTTATGACTACATAAACACCTTGCTTGTACTTTCATGACATTTTCTTGACGGTAAACTAACATGAAATAATTTGATGTTATTTATCTATGTGAATTCACAGTTTTTTTGGTAAAAGTAAAACATGAAAAAACTTATATTAATAAAATTAAAGGACCTGAACACACTTCCTGAACCTCAGCCAATGGCAAGTACAAAAATCAAGGGAATCCTGTACAAACAAATGTTCTCATTATATTTATGTACCCTCCCATTATGGTACCATATGAGCAGAGCATCTTTGAAGAACTGTCAAGGTACATTATGCAATCTCCACATGCAAGCAGAGAAAAAATGTGCCCTGTATGCTGCCACAGCTTTTCACTTGCTAATAGTTATTGAATCAGCCAAATCCCAGTTTCTTTAATTTCTGCTAATTTCTCTAGTTCATTTCCTCTCTTTAGTCAAATTTTCTTTCGGTTCCTGTCACGTCTCCCTCACTTCCCATTACGTCTCCCTGACAGTATAAAAGGGGAGACCTTTCCAGAACCAGGAGTAAACAACCTAGCTTTGTTGAAAGTACAAATTCCACCATTACTCTATCTTTGGGAGTCAAATTTAATATAAAAGCTGATATGCACACCTGGAATACAAATTCTCTATTGATTTATGAAGATAGGCCCGATAATTGCTTATACAGCTCAGTTGTATATAAAATAGGCCTTGATTATGTGAGCTGTTGATTTACTAAAAGAGTAGAAACTGTTATGGATAGTGCTCTTAGCATCCTGAATAAGAGAAATTAAAGAGAAGAGGTTTTTTTATTGAGAAGGCTCGGAAGGTTGAAGTTAATGTAGCTTCACTTTTTTTAAGTAAGCTAATTGAACATGTAAAGTATACATTATCTATTCTTTTCTTATTCAACCTCTGTCTGTTTCCTTTCCTACATTGGAAATGATGTTATTTAAAGTAGGTGGATGGTGGAGTAGTAGATGGTGATCACATGCAAAGCTAAATGCTGACTTACTGGGGTTGACTTACTAAAGCAGTGGTGAGTTTTCCCTTTTGTATGTAATTGGGAGTTCCAAGTGAACACAGCTCCACCTTTTTCACTTACTTAACGTGTATTCCTATTTTCGCACCCAAATTGGGAAAACACCTATTTTATATGTGTTACATCTTTCCATTAACATAGCATAAGCTTAAAAAAAATGCTTCTTGCAGTTTAAATTGATTTTACTTGGGTTAGGGTTTTAAGGGTTAAAATTACTTCTTGCTTCTATTTATTTGAATTGTTAAGGGGGCTTGTGAGGGGTCTAAGGTGGCTTGTCCATTGTATGTTAATGAAGCTTATCAGATAAACACAATCCTCAAATTTCAGTCCCAAGTCTTACCATTAACCTCCCTGGCGGTATTCCCGGATGTGGCTCGGGGTTAATTTTCAGTACCAAGAGCGGTAACCCCGAGCTACACTCGGGATTGGGCAAAAGTGTCACTTACCTTGTCCCTGTGAGCCCGCGGTGTCCTCTGCTGTGTGCGCCCGGCCGATACCAGCATTCGGCTTTCAGTCTGTTTTTGGGGCGTCACAGCAGGGGGTGGAGCCGCTCCGCCAGGGAGGTTAAAACAACCACTGTGAAAGGGTTAAGAAAAACCTGAAATCAGCCATCTTGTCTGCTTTAACAAAACAGCTAAAAGGTAAGATTTTTTTTTTTACATTATTTTTCAGTATGCTGTGCGAATATGAACACATAATGAACATATGGAGAGGGTTCCTCAAATTTGAGTGCAAAAGTGGAAACACACATTAAGTGAGAACTCATGTTGATATGTAAATATTCACTGACTCTATTTAGCATTCTTTGCCACTTTAGTAAATTAACCCCATTTTGGCAAGTTGTTAGAGTTTTCCTCATTGCCTCTACAAATATGTGCAATTCATTTTTCCAATTATCCATTTATTATTCCTATTATTGTTAAGTTTATAATGTTACTAATACTGTGCATAAACATAGTTCTGAATGAAAGCGTAACCACTGCAACCAAAAATATGTATGTACTTGGTTGTGTGAAAATATTTTATCCATACATAAAGAAGTATTTGATGTGATAAATATACACACCACAAGAGTAATCATTTCTTTCCCAGAGGAAGTGAGAGTAACATACATTATGGGAAATCCATGGCATCCTTTAATTTAGCAACTCAGGAAAGCTACAATGGAAAACTGCAGTTAATCTTGTGGGATACATTAGTTTAAATATACTGCAAATAAATAAACATTTTTCCCTAAAATTATTTGCTTTCAAGTAATTGTGTAAGAAGACATTTATTAAAATGCTGCTGCAGAAAAAGAAGGATGATTAATGCTATTGAGTAGGCGTTTCTATTTCTGTAGTTTGAAATGAGTTTTAGCCTGACCACATTAATACTGCAGATGTGAACAGGCCACAAAGTTTCCACAGCTGTGGTGAACATACAATATGCAGGCCAGTGACTAGTGCAGTAGGTAACCCTAACTATAAGGGGACAGCGCCAAACAACACTCTAAGAACTAGAGGGTTATTCACTAAGCTGCCAAATCAGCCAAGTAAATAATCGAGCCGAAGTGAACCGAGCCGAACGGTGTTCTGCTATTCACTTCTGCTCTGTACGGCTGATTTCAGCCGTACATTGGTTAAAATCAGCCGTACTTGGGCTGCCTTCAGCTGGCTTAAGTTGAGCCGAAGTGCAGAAGCCATTTGACTGAGCTGAATCTACAGCAGTTCACTTGCTGCCGTTCACTCGTACTCTCATAGGGGCTGAACGGCAGTAAGTGAATAGCCGAATAACGTTGTGCGGCATTCGGCTCAGCTATTCTGCTCAGCTATTCTGCTTGCTACCTCCAAGGTAGCGAGCAAAATTAAAAAAAAATGTAAACAAAAGAAAAAAAAATGTTAAAAAATAATTTCAAAAAATGTAAAAAAAGAGAAATTTAAAAATATAAAAAAATTATTTAAATAAATGTGAAAAAAAAGAGAAAGTAAAAAAGTTAAGAAAATAATAAAAAAATGTAAAGAAAAGAAAAAAAAATATGGGGTCCCTCTCCCAAACAATACCAGACCCTTATGGAAAGTTAGGAGGTACCCCTATTTAAAAAAAAATGTGTGGGGGTTCCCTTTCATAGTCATACCAGACCCTTCATGTATGGTAGAAATTTTAAGGAGGAACTCTACCCCCAAAAATGTGGGGTCCCCCCTAAAATCCCTAACCAGGCCCTTGATCCAAGCACAGGCCTGGCCCAGGCAGGAAAGGGAACGGATGGACGAGCGAGCCCTCCCCCCGTCATACCAGTCCACATGCCCTTGGCAAATCGAGGGTGCTTTTCCAGGGCCCCCCCTGGAAAAGGAGAAAAGCACCTTGTCCCCATGCCGATGGGGACAAGGGCCTCTTCCCCACAAGCCCTGGGGCAATGGTTGTGGGAGTCTGCGGGCAGGGGCCTTATTTGCATCAGGGTATCTCTTTAATAAAGAGTCACCCAGATGTCCCCCCTGTCAATTAGTAAGGGGTATTGTACCCCTACCCATTCACTAAAGGGTTAAATAAAATAGAAATAAAAAGACCATACTTTTAGAAAAAAGTGGAAAAAAAAAACACAACAAAGGATTTTGACAAGTCCTATTGTAAAAAAAAAAAAAAAATGATCTAACAACGGAATCCTAAGGTCAATCAAGATGTCCAGTGTTGTCCAGGACAATGACGACTCAGCAAAATTGAAAAAAAAACCAGACGCCCACCGACCCGACTGCACGCGACCAACTCCCATCGTGGAATGAAGAATCTGACAGATGCTGGCAAAATATAAACAATTGGGCGGAGCTAGCGGTGACATCACTGCTAGCTCTGCCCAACTGTTTACATTTGGCGGGCACATACCAGAGTCTTCTTGCAGGTCCCAGACAAATGAAAACAACTGGGCGGAGCCGGCCGTGACGTCACAGCTGTCTCCTCCCAGTTGTGGTTATTTAATGACAGCCCAGTGTTCTCAAATAACCTGAAGACGCTGGTCTGTCATTGAAGGACAACAACTGGGCGGAGCCAGCAGTGACATCACGGCCGACTCCGCCCAGTTGTTGTCATGTAACTGACAACAACTCCACCCAGCTGCGCAGATCATTCTCCCCGCTTCGGATGTGACTACAACTCAGATTTCGTGAATGGTCCATACAGCAGCCCTTCGGTTCGAAGGGTTTCCAGCGGCCAAAGCGAGCTGAAGGATCAGCTGAAGCTACGGCTGGATCGTTTGGATCTTTAGTGACTAACCCTCTTAGGGGTCTATTCACGAAGCTGCCGAGGGCAGCCGAGTGAATGACCGATCTGAAGTGAATAGCCGAGCCGATGCATATGCGTTCGGCTCGGCTGAGCCGCTCGGCCATGATCGGGAGCTGTACGGGCTATTGTGAATAGCCCGTACAGCACCACTTCGGTTCTACTGAACCGAAGGGGTCCTGGGGCCGAAGCTAGCCGAAGTATCGGCCCGAAGCTACGGCCAGATCCTTCGGCAGCTTCGTGAATAGACCCATTAGTGTTTTTGTTTATTATGCATTCGCTGGCCAGTGGCTGCATCTTGCTGTGTTTTAATCTACTGCATTTTATATATAGTTTAGCAAATGCAACACGGTGGATCACAATTGTAACCAAATCATCACAATTTGCATTTTTGTGCATACAGATGGTGATGGATGTATACCCTCCGGTGGGGTTCACATCCAAGCGTTTTAAAACACCTTGTAGCTTGATTCACTGACATAATGCAAAACACTGACACCTAGAGGCTTTCTCCTCCTAAAAACAACAGAACTGTAAAAGCAACCTGGAGGTGAAAACATTTGACCTCTGCATATAGAAAGGATTCTTTACTATAAGAGCTGTGGAAAAGTCTTCTACTGAGATGCTTCTAGTTGACTCAATGGATTGTTTCAAAATGGCTAGATATCTTTCTAGGCATAAAAGAAATATAAGAAATAACATAGCAGATTACTGATACACTGAGATATCAGTTTGTCTGGGATCAGGAAAGGTTTTTTCCTCTAGAAGCAAACCTGAGCACAGATCACTTGCAAGTTTAGGGTCCTGGGGATGCAAGGATACCTAGGCATGTGTCTTTATTCTCCCTGAATACTTATGTAACCCTGATCAAAATCACATACTGTAAGTATATAAATCATTAAAAAAAATACTGTGGGGGGAATTTATCAAAACTGGAGCAGACATAATCTGGAGCAACTCCCCATATCAACCAATCAGCTTCTCTCTTCAGTTTGCCCAGTTAAGATTTGAAAATGAAGAGAGAAGCTGATCCAGATCCAGATTTCCTCTGCTCCAGTCTTGATAAATCCTCCTCTGAGTGTACAGCTGCAAATACACAGTTATGTAACATAGAGTAAAGACAAAAGATCGACCTATGTTAATATATTGCAGCACTGACAAGTAGACAGTTGTTTCATGAGGAATCCTTTTTGACCTTGTCAGTGACATAGGCCACTCTGCCATTATATTAATTTAAACCATTTTAGCTAGAGCTTTACTTAGGCCATTCACAGTAGTATGTGCTCCAAAGAATCCTACAATTAACTGTAATGACTACAATTATACACAATTTAACTTTCAGTTTAAATAAGCTGAACACATTTCAGGTGCATCCAAACAAAACGTTGTGCAAAGTCCAGAGTGAAGTGAGCCGAATGCTGTTCGGCTATTCACTTCAGGCGTGTACAGCTAATTTCAGCCGTACATCGGCTGGCTTCGGGTCAGCCTGAACATGCTCAACATGCTGACCCGAAGTACAGAAGGAGTTCGACTCAGCCGATCCAACATCTGGATCGGCTGGGCCAAACCTCCAGCAGGCTACTCGTGGCATTCGGCTCGGCTATTCTGCTCCGTACCTCCAATCAGCGATCAGGGGACGCTGAACTGTCATGAGAGCTCAGCAGAGCCGGCGGTGATATCACCGCCGGCTCTGCTGAGCTCTCATTGTAATGACAGTCCAGCGTCTCCTGGTTACCTGGTAACCAGGGGACGCTGATCTGTCATGGCAAGTGGCCGGAGCCAGCCGTGAGATGACGGCTGGCTCTGCCCAGCTGTCACTGGCCGGCCCTTTGGCCCGCTTCGGCTTTCAGCTAGGCTCAGTCGAGCCGAAGCATATGCCACTGAGCAGCTCGGACAACTTCGAGAGCTGTACGGGCTATAGTGAACCGAAGGGCTTAGGCGGCCGAAGCTAGCCAAAGAATCAGCCGGAGCTATGGCTGATCCTTCGGCTAGCTTTGTGAATAACCCCCTTAGAGTTAATTTTTATCAGAAAGTGGCCATAGCCACAATATAATAAAGCCTGTCCTCTGTCAGCATGCTGCAAAGAGGAACCATTGCTCCTTGTGTGGAAACAGTGGTCTCTCTACAGAGGTATGACATGCTCCCTTCTGAGTCAAAGCTAGAGCTCTCCAGTAAAAAATGTCAAAAACATAAGATGGTTAGCAACTGGAAAACTGAAAATTAGTCTAACAACTTCCTCTGGTGAATAAAAACCTTAAACTTGTTTAAAAAAAACTAGTAAAGTAAAAAATTCACTAAAAGTTCACTACAAAAGTGGCACACCCAGAAATGTAACCCTTTACAAAAAGTCCCCTTTATCAAAAATATTATTAAGCAAGTATTTTTGTAACACACAAGCTTTTATATTATTGTGATAATAATTAGTCAATAGGGATGAGCTTCAGGTGTGAGTTGTAGTTTGGCAAACAAACTGGCCATATTTCAATAGTTGGTAGACCCACCCGAACCTCCAGCTGATACAGCCAAGAGTCTGCCATTTGATATTATTATTATGATTATTAATATTATACAGGATTTATATAGCGCCAGCACCAAGTATGCTATTTAAAGGATCTGAGCATTTGTAATGTTGCCCGTTAATCCACATTAAAAGAGTCCCCTCCCCACTGATCAGTATTTTGAAAAGGATTTTTTTGCATTGATACAAATCCCCGTGGCAATACTAAGCTACTAAGCTTACAAACGGTCTTTAAAAAAAGATTTGGCTCTCTTGGAGTTCAATGTGGTTCAGTTGTTTTTTTTTTGCGCGTTTGCTGAACTTACTGCAAAGCGAACTAACACATTTAAAGGTCTTGCCCGCCCCTAGGCTGTGACTGGACAGTGAAAGAAGAAGCATCAGAAGGATGAGCTCATCTGTCATTCTACTTTCTCCTCCTTTATTCATGTTCCTTCTGAGTTCTTGTGCTTCTTCTGGCTCTTGTCTGAGTGCATTGCAAGAGTCTGATGACTATTACTAATCAAATTCAGGAACTTATATTACCGTAGATGCTTTTAATACGCTTATTGATTTTGTTTAATAAAAACTTAGCTGCATGAATTGGTGTTTATTTTTTTCTGGGGTTCAGCAATAATTAAAGAACACATTAGCACAGTGATTTAAATGATAAGTTATACTTAATGCAAGTATGTAAGACAAGCAGGAGTAGTGGCTCCATCACGTTTGTTTATAAAATTTGTATTCTGCAAAAGGACAGGTACATCCAGTTTTGTAAATAGATCAAGACCATACGAGGCAAAGATTCCCATCCCTCTGCCAGAAACAATGTCTATTAATAATGATCTTTAGTAAATAAGGCTTTAAGGCACAGTCCACCTATTAGAACATATTTAATGCTACAACCATATTTAAGGTGTAATATGAAGTATGACAGCATACCAAAAAGGCAATAGCATTTACCCCTAACCAGAATCGTAGGGACCTTCTTGTTCCTTCATCTGTTTTTCTTTTATCCATTGCGACTGTGTGTGCAAGGCCACATAGTCTATTCACATAAATTGCTGAATTAAATACAACAAATTCTCTCTGCAGCCATGTCAACGCACCAGCAGCAGGGCAATTATGTCACCACAATTGTCATTCATTTAGCACTTCCTCCAGCCCAAAAACAGAAGGTCCATACAGTGCAGGAGCCTCTGTATTACACCCGCAGCAAACTGATCATGGTTGCAAATGCTCTGCAGGCCCGATTGCAATAATGTAATGAATGCACTTTTTTATTTTAGTTTATCATTGCTAGTGCATTTATTATATTGTTTCAAAGAGAGGAAAGAGAGAGAAAAACATTGCTATACAAATATGAGAAGATAAAAACATAACATGTTTTAATATTAAAGGAACATTGTGATTCACAAGACAGCACCAGTAGTATAAGTTTGTATGTCTGTCCTGTAGAACACTGATCACATTAATAAACAATGCAATCCCTGCATGACCCTGATCATTAACATTTTTAAAGACTGGATTACAGAATATTTAATGGTTAATCCAATACTTATATTGTAAATTGCTTTTTTCTATTTATTATAGCAACACTTTAAATGTGATAATATAGTTACATGTCAATTATAATATGACAGTAACCTTTTTAAAGAAAAGCAAATTAAAAAAAATCTTGATTGCACCTTATATGGTTTCTTTAAAAGGGATGTATAGTAAATAAAAGTATAATACATTTAGATTTGTACCAATTTATGAAAAAATAGGATCCATACACATCACATAAATGATTATTACTTATTAAAAAGGAATACTCATTAAAGTAATTAGTAATTATCAATAAATGTTACACAAAATGCCAGATGCATCATAGAAATTCACAGAATGGTCTAATATTTGATTGATAGCTTGCTGTAATGTGTTTAATGCTGCTCACATAAACGTCACCTAAAATATAATTTTTATTTTTTATTTTATCACTACAAGCACAATGTCACCCATCAGAATTTTTTCACAAGCAGTGGGTTTCCTTTTCTGTCTACAGATCATATACTTTTCTCTTTTCTTTTTGTTATAAATGTAACAATACATTCTGCAATTAAACTATTTAAGAGTCATATGTATTAATTTCGTCTATGTATAATACAATGTTCCTTATTTTCTTTCAATTAATTAGTTTGAAGATAATAAATCATATATAAAATAATGGATCACGCATTAAAAAATACATTCATTCATTCAATAAATAAAATTAATTCTCATGCTTAACAAATAATATTTATAGAGCGCATTAAGGCTAACATCTGTTTTGAGCAAGTCATATGCTATAATCAATACAGAAACTAAAATAACTTAAGAAAACTTTTTTTATCATATTACATAATTATGATCCTACCTAATGCAAATGTTTGTTTCTTTGTCCAATACATACTACAGATTTTAGTACTTGATTTCAGATGCGTTAAGTAATATTCTCACTGTGCATGTAGATACATAACTACTTTCTTATCTCTTTGAGAAAAGGTGCACATTCGAGGCTCATAATGCAAGCAAATAGATCTACTTAATAAGAAAAATAATAAAAACAATTACATTAAATACTGTACATTAAAATAAATCTCATAGAAATATATTTACACAGTTGGTTCATTTGTAATTGTTACAACATGATTACATCCTTAGAATCAATACATAGTGCTAGTTCAGTTGTAAACCAAGATATAGAATAACAATATTTATTATTACTTTGCTTTTCGAATGTATGAAAACAGAAACCTATTCACGACAGCATCAATATAATTCTATTTAAATTAAATACAGGAATTTGCTATGAAACTTTCATATATTTATTGACAAAATGCTTCTATAACATTCAGCTAACAGCTGATATATAAATGCCTGAGCTGTGAAGAATTGTTGAATTTATTGAAATACAATTATGCATTTATATAATCTTAGAACCTTGCAATACATGCAGTGTCACTCAACTTAACCATTTGAAAAAACACACTAAAAAGACTTTATTTCCTGGGTACTTTACTGGGTACTGAAATAACTGGACAGGAAAAGAAAACCCTCAAAATTGACATTGTTTTTAAATTAATTACGTAAATAACTCAATTTTAAAACTTTTATTTGAGCTTATATACTGATTTCCTTTATGGTTCTTATGGTTAAAATGAAGATTCTGTGTTTGACAATATTCACTACTGTACCACCACTTCTTTACATTCTTCTTATAAAAGTATTTTCAACTCTATGCTAATCCTAAACAAACCCAAAACGCAAGCACCAAACAGTCCGAGCATACAACAAAAGAGAATGATATAATCCTAGCTGAGTGAGATCTTTCATCTTTGATTTACAGGTTTCAGTCCGCTGTAAATGAAACCATATTTTTCCATATCTTTCATATTGTGGCCTTCCCAAAAATCTTGTTTTAATTAGGGTTTCTTTCATATTTCTGAACAGAAAGCATGACAATCTTCACTTATGGCTTTAATATATATCCTTTCATTTAGAAAAATATGAAAAAAAAAAGAATAATGCTTTAGAAGTCAGGCCACTATCAGGTGCTATGATTAGAATATTGCTAGGGAATACATCAGCACTGCTTTTTCTCATTAAATGTACATCAGTGCCAGGGATACCAAACAATATAAACAGTTCCATTAAGGAAATCCCACTGTATTTGCTAGCCTGTTTCACAATAACTTATGGTAAGTCATGAAGACAACATGGATGAAGTCACTAGCTGCCTGTTAGGTATAGTATAAGGATTTGGCATGGATTTTCATGTTCATACAGCATCTGAAAAAAAAATTAGTTTTCAACTATAACATTTTGGATTTCCCATCACTTTGTGACAAGGGTGGAGATGGTGAACATCCATAGATGGGACATAATACAGCAATAAAAAACCTAACAAGGTTTCTTTTTTTTTTCTCCACCCATAACAAAAAAAAAGCTTTTGGTTCTAGATATACTAAATTGCCATCCATTTTTTGGGTAGGATCTAAGGTACTAAAGCGAATACTATGGGGTCTATTCACGAAGCAGCCGAAGGATCTAGCAGTAGCTTCGGCCGATCCTTCGGCTAGCTTTGGCCCCAGGACCCCTTCGGTTCAGTAGAACCGAAGGGCTGCTGTACGCATATGTCTCGGCTCGGCTGAGCCGCGCTGAAAGCCGAAGCTGGCCGAGCCTGCTTCTGACAGCTGGGTGGAACCAGCCGTGATCTTACGACTGGCTCCGGTCACTTGCAGAGAGATTGGCGTCCCTGGTTACCAGCTAACCAGGGACACTGATGTCCAGACAGCAAACTCTCCTGGGCGCTCTGGGAGTCTCCCACTCCTGGCCGCCCAGGAGAGAAACACTGCTTTTTCTTCTTTATTCTGACACGGAGCCGTGTCAGAATAGAAAAAAAAAATTTGCCCATAGGAATGCATTGCTAGATTCCTATTGGCTATTTCAATTTGCAATAGCCAATAGCATTGCACCCTCCCTCTGCTTGATGATGGACCTGATGGAGAACTGCAGCAGAGGGCGGGTGCAATGCTAGTTTACTATTGGCTATTGCAAAATGAAATAGCCAATAGGAATCTAGCAATGCATTCCTATGGGCAAAACATTTTTTTTCTATTCTGACACGGCTCCATGTCAGAATAAAGAAAAAAAAAGAAAAAGCATTGTTTCTCTCCTGGCCGGCCGGGAGCAAGAGACTCCCAGAGCGCCCGGGAGAATTTTTTTCTTTTTTTTTTACGGCAGCAGAACCGCCGGCCAATAGAAAACTATTGGGCGGAGCTTGCTGTCATTGCTAGCTCTGCACAATCATTTTTTATTTATTTTTTACACTTTTTTTTACTATTTTTCTGTTCTGCTCGGTCCCTCAGAGGGACCGAGCAGAACAGCCGAGCCGAATGCCGTTCAGCGGCATTCAGCTATTCACTCACTGCTGTTCGGCATCTATAAGAATAGACCAAACAGCAGCGAGTAGCCTGCCGGAGGTTCGGCTTGGCCGATCAAGATGTTGGATCGGTCTGAGTCGAACTCCTCCTGTACTTCGGTTCGGCCGAAAATGTTGAGCATGTTCAGCCGACCCAAAGCCACGTGAAGCCACCCGAGGTACGGCTAAAGTGAATAGCCGAAAAGCGTTCGGCTCACTTCACTTCAGGTCGGTCTTTCAACATTTTTCCCACCACAGCTGTTTCTTCAACTTTGACCAGTAAACCCTGTAGCTCATAAAGGGGGAGCTGGCAAACACATTCTGCTGCTTAAAACAGGACATAACAGAAACATCTGTGGTTGATGGATGTCATGGAACATCCAGGTGGCTTTTTTACCACACAAAATATATATGAAGGAGATTTTTCTTGGGGGGATGGGAAATAGGCTGACAAGCCAGGAAAAGGAGCTTGCTGCAAAGTTGTTTTTGAAAATGCTGTGTTCTACTGTTATGAAGAGAATTCAGTTTTTACTATTTGCTTGAAAAATCAGGCATGGCTGTTTATGGAAAGAGTCATATAGAGTAATGTTTGGTAGGGCAGATGAATGGGTTTGCCCAAACCAAGCAGCAATATGGATGGAATGTTTTCATCTTTAACTAAAGGAACTGCAAAGTAAATTGGTAATGTCAATAAATATTTTATTTTTACATTTTCAGCCAGCAGGTGGGGCTCTAAACTCATTTCTGCATGTTTAAATGTCTGTTCTTAGATGCTCTGTTAAAAAGAAAATCCTTTTTTTTAGAGAACTTAATGGGTCACACTCAAATTTGCTGAATGAATCAGGCCAGTGGCTCACACGAACTTCCACCCTCTCCTTGCCTTTTGTGTCTTATGAGGCTATATGTTGTTTCAATCAGAGAAGGAGAAACTGAAGGCAAACAACTTCTGATATGCTCAGTGACATCACTCTGTTTGTGTGTAAAGTAAAGATGTCATACTAATATAAAAAAAGGCAGCTGAGACCCCCCATGCATCACTGTGCCAAATCAGTCAAGCAAAACAAATGGCAAACCCACTCATCAATTTGTTACCAGCTTTACAGCAAGGTGCACATGGAAGGGCTTAATACAGTACAAACAGCAAAAAGATTTCCCAACACACTCGCCAGCCAGCATGCAAAAAAACTTGTCTCACCGCAAAGTTTAGAGTTAGGACCGCACTATCTAGAGGTGCCTTGGCTGTGCGGCTTTCACATTTTCTGCAGAAGACAATGTATGCAGTGTATCCAAACCTCTGTTTTTAACCTTAGTGGTGAGAAAAGTTTTTTGCATGCTGGCTGACAAGTGTGCTAGGAAAACCTTTTGCTATTTGTTCTTTCTAGTTTAAGACCCTTGGTGGAGTACATAATATATAGTACATCGTTCAGGAACATCCATTTAAAAATGGGGATATGGTCTGTTCAGTCTGCCAAAAATATAATTTCATTTTTTAATGTTTTTAATTAATATTTGGTGTCTTGTGTATTCATGCATAAATAGATGTTATGCCCACCCAGAAAGGATTGGGAAAAATAGCTGGCTAAGTTTGTACATCGATTAGGCCCATAGAGTACCATCTCTGAGCATCTCTGAGTATTAATTACTTGAGACCAAATGCATAAAGTGATGCACAACCTGTCTACTGGAAGCCAAGAAACACCTTTCTCGGTAGACCTTATGACCCTCTGAAGATCATAAACTTGTTTTATAGCTCATCTTTTTTCTATGCAGCCCATCATTTTCACATA
This sequence comes from Nanorana parkeri, assembly GCF_000935625.1. NCBI lineage: Eukaryota > Metazoa > Chordata > Amphibia > Anura > Dicroglossidae > Nanorana > Nanorana parkeri. The sequence continues at coordinate 1,262,755 of NW_017306332.1, read as the reverse complement.
CAGAACCCACCCACATTCTGCCTTGATCTTCCTTGCCAAGTTTATATGTACTGTAAGCCAAGTCACATTCATTTTCCAAAGCCCCATCCCTTTGGGTGTTTAATAAATGTGAACTTCCCTAAATTTGAAAGTAATAATCTAAACAAGACTGAGGGGGTCTATGCAAATAACAAGAAAATGTGAGCAAATGTGGAATTGTTGTTCATAGTAACCAGTTCATTTTTCCAGAGAATAAAAGATAAAATCTAGTAACATATTTTTAACATATAACATAATTGATACATTATGATAACATATTTTGTTTCTGTTTTTTCTTTTTCACTTTTGTATACATTTCAACAACATTTTTGATGGAAATTGTAAACTGTTATTTGTGGCAGTATTTGTGGGTTGCAATTAATTTAGCAATGGCTTCTTGACACACTGTGCGCTATCCAGTACAATGTGTCAAGAAGCCATTGCTAAATAAATTGCAACCCAAAAACTAATACTGACACAAATGGAAAAAAAAAGAATAGAACAGACAAAGCATATTTGTAGTTAACCTCCACTAGAATGCCCCAAGAAAGACTAAACATTGCGTTTAATAATCAGTGTAGAATTTTAATATTTTGAAGACGTTCACAAAATAGGTATCGTTCTCGATCTGAATGACCTATGGGTGGAAAAAGTGGGGTTTTTTTTTGGTTGCTACTTTACCCCATATTTCAGGGGTAAAAGAGTAAGCCTGAAAGTTTGGCTAAACCTTAGGGAATGGTTAAGATCCATTTCAGTTTATTTTTTGCGGTCTGTGTCCAGCTGGGAACATTTTTCTTTACTTCCTGTCCTTGAGACACAACAGGAAGTTAGAAGAAATCTGTTAGAATTACCCTCTTAATCAGTTGTCACTGCAACCCATGTCCATATTGAAAGATTTACCCATGCTTACTGTTCTAATGGTTTTCTGGTGTTCTCAGACAGCAATAAAAACTTGACTGGGGTCATAACACTTCCCTACTCTATTCATAAACATAAAAAAATTTTTTTTGGGGCTATACATACACTTCAAAGGTTTGATCACGATTATTCAGCTACAATAGGTGAATCGTGAATTGGCAGTATAGTTGAGGATGAATATTCTGGTTTTCGGGCGTGTAAATCTTTATTGTCAGAATCTCAGATGTATTATTTGCACAGATTGATATGATTTGTTGATGCTTGTATACTTGAATCAATCAGCTACTTGTGCTTCACCGACAAGAATCTTATTTACCAAGATATACTGTATAGCAAACCACAAGACATCTCTACTGATCTGTGCGTTGGGAGTGTGAGATGAGTTTCTATGGTCCCTGTCCTTCTCCCTGTCGCCACCTTCCCTACAATGCCTGGCTCTCTCCCCACAGCTACTGCTTGGCTTTTCTGCTTTCCACAGCTTGAGCCTCAGTTGACGGGCAACAGGCTCTGCACTGCCAGAAACACCTACTCTTCTTTCATTGGCTGACAGCACTGTGGTGTTTTTTTTTAAAAATAAATACTTTTTATTAATTTTTCAAAATGAAACATTACAAATGCAGAAAATCTTTTCTTGATTTCCCTTCCAAATCCACTCTTACATTATCCTTTCGCTTTTACATTGCCCATTCCACAGAACCCCTCCTATTGATGGACCTACTCTCATCTCTCCATCCATCTAAAATCTACATATCACCCACCTAAAAAAAAGTGCTTTATTTAATTTTCACTGAGCTTTGGGTCACGGGAGGAGGTTAGTATATGTCCTCCCATGACACTAAAGAGAACTATGGAGAAAAACCTTACCCCATAGTTCTCTTTAAGTATATGCAAGATTGTAATCCATCACGGGAGCGAACTTGGAGCAGTGGCTTCTTTTCAATACACACAGGGACCATGGGGAAAATAAGTAGTCACCCTCCAGAAGGAAGGACAGTGTCAGCAACAATTCAGAGATGATTTGAGGATCTACAACTGAGTGGTACACAAAAA